>NC_073339.2:25467500-25828750 GCF_027580225.2 Misgurnus anguillicaudatus
TAGGCAAAGAATCCAATTGTTTGTGGATAGCTGTTATTTTGTCATTGAAAAAAGACATAAATTTATCACATTGAGCAGTGCAGTACAGGTGCGCAGGAAGTGCATCAGGAGGTTTCAGAATACGATTTACAGTTGAATACAGTGCTTTAGTGTTACCATCTCTCGACTCAATTAAATGTGAGTAGAAAACATTTTTAGCAGCATAAAGAGCATCCTTGTAAAGATGAACATGTTCGCTATACAGCTCTTTATGTTCCATAAGTCCAGTTCGTTTATAGAGGCGTTCCAAACGCCGGCCTTTGGTTTTGAGCTGGCGAAGTTCAGGAGTATACCAGGGCGCTGAATGAGTGAATGATACAGTACGATTTTTAAGAGGTGCAAGATTGTCAAGAAGCTGCTGTAGTTCAGAATTATAAAAAGAGACCAAATTCTCCAGAGATGTAATGTGGTCAGTGGGTGGTAAGTCGGTAATTGCAGCAGACAGAACTGAAGGATCAATCTGTTTTATATTCCGAAATGACATCAGGCGTTGTTGTTTGGATTTAGAAAGTGCAACATTTACATTAAAAGAAAGCAATTTATGATCAGATATGGGTATTTCATCTGCAGTACAGTCCTGAGGTGTTACACCTGAACAGCAGATAAGGTCCAAAGTGTGGCCTTTACAGTGAGTTGGAAAGTTTACATATTGGTGTAGACCAAAACTGTCTAAACTAGAATTAAAATCCCTAGTGAGTGGGTTACTGGTATTATCCACATGAATGTTAAAATCGCCCAAGAGAATAAGATTGGGTGACAGGGTACACAGATGAGTTACGAAGGTACATAGATCAGTCATAAAAGTATTGCAGTATTTTGGTGGCCGATAAATAACTGCTAAAACTGTGGGTGTTGGACCACTTATGGATAAAGCAACCGATTCAAAGGAAGCATATGTTTGTACAGACAGCAGAGACGTTTTATAGATTGAGTTGTGAAGTATCGCAAGACCTCCCCCGCGACAGACATTGAGACAGACTGCTTAAAATCTAAGTGATCTAATATAATGTTACACATCAGATATTTTTACCCAACAGTTAACCAAACATTTACTTAAAACATAACAGATTATAGAGCCTACCTGCGTGAATTCTTATCAAAACAGATATTTGTAAAACTGTAATTTTGTGTAGATGTCTATAAATCCGGGTCGCGCACTCGCGCGTCTGTGTGCACGCGCTTCAGATATCAGTCAGTCAGCGTGAGGGGATCGCTTTTGAGTCTTGTCGCTCTTAATGACTCTTTAACATTAATCAGGTACCGAACTTTATCTCTCTTAATGACTATTCTAACATCAAGCAAGTCCTGCAGTCTATTTTATAAGTCATGCATAAAAGCGAAACCAAAATGAATTGAGACGCATTTTTGTATTAGATTAAGCATAAGGAGGACGGTAACGTTACACCTCTCAGACGTATATATAAAGATCATATCAGATATCCAACGAGCATTTAGAGCATTGGATTTGGTAGACGATTTGCTTAATGTTCTTATTTCTATGAAAACTCTCATTTAGAGAGAGTCATATTTGTCTGCGTCTCTGTTCATTCAACTATGGGCTGGACCAAGGGTCAAACAGAAATTGCGCGTTGCGTTAATAAAATTAGTTGCGTTAAAATGAATTTGCGTTAACGCGTTAATTTTGACAGCCCTAATATATATATATATACCTACCCAACCAACCCCCCCCCCCCAAAGCTGTAAACCTAGGGGAAACACTGCCGTCCTTCTACGAGATGCCCACCTGGTGCCTGACCAGCGACCACCAGCGGAACCAGTTTAATTCACTTACCCGTTCACATACCCCACTAGTATTTATATTAATATTTTTATATATATTTATATTTATATATATATATATATATATATATTGTTCGTCAATGTTAGCTAATAAATTTTTAATTTATATGATAAACAAATTTTTAATGATGCATTTGTTGGAGAGAATAATCCAGTTTTTTTTTAATTATCTGTTCTGTTGTCAGACATAAAACGAGTCGGCTATAAAGTAGTGAGTAAACACGATGCAGTCACACCTTGAGTTTAATCCAACCAGCTGTTCCTTTAACTCTGCTGAAATCCTGATATATAAACTCGATTTGTAATTGTCTGACAAAATAACCATACATTTGCATTGAAGCCTTACTGCTGTTTTCTCATCATGTCTTTTTGTGTTATGAGCTTTTTTATTTCAAATGTGAGTTTTATTGTATGTTGCGTACAGGGCTTGACAATAACTTTTTTGCTCACCAGCCAAAGTGGCTAGTTGTTTTCCAAAGTTACTACCCACTCAGCATTTTCACTGGCCACAATTTTGTTGCTGGTAAAATACATTTTATATGATTAAACTTGACTATGGCATCCTAAAATGACTTTGAGTAATTGTACTCCATTTAGCTAGATTAGATGCAGATTGACTTTCAAATGCAGACTGACCACCCAAGTTAACACTACATTATTTAGCTGTTAATATCAGTATAGATCATATCATATATTTAGGTGCATGAAAAACATGCTAGAAAGGCATAAATAGATTAACTTTAAATTAATATATTAACAGTGGAGCGCGGTGTAGAAGATTAACTAAAAAGATAAACACAAAAACCCTAGACAAACTGTAAATATTTATTAACAACAGCAGTAAAATTTATATGTTTGATCATGGTTTCTGTTAAAAGGTATTTAAGACTTTAAATGGCAAATGTCGAGAGGGTATTATTTTGCTCAAAGTAGCTTACATTAAAATGATGCGCGAACCTCTCCACTTGTGTGTTTCCTTTGATTTCGGACAAAACTGGGACGTGTGCATTCAGGTTTGCGCTATGAATTTCTCTCCGCTCTTGCCCAGAGAGTGTGCACGCACTTTAAATCTCTTCAGTCACTTCCATGCAATTGTTTTATCCTTCCCAAAGTGTGCGTGTATGCGCTCAGACTGCGTCCCGTGCATTCGCAAATTCATCAGCTTTTGCGCTCTCTCTGGTAAAACGTTGGCGCTTGGTCCGCAACGCGAGCCTCCGCTGCATCGTGCGTGCGTCTCAGTACGTTGCGCTGGGTGCAGGTAGTGCTCATGGGAGTTGTAGTTTCGCAGTGTCATTGCGCATTGTTTATAATTTCGCATAACTTTTAAGAAAACTACAATTTAAAAAAATATTCAACCAGCCAAAGTGGCTAGTGGGATTGGCTGTCTTACCCGCCAGATGCAGGTAGATTTCGGCTGTGGCGGGTAAGACAGCCAATCCCACTAGCCACTTTGGCTGGTTGAATATTTTTTTAAATTGTAGTTTTCTTAAAAGTTATGCGAAATTATAAACAATGCGCAATGACACTGCGAAACTACAACTCCCATGAGCACTACCTGCACCCAGCGCAACGTACTGAGACGCACGCACGATGCAGCGGAGGCTCGCGTTGCGTTAATGTCAAGCCCTGGTCGCATAGCCTAATAGCGCAGACAAATCAATGCAAATTCAGAAATATGACAGCATACACTGTTACTGTTACACAGAGTTATAGCATATAGCTAATGTACAGCATGATAGAGAGGGAGAGAATGCGCCCGTGTGTGTGGCAAAACACCGTCAGATTTCAGTTATGAGGCGTGCGCTGCACGCAACATGACAGAGCGCGCATTCAGTGAATTAAGCCGAACAGTAAAATATAAATGTGCGCACTCAATTGGATAATTTTAAACGCGCAAACACAGACAAAAAGACATGCCATCGTAGAAATAAGATAAATAACATATTACTTGAGGGCTATTTAGTTTGTTTAATAAAATAACAAATAGTTATCTGGCGCTATAAAGAAAATCAAATAAAATATACTTGACCTTCAAGGGGGGCGGGTCGAGCCGTTAGGAGGGCGGGGCGCCCCCCTTATATAATGGTAGGGGAAACACTGGATGGTCAGTAGATCAATGGTGTGATGACCTTCACGGTTGCAGGAACTGGGTCTGTTTGTCTCATTGTCCTCAGGGTCGAGGACGAGACAGGGAGAGAGAAACAGAATTCAATTAGCGTAGGGGCTGTTCACATGTAATGCAAGTGTCATACAGTATAGTGGTTTAAGTCAGCTCAGTTCCAGACAGGCTAACTATTGCGGCATAAGTATATTACCCAATATGAGGTATGTGAGTGCTTTGTTCTAGACAAACTAACTATTGCTGGATAAGTACATTTACTGGACATTTTATGTGAATGCTTTGTTAAAGAAGAATGTCTTAACCTCTTGAAAAGCACCCCCATTCTGGCCCAAAACCATGAAAAGACCTACTTTCACTAAAAGGGCTGTTTTTACTAAACCATTTATAGTATAAGCATAACTGTGGTATCATTAGATAGAAGACACTTTGAGCTTCGTGTTTCATGTTTCAAAATTATTTAAGATAAAAATTAAAAAAGTTAGGGGCCAGTCACACCAAAAGCGTTTATGGCAGTTGCAGGCGCCTTTTTTTGAATGATATTCTATGGGCAGGGTGCGTCTGCGCGCTGTTTATGTGCGCCGAGCGCCTTGCGGTTTTTTGCCGCCTGCCGCGCACGCGTTTTTGAAGGAGCGCTGAGAGCGGAGAAGCGCCCGACGTCATTCGCGTCTTTCCATTGTCCAATCGAATGAGGGTAGAGGCGGGCCTTACGTCGTGGTGAGGGAACTTTACAGTTGCTTTAAAGAACCGGACTCCACTCGCTCACTCTCTCCTGCGTGTTTGTGCACCTCTCACCCTCAAACAAGGTCAGAGCAAGGGCCCTCTTTTTAAAGTTTCTGCTAATATGACAGTTAACAGCAAAAGAGCGCTCAGGCTTCAATATTTGATTGACAAGACTGCTGACTTGGTGGTTGCTTAGCAATATGAAATGCCGCGTCGCACTGCTCTTTTTTTTTTTTAAAAGGCAGTGCGTCGCGCCTTGTGTTTGCAAGCGTTTAAAGCGCTTTTGGTGTGACTGGCCCCTTAGAGAGGCTGAAGTACGTAATATAATTTTTTTTGCATAACATCTTTTTTAACACTAAAAATCTTAATGATAAATATATGTGTGAAACCTAGAAATGCAATGATGCCGAAGCCACAAGTCTAAAGAAGCTATATTTTATGTTCTACATAATAATATTAACATTTATTGAGAACTAGATTTTCCTAATTAAAATGATGATAAATACACAATTAATTCATGTAAAAAATGAACTGTGTGGGAATAGTTAGTCTTATTGGATATTTTCTTGTATTATTAGGGCCCGAGCACCGAGGAGCAGGCCAGAATGGCCTGCACCGAAAGGTGCGAAGCCCTATTGTTTTTGCTCGGATTATTATTAGGGCCCGAGCACCGAGGAGCAGGCCAGAATGGCCTGCACCGAAAGGTGCGAAGCCCTATTGTTTTTGCTCGGATTATTAGGGCCCGAGCACCGAGGAGCAGGCCAGAATGGCCTGCACCGAAAGGTGCGAAGCCCTATTGTTTTTGCTCGAATTTATTTTTTTTTTTTTATTTATTTTTTTTTTAACACTTTCGGGCATTTTGGGTGCCTTAACATACTCGAAACTCTTGAAATTTGGCACAGACGTCAGAGTCGTCCGTCATTGCGAACGGGCAAAGGCTGGAACACGGGCGTGGCACGGGGGTTCTGTAGCGCCCCCTGTAATGCAAAAACAAACATTGGTGCACAGATTGGGCAAGCATGTACGCACATGTACGAAAGTTGGTACACATATAGATCTCATCGACCCGAACAACTTTCGCCCTCTAACATTTTAGCTCCGCCCAACAGGAAGTCCGCCATTTTGGATTGTTTAAAAAATGCATGCGGTGAACTTTTGAATACTCCTAGGGGATTCATGCAAATGACACCAAAAGTGGTGATCATGATGTCAAGACATTGGACTTGCTAAATTGCGAAGGGATTTTTGATATCTCGAACGGTGTTGCCATGGCGAAGCGGCAAAGTCATGGCGAAATCAGAGAAACAGGAAGTGTCTAATATCTATGGCAAAAAATATCTTATTGTGATGCCATGCGGGGTATTTGTTCATCTGAAGATTCCGATCGCATCGATGTGCCTATTGTGACTCTCGGGTATAGCGCCACCACCAGGCGGCAGGAAGTGTGTCAGTTACAAAGCTGGATTTTTTTGACAGTTCCATGCAATGTTCTTTTAAATACTCCTTCTAGGATTTTCATGCAATTGACACCAAAAGTGGTCAACATGATGATGAGACATTGTAGATGATAAATTGCGAAGGGATTTTTGATATCTCAAACGCTGTTCCCATGGCAACCTGTCAAACTTTACTTTCATTTTAAAAGCATATTTAAGCCTTACAGTTTCATGCAGTGAACTTTTAAATACTCCTTCTAGGATATTCATGCGATTGACACCAAAAGTGGTCAACATGATGCTGAGACATGGTAGATGATAAATTGCGAAGGGATTTTTGATATCTCGAATGTTGTTTCTATGGCAACGCGACAAATTTTACTTTCATTTTAAAGGCTTATTTAAGCATTACAGTTGCATGCGATGTTCTTTTAAATACTCCTTCTAGGTAAATAATGTTATTGACACCAGAAGTGGTCAACATGATGCTGAGACGTTGCAGATGCTAAATTGCGAAGGAATTTTTGACATCTCGAACGCTGTTCCCATGGCAACACGTCAAACTTTACTTTTATTTCAGGCATATTTAAGGCTCTTTGCGTGCTTAGATTAACTTTAAATTTGGCACACACATGATAGTTGTCGGCTGTTAAGTGTTGACAAAAAGGTCAGATAAAGGCGTGTCTATTTAGTGTCTCACTAGTGCCCCCATTTGTCTAAAATGTGGGGTTTCTTTTACCTACAGTACCTAAATGGATCAGTAGCAACATGAAATAGGCCACTGATATTTACCCAGTTGATGCAAATGCCCACCGGGCATCGTTTTCTCGGAGGCAACGTGTAGCGGTTAAAAAACGTGCGAGGGCCCGCCATCGCTGCTTGCAGCTATATTTAGGGCCCGAGCACCGAGGAGCAGGCCAGAATGGCCTGCACCGAAAGGTGCGAAGCCCTATTGTTTTTGCTCGAATTTATTATTTTTTGTTTTATATATATTTTTTTTTTAACACTTTTGGGCATTTTGGGTGCCTTAACATACTCGAAAACTCTTGAAATTTGGCACAGACGTCAGAGTCGTCCGTCATTGCGAACGGGCAAAGGATGGAACACGGGCGTGGCACGGGGGCTCTGTAGCGCCCCCTGTAATGCAAAAAAAAACATTGATGCACAGATCGTGCAAACATGTACGCACATGTATGAGAGTTGGTACGCATATAGATCTCATTGACCCGAACAACTTTCGCCCTCTAACATTTAAGCTCCGCCCAACAGGAAGTCAGCTATTTTGGATTGTTTAAAAAATGCATGCGTTGAACTTTTGAATACTCCTCCTAGAGGATGCATGCGATTGACACCAAAAGTGGTGAACATGATGTCGAGACATTGGACTTGCTAAATTGCGAAGGGATTTTTGATATCTCGAATGTTGTTCCTATGGCAACGTGACAAATTTTACTTTCATTTTAAAGGCTTATTTAAGCATTACAGTTGTATGCGATGTTCTTTTAAATACTCCTTCTAGGTAAATAATGTTATTGACACCAGAAGTGGTCAACATGATGCTGAGACATTGTAGATGCTAAATTGCGAAGGAATTTTTGACATCTCGAACGCTGTTCCCATGGCAACACGTCAAACTTTACTTTTATTTCAGGCATATTTAAGGCTCTTGGCATGCTTAGATTAAATTTAAATTTGGCAAACACATCAGAGTTGTCGGCTGTTAAGTGTTGACAAAAATGTCAGATAAAGGCGTGTCTATTTAGTGTCTCACTAGCGCCCCCATTTGTCTAAAATGTGGGGTTTCTTTTAGGCTGGAACACGGGCGTGGCATGGGGGCTCTGTAGCGCCCCCTGTAATGCAAAAACAAACATTGGGGCACAGATCGGGCAAAAATGTTCGCACGTGCATGAAAGTTGGTACACATATAGATCTCATCGACCTGAACAACTTTCGCACTCTAACCTTTTAGCTCCACCCAACAGGAAGTCGGCCATTTTGGATTGTTTAAAAAATGCATGGGGTGAACTTTTGAATACTCCTCCGAGGGAATACATGGGATTGACACCAAACGTGGTGATCATGATGTTGAGACATTTTTCTTGCTAAATTGCGAAGGGATTTTTGATATCTCGAACGGTTCTGCCATGGCGAAGCCACAAAGTCATGGCGAAATCAGAGAAACAGGAAGTGTCTAATATCTAAGGCAAAAAATGTCTTATTGTGATGACACGCGGGGTGTTTGTTTGTCTGAAGATTCCGATCGCATCGATGTGCCTATTGTGACTCCCGGGTATAGCGCCACCACCAGGCGCCAGGAATTGTGACAGTCACAAAGGTGGATTTTTTTGACAGTTGCATGCGATGTTCTTTTAAATACTCCTTCTAGAATATTCCTGCGATTGACACCAAAAGTGGTCAACATGATGTTGAGACATTGTAGATGATAAACTGCGAAGGGATTTTTGATATCTCAAACGCTATTCCCATGGCAAAGCGTCAAACTTTACTTTCATTTTATAGGCATATTTAAGCCTTTCAGTTGCATACAGTTAACTTTTAAATACTCCTCCTAGGATTTTCATGCGATTGACACCAAAAGTGGTCAACATGATGCCGAGACATTGTAGATGATAAATTGCGAAGGAATTTTTGACATCTCGAACGCTGTTCCCATGGCAACGCGTCAAACTTTACTTTAATTTCAGGCATGTTTAAGGCTCTTGGCGTGCTTAGTTGAACTTTAAATTTGGCACACACATCAGAGTTTTCGGCTGTTAAGTGTTGACAAAAAGGTCAGATAAAGGCGTGTCTCTTAAGTGGCTCACTAGTGCCCCTGTTTGTCTAAAATGTGGGGTTTCTTTTACCTACAGTACATAAATGGTTCAGTAGCAACATGAAATAGTCCACTGATATTTACCCACTTGATGCACTTGCCAACCGTGCATCGTTTTCTCGGAGGCACCGTGTAGCGGTAAAAAAACGTGCGAGGGCCCGCCATCGCTGCTTGCAGCTATATTTATTTATTTATTTATTTTTTTTTTTTTCAACACTTTTGGGTATTTTGGGGGCCTTAACATACTCAAAAACTCTTGAAATTTGGCACAGACATCAGAGTCGTCCGTGATCGCCGAAAGCCAAAGGCTGGAACACGGTGTGGCACGGGGGCTCTGTAGCGCCCCCTGTAATGCAAAAACAAACAGTAGTGCACAGATCGGGCAAAAATGTACGCACATGTACGAAAGTTGGTACACATATAGATCTCATCAACCCGAACAGCTTTTGCACTCTAACCTATTAGCTCCACCCAACAGGAAGTCGGCCATTTTGGATTGTTTAAAAAATGCATGCGGTGAACTTTTGAATACTCCTCCGAGGGGATGCATGGGATTGACACCAAACGTGGGGATCATGATGTCGAGACATTGTACTTGCTAAATTGCGAAGGGATTTTTGATATCTCGAACGGTTCTGTCATGGTGAGGCGACAAACTTATGGCGAAATCAGAGAAACAGGAAGTGTCTAATATCTAAGGCAAAAAATGACTTATTGTAATGACACGTGGGGTGTTTGTTCGTCTGAAGATTCCGATCGCATCGATGTGCCTATTGTGAGGCTCAGGTATAGCGCCACCACCAGGCGCCAGGAAGTGTGTCAGTCACAAAGGTGGATTTTTTTGACAGTTCCATCCGATGTTCTTTTAAATACTCCTCCTAGGATTTTCATTCGATTGACACCAAAAGTGGTCAACATGATGCCGAGACATTGTAGATGATAAATTGCGAAGGGATTTTTGATATCTTGAATGCAGTTCCCATGGCAACATGTCAAACTTTACTTTCATTTTAAAGGCATATTGAAGCCTTTCAGTTGCATGCAGTAAACTTTTAAATACTCCTTCTAGAATATTTATGCGATTGACACCAGAAGTGGTCAACATGATGCTGAGACATTGTAGACGCTAAATTGCGAAGGAATTTTTGACATCTCGAACGCTGTTCCCATGGCAACTTTACTTTTATTTAAGGCTTTTTTAAGGCTCTTGGCGTGATTGGATTAACTTTAAATTTGGCACACACATCAGAGTTGTCGACTGTCAAGTGTTGGCAAAAAGGTCAGATAAAGGCGTGTCTATTTAGTGGCTGACTAGCCCCCCCGTTTGTCTAAAATGTGGCGTTTCTTTTACCTACAGTCTCCAAATGGGTCAGTAACAACATTAAATAACCCACTGATATTTACCCACTTGAGGCCCTTGGCCACCGTGCGTCGTTTTCTCGGACGCACCGTGTAGCGGTAAAAAACGTGCGAGGGCCCGCCATTGCTGCTTGCAGCTATATTTTAACTTTTACTTTTCAGGAAGCGGAAAAAAACAATGTATTTCAAAAGCAGTTGAATGTAGCGTTATCATACTTGGTATGGCATCTTTACATGTAACCATATTCTTGCCAGTTTAATGATATAATCCACATTTGACCAAAATTGAGTTTAAATGGACATACGTGCATATTTTACAGTAACGGTGGTTGATGCACGTTTTTTCCAATCATTAATTAGAATGGACAAGTCGCGTTTCCTATTGACAGATGAATACGCTCAGTTTATTAAATAGCCTACGTCTTAGTTTATTAAATATGCTTAGTTTACTTAATATTAATTATAAATGTATTAAATGTCTCTTGCAAACTATGAAGGGACAATGAATTAATACACTGACATGGTAATGCTAGGCAGATACTTTGTTTGCACAGTCCTACCGTAATTTTGTCACTCCTATACTTCGTCGCTTAACATTTTTCACAGCGATCAGCTATAAAATGTTTTGGTCCTGCTTGATTTTCGTTGACTTTGAGTAAAATTATAGAAAGTTTTTCATAAGATCTCCTGGGGTCAATGTGTTGGCATGAGAAAAGCTTGATGCTGTCGGGAGAACAAGCGACCGGATCCCAAGTGCCTCTCAGGTAAATTATTAGATGTTGATGGCTTGCGTTTCTTTCCCATCACAGAAAACCACCACAGGTTCATTAATGCCATTTAAAGTATTATTTTGTTTTTTGTTTGTTTGTTGATTACGAAGTACAAAGTAGATGAGGCAACCTAGGAATCCTTGTACTCAATGGGCCGCCATTGTTTGTTTACAATGCGTGGAATGGTGCGCTTTAATATGTGGAGCCAATTTATTGCATTCTGCAGAAAAGGAGGAGTGTCGTTTATTGCGTTTTGGGAAAAAAAGGAGAAAAGATGACAGAATAGGCGAACGTCATTTGTAACTCTAAGCAGTGCTGTCTCTGTGCTATGGTGGGGCCTGAATCCTGATTGGAACTTTTCATACATACTATTATTTGCTAAGAATGTACGTAGCTGGCTTGCCACTACTTTTTCTAATATTTTAGAAAGGGAGATTTGAGATTGGTCTAAAGTTATTAAGAGCTCCCTGGTCAAGGTGTGGTTTTTTTAATGAGCGGTCTAATAACTAATAACTGAAATTATTGTTCTGGCTAGTCGGTAGCATATTGAGGATCGAGTGACCCTATCTAGAAGTACCGTGTATGAGACAAGCAATAGTCTGAAACTGCATCGCTCTGAGGTGATATTTCGATGTCATTAATATTGAGCCCGAGTGACAGAATTAAGTCTAATGTGTGTCTACGGGTATGCGTGGGCCCTGTCACGTTTTGTCTACTATCGAGATAATTTAGAATATCCATAAACGCTAATCCTAATGTATCTGTTGGGTTATCAACGTGTATATTAAAGTCACCAACGATAAGAGCTTTATGTGACTACAAGCTCAGACAGGAAATTTGATATTTCTTTAAGAAAATATGTGTGATGGCCCGGAGGTCTATAGATTGTAGCAAGGACAAAAGAAAGCTGTTTGTGGTTACGATCAGGTATTTCCATGTTTAACAACATTATTTCAAATGAATTAAATTTTAGTTCGGATTTATGGTTTACTTTAAAAATTTTGTTGTATATTGTAGCTACACCACCCCCTCTCCCTTTTAAATGCGGTTCGTGTTTATAATAGTAGTCTTGTGGGGTACATTCGTTTAAACCAGTGCTTCCCAATCCTGGTCCTCAAGGCCCCCCTGACAAAGTTTTAGATGTCGTCTTATTTAAAACACCTGATTCAACTTATCAGCCTCTTTCCAAAATTGTAAACATGTCTCCCTAACAAGCTAAAGAGTGAAATGAGGTGTGTTAAATAAAAAGACATGTAAAACTTTCTGGGAGGGGGGCCTCGAGGACCAGGATTGTGAAACACTGGTTTAAACTAATGTAATTGTCTGCTTTAAGCCAGGTTTCTGTTAAACAGAATGCATCTAAGTTTTGGTCAGTAGTTATTGGTAAGCGATCTAATGTTAAGAATGCCGAATTTTAACATTCGAGGTTCATCTGTAAATGTATTGTTTTCTAATTTTATGTTAATAAGATTGGTACGAGACGAGGTAAACAGTGCTCTGTATTTGTTTGTTCGAGGAACGGACACAGTTGAAATGTGTTGATACTCTGGTTAGATAGACTCCAAGTGCTGGGATACATTTGATCCTGACATGTCAAGGCAGCCAACAGACGGACGGGTAAGCCGATCTATCTGTTTCCTGACCTGGGCCCTGGGTAGTCAGACTGTATTAGAAGTAAGAGTATCGGTCAGATTTCTAGTGAGTATAGCATTTCCTTCCGATGACGGATGAAGGCCATCTCTCTTTAGCAGGTCAGGTCTCCCCCTGAAATGCTTCCAATTGTTAATAAACCCTACGTTATGGTGAGGGCACCATTTTGACATCCAGTCGTGAAGAGACGCTAATCTGCTATAAGTTTCATCACCCCGGTAGGCAGGTAGGGGACCAGAGCATATAACATTATCTGACAATGTTTTTGCAATTTCACACACCTCTTTAAAAGTATCTTTGGTGATCTCCGATTGGCGGAGTCTGGTGTCGTTTGTGCCGGCATGAATAACAATTTTAGAAATCTTACGCTTAGCATTAGCCAGCACTTTAAGCTTGGATCTAATGTCTGACGATCTGGCTCCCGGTATACAGTCACTATGGTGGCTGGTGCCTCAATGTTTGTGTTCTAGAGTATCGAGTCTCCAATAACCAGGGCACTTTTAACCCTCTGGGGTCTAAGGGGTTTTTAGGGCCCTGGAGAAAGGCACTGACATTTGTGCTTTTTTCAGTTGCTTAAAAACATAATAATAGCAAAACACTGTGTTCAGCACAAACTGGGCTACTATATTATATAATCAACATGTATGTACATGTTTGTATTTTTGAGAGAAAAATGTTTATGCGTGGTTTTTGAAAAAGCTACATTTTTAAGTGACTGATATAAGTCCAAAAAACCCATACTAAACATGTTTTAACAAGACTTTTCAAAACAGGATCTAGTAGTCTAGAGTTTTTTCTTTAAAATGATGTGAAAATCATTCTGCTTACTCATTTACAAAAGACAATATATTGATTTACAATTTCAAAGTCACTTTTTGGTTAGGAAGGCAATATGCAAGGAGGCTGGAAGCTCTTGAATAATCTGTGATTGACAGCTGAAGAACAAAACACTTGCATAATGAGCTGCATAATTAAGATGACGCCTTGTTACGTGTTTGTTTGTGAAAGCAACACAAAAGAAATGCCTTCCCATGCGTGATCCTGCGTTAAATAAACTTACTGTGCAGAAATATACGCGGACAAACCGGGTTTTAGATGTGTTTAGATGCGTCTTAATACAAAAGTGCATCAAATATAAGGCATTGTGTGTTTGTGTGTGCGTTTGGCCGTCGACCGCATCTGACGGAAGCACAAACATAAGCGCCTGGAGATAACTTGTATTTACAGGCGAGAGAGCATCTTTTATAATTTTACCACAAAGCGCGTCAAATATGAGGCATCATGTGTTTTTGTGTGTGTTTGGACATCGATCCCGTCACACTGACGAAGCACACACTCGCGTTTGTTTGGAGATAACTTTATGCGCGAGTAAACAATAGTAGATGTGATGTTTGCAATGGCACCTTTTAAAAGAATACCACAAAGAGCGTCAAATATGAGGCATCTTGTGTTTGTGTGTGCGTTTGGACATCGCGTCACTGACGAAGCACACACACTCGCGTCTGTTTGGAGATAACTTTATGCGCGAGTAAACAAGTAGATGTGATATTTGCAATCGCACCTTTTATAAGAATACCACAAAGCGCGTCAAATATGAGGCATCGTGTGTTTGTGTGTGCGTTTGGACATCGCGTCACTGACGAAGCACACACACTCGCGTCTGTTTGGAGATAACTTTATGTGCGAGTAAACAAGAAGATGTGATGTTTACAATCGCATATTTTATAATGATACCACAAAGCGCGTCAAATATGAGGTATCGTGTGTTTGTGTGTGCGTTTGGACGTCGATCGCGTCTGTTTGATGAAGCAAACACTCGCGTCTGGAGATAACTTAAGATACAGTCTGAGTCAGTAAACAAGTAGATGTCATGTCACCAGCACTTGGATTAAAACTCAACACAGCACTGAATGGCTACAGAGACGGAGTCTCCATTGACTGGGGTTGACTAATGAATATGGATGATCTCTGCTCTTCTCTTCAATGGAGCGGGGCGTGGCTCATTATAGATAATGCAGTAACACGAGAAAGACGGTACATCTCACTCTTCTAAGACAGTAAACAACGAATTACAATATTTGTTTTCGATTTCACTTACATCTTCCAAAAGCAGACATTCCAAGCATTATGTAGACATGTATCTTTTGTTTGTATGACAAGTATTCGTTAAGTTACAGATAATTTTTCTGACGTGTTTCTGAAAGGACTTCACTGAGGGAGAGAGAACAAAACGCCCATCATGTTTATTTTCTTAATTTTGCGAAAAGCACAACATTCTGTTTTTATTGGGAGTGGACACAAAAAAACTAGACACTTTAACGTTTTAAATGATGTATAAATCATATCTGTATGTCCAAAATCAGCAAAGTTATCTAACTCTCTTTGCGGAGTGATTGAAAAAGAAAGAGTTTGCGGCGCCCACGCCGCCGTCGACCCCAGAGTGTTAACAGACGTCTCAGCCGGTGTATTGCTTAGAATGTCGAATCTGTTAGAAATTACTAGGGGGGTCTTCGATGGGCATCGGATATGACTGTGCCGCCTGACAGTCATCCAGTTAGCCGGCCCCCTTAACTCAGTTGCCGGAACCGAGCTATGTGTATAACCTGTTACAGTAGGCGCACCCGAAACAGTGTTTGAAACATTAACATTAGCGGTCTTACTGTCCTCAACGAGCGTTTGGATGTGCGCTTCTTGTTCTGCTAGCTTCTCCGTCAGCCTTACTACTTCAATACACTTAGCACATGTAAACCCCTCTGTGCTGACGGAAGAAGCTAAACTGTACATGTGGCAGGTAGTGCAGGTTACAATAACAAGCGGAGTCTTACCGCTTTCATGCTGGGCGATGGCGTCTTTGTTCGCCCGAACGCGGTCCGTGAAGCTGCGTTGCGAGGGGTGCTCGCTCGCAGTACGCCTCGGTCGCCTGCGAATGTCTGGAGCCAGGGTGATTTGAGGCACGATGTACCGCAAATTGGATCTGCCAAGGCCGGGCAGCAGCTCCTCCACAGCTTCCCGATCCGGTTGTGGATGGGTCAGAAAAGCATACATCGGATGAATCCGCCATTAGATCGGCAATGAGGGCAGGTTTACGGTAAAAAGACGGTAAACATGCAAACTATAGCCGGCACCGACTGGTGATGCTAGCGGGCTATATGCTAACACTGGGTGTTACTCGTGATAAATCGTTTCGCTAAGTAATACAATTCAGTCATTGACGAGGTAAATATTCCTAAGATAAACTAATAGGTTATATTATATAGATAGGAATAAGATAGTGAGAAAATATGATTAGATGATAAGCTCAACGGAGCTGTGGGCTTGCGACTCAGCGTCACTCAGCGTCTCCAATGAAAGTGTCATACTGTATAGTGGTTGAATATCTCTCATACCACTTTTTCATCATTTAGTTAATTTGTGTATTAGGCAATCAGTATTTCTTGCCATGTGGAAAACAGCCCAGGTCTACCATATTTTTAAGTATGAAGATCCAACTAATATTGCCAACTACCGTCCTATTGCAATTCTACCAACTGTCTCCAAGTTACTTGAAAAAACATTATATAATCAACTAATCAATTACCTTGAAAACAATAACCTGCTCATTCGACCCTCACAGTCAACTACGTCTGCTCTGCTGCTTTTTACTGAGCAGACACGTGTGTCTCTAAACAAGGGTCAGGTCACTGGAGTGTATATATACAGTGGGGCAAAAAAGTATTTAGTCAGCTACCAATTGTTCAAGTTCTCACACTTAAAAAGATGAGAGAGGCCTGTAATTTTTGTCAAAGGTACACGTCAACTATGAGAGACAAAATTAGAAAAAAAAATCCAGAAAATCACATTGTCTGATTTTTTAAGAATTTATTTGTAAATGATGGTGAAGAATAAGTATTTGGTCAATAACAAAAGTTTATGGCAATACTTTGTTATATACCCTTTGTTGGCAATGACAGAGATCAAACGTTTTCTGTAAGTCTCCACAAGGTTTTTACATATTGTTGCTGGTAGTTTGGCCCATTCCTCCATGCAGATCTCCTCTAGAGCAGTGATGTTTTGGGGCTGTCGCTGGGCAACACGGAATTTCAACTCCCTCCAAAGATTTTCTATGGGGTTGAGATCTGGAGACTGGCTAGGCCACTCCAGGACCTTGAAATTATTCTTACGAAACCACTCCTTCTTTGCCCGGGCGGTATGTTTGGGATCACTGCCATACTGAAAGATCCAGCCACGTTTCATCTTCAATGCCCTTGCTGACGAAAGGAGGTTTTGAGTCAAAATCTCACGATACATGGCCCCATTCATTCTTTCCTTAACTCGGATCAGTTGTCCTGGTCCCTTTGCAAAAAAACAGACCCAAAGCATGAGGTTTCCACCCCCATGCTTCACAGTAGGTATGGAGTTATTTGGATGCAACTCAGCATCTTTCTCCTCCAAACACAAGAAGTTGAGTTTCTACCTAAAAGTTATGTTTTGGTTTCATCTGACCATATGACATTCTCCCACTCTTCTTCTGGATCATCCAAATGCTCTCTAGCAAACTTCAGACGGGTCCGGACATGTACTGGCTTAAGCAGGTGGACACATTTGGCACTGCAGGAATTGAGTCCCTGGCTGCATAGTGTGTTACTGATGGTAGCCTTTGTTACTTTGGTCCCAGCTCTCTGCAGGTCAGTCACTAGGTTCCCCCATGTGGTTCTGGGATTTTTGCTCACCATTCTGGTGATAATTTTTACCCTACGGGATGAGATCTTGCGTGGAGCCCCAGATCGAGGGACATTATCAGTGTTCTTGTATGTCTTTCATTTTCTAATAATTGCTCTCACAGTGGATTTCTTCACACCAAGCTGCTTACCTATTGCAGATTCAGTCTTCCCAGCCTGGTGCAGGTCTACAATTTTGTTTCTGGTGTCCTTTGACAGCTCTTTGGTCTTGGCCATAGTTGAGTTTGCATTCTGACTGTTTTAGGTTGTGGACAGGTGTCTTTTATACTGCTAACAAGTTCAAACAGGTGCCATTAATACAGGTAACAAGTGGAGGACCGAGGGTCCTCTTAAAGAAGAAGTTACAGGTCTGTGAGAGAAAGAAATCTTGCTTTTTTGTTATTGACCAAATACTTATTTTCCACCATAAATTGCAAATAAATTCTTAAAAAATCAGACAATGTGATTTTCTGGATTTTTTTCCTCATCTTGTCTCCCACAGCTGAAGCGTACCCATGACGAAAACCACAGGCCTCTCTCATCCCTCCAAGTGGGAGAACTTGCACAATCGGCGGCCGACCAAATACTTTTCTGCCCCACTGTACATATATTATATATATTTATAAGAAATGTGTGTGTCTGTGTGCGCGCGTGTGTGTGTGTGTGTGTGTGTGTGTGTGTGTGTGTGTGTGTGTGTGTGTGTGTGTGTGTGTGTGTGTGTGTGTGTGTGTGTGTGTGTATGTATTTGTGTTAGTGCTGGGCCGATACCTTTTTTTTTTTTTCTTGATACCGATGTCGATACCACAATCTTGAGTATCTGTAAATACCGATTCCGATCCAATACCATCTTTATCTCCCTTTTAATCAATTAGGCTGCAAATAGTACATTTGTTAGTTCGTACAAAAAGCTTAAACAGAACTACAGAACTCAGAAACGTTTTACTGTGCAACAAATGACTGCAAGTTTAAGACTCAATGAAAAATTGTGCAATACTGCTGCTTCATTTTTATTTAAATGTGTTAAACAGACTAGTAGCAAAATTTTTAGTTAGTCAGCACAAAATTTCAAAATGAAATTTAAAGACAATTTAAAGTGCAACTTTGTGAAAATTCATGTTGCTCAATAAGTCACGCTTTACGGCAAGTTGTCATGACAAGGTCAGTGTTGGTATCGGATCGGATTGTACTCCCTGTCTTCTACAATATTCGATCAAACCATTTTTGCCAATATCGTACTAATACAGATACTGAATATTGTATCGGCCCACCCCTAATTTGTGTATATGTGTATGTATGTATGTATATGTGTTTATGGGGCTGTTTACACTTGGTATTAAGATGTGTTTTCATCGATCGGATCACAAGTGGACGAGAGAGACACTTTACGTTTACACCTGGTATTTAAATCCGTCTCTTTTGTCCACTTTCCACCGCTTCTGTCCTGTATACTGTGAGGGGGTGGTCTGTGAGACGGTGAGCGAGTCTCTCTGCTGTCATTCAAACCCGAGCGGGAGTAATTGAGTTTATATGGATGCCAACTAATATTATGTCGGAGTCCGCTGCTTGTTTAGCAAGTAAACATGCTGCACAGAGTTTTGTATGTGTGTATGTAAGAGCTTTCTCTGAATTATTGGCGCAATTGATGAAATTTGTTTATAGTAAAATTAGACCATTTTTGTCTCTTTCTGTCTCGAAAACATATCTTTATGCCATCATTATGTCCACTCTGTTGTATTGTTTGCCTGTTTGGTCACTTACAACAAATGAAATCCTTGGACCAGTAATAAGAATCTATAATAGAGCTCATAAGATCCACAACAGGCTACCAGGCTGGACTCGCCATTGTTCTGCATTATCCCTGTCTAATGCTTTGACATTTCAGAACTATACAATAAGGCATGGGATAAACTTGTATTATCAAATTTTAAATGGATACACTTCAGGAGCACTTACTGCGTTGGTTCCAAAACCCAGCTCAAGGTCTGAACGCACCACTAGATCTGTCACAAATGGACTTTTGCCTTTACCACCGGCTTTTAGGAAGAGCTATGGACATATCTTTTTCATGTGCTCACCAAAGCCTGGAATGAGATCCCACAGTACATCAGGACCATACAACTATTATGAGACTGAGACTATTTAAAAGAACAGTTGCTCACCACCTGATGGACAGGTACATTCTGTGACCACTGATGTGGTTCTATGGCCTCCCCCTAATGCTTCTTCTCTTAGTTTGTGTGTTTGTATGGTTGTTGTCTTGTTTTGGAGTTTGTTGTCTGTGTGGTATTTATGTTCTGCAGAGCAGGAACCTGCTGAAAACCAGTTTTATAATGAGTCAGGGCTGATTGTTTTAATCCTTTCCTGTTTAAAGCCCCACTGTGTAGGATCTACTCCCATCTAGCGGTAAAACTCTATATGACAACCAACTGATTATTAGTTTCTAGCCCCCCCCATTCGGAACGCGTTTTAACTAGTACGGTGGCCCTGTCATGCCAAGGTTAACATGGCTTCCAGTAGCTAAAGCAAAAGCATTGAAAAAAAATGAACAATTTGCATTGTCCTTTGCCTGTGATCCGTCAAAGCACACAGATTTATGTTAAACATGTAAAAAGTCTGATTGTCATGATATGTCCGCTTGAAATCACATAAGTTACAAAAAGCAATCATAAACGTAGCTTAGACACTCCTTTTTCATCCACGCATGGAAAAATATCACAGGGGCTGTTACACTTGGTATTTAGATGTGTTTTCGTCGATCAGATCACAAGTGGACGAGAGAGAGACATTACGTTTACACTTGGTGTTTAAATCCGTCTCTTTTTGTCCATTTTCGACCGCTTCTCTCCAGATTACTGAGGAGATGGTCTGTGGACCAGTTCCTCTCCTGTCATTTACTCATGAGCTGGAGTAATGACAGGTTTAAATGGACGTGAAACTAATATGTCAGAGTCCAATGCTTATGTTTTAAGTAAACGTTACATGTCCGTGTATATGTAAGCGCTTCCTCTGATATTGGTGAAATAAGATCGCACAACTTTCACACGCTTGTAAAATGAAACGAAAGACGCGCAGATCAGCGGCGTTTTATCAATGAAAGGCTAAAAATAGCGCGGTCACCGTGTGTTTGTGCTACGTTAGAGGACAGAAAAGATGAAAAGCATTTATCTCAGTACCTCAGATTACATAAATGGGCGGAGAGACGGCGTGTGGCTGTTCGAACCACATGCCTGTTTACACTAACTGCATAATATGCTATAGTTAGCCAAAGAACTATAAAACTTCAAGTTTACAACATAGACTGTATAGATGTAAACGAATATGCTGAATTACCTGTGGTGAAGATAGAAAGTAGCAACTTCATTGTCCAGAGGCTCATCTTGGAAAACTAACTCCAATATGACTTTGGTCTTGATGTTTTCCCGTCCCGTTGTCGTTTAAAATCCCCATTTCGCTTCCTTGGCGACTTGTTTTAATGTCCTCGAGAATATGTCGTAAACAGGCTTTCAAATCAAAGCATTATATAGCAGGTTTATCACGGCATGCGGCCGAAGGATTCAGTCTACGCAGGT
Organism: Misgurnus anguillicaudatus; assembly: GCF_027580225.2. Taxonomy (NCBI): domain Eukaryota; kingdom Metazoa; phylum Chordata; class Actinopteri; order Cypriniformes; family Cobitidae; genus Misgurnus; species Misgurnus anguillicaudatus. Next base: position 25,488,496 of record NC_073339.2, read on the forward strand.
CGCAGGCTGCATACGTCATCAAGCCTGGTTTATTTAAATTAACTGAGCATTACATTCGCAAGTCATAAGCATATTACATCAATTTACAATTAACTAAGAATAATTGTCAGCTTTATAATTGTTAATATTCTGAAATAAGTCTGTCTTGATGACATATACCGCCTACACATGCAACCTCCGTAGGCTTCAGCTCGCGGCCAGCTTGAGTGTAGTGTGAAAGCGCGAAAGGCGGAGCTTGAATTTCAGGAATGTCCCTCGTCGGCGAATGTATTTCAAAGATAAAGGCACAACATGGATTCAGCCAGAGAGCGACTCGATCGTATGTATTTTAAATAGCAGATTCTACACTTACGAGAATACTTTGATTAGTGGGGTGGGCGTAATTACACATGAATGAGCACATACTTTTGAAAGAAAACATGGGTTTTTGCTTAGAATTAACTAAAATTAGTACACAGTGGAGCTTTAACAATATAAACAAATAAATATCTGCTAGGTTCTGGACATGCTCACTATTGCAGCATAAGTATATTTACTAGACAAATTATGTGAATGCATTGCTAAAGAGTAATGTCTTTAGTTTAGACTTAATTTGATTGACTGATAAAAGTTTAAGAAGATGCTAGGCCATTTAAGGCTTTATAGGTGATTAGCATTTTTATATTTTATATTTTTTATATTTTTAAATTTTATATTTTCACCTGCTTTCAGATGGAGCGGCATTTACTACACAGAGCCGTAGTTCACAGAGAAGCTAGGCAAAAATCAAGGAAAATCAACTCAGGATAATCCATGCGATTTTGCCTAGCTTCTCTGTGAACTACGGCTCTGTGCAGTAAATGCCAGTCCACCTGAAAGCAGCTGATGGCGATTTACTTCTAATCACGGAACAGGCTTTACGGATGAAACGCGCATGAGAATTGCAGCCTATTTTTTGCACAGCCCTAACGAAGCATGACATCTAAATCCTTATTTACTTGCGTATGTGTATCACTATCTCCAGTTGTGAGTGTTTTCTATGCCAGTGGTTTGCAAACTGGGGGCCGAGAGATGGTGCCAGGGGGCCCCAGTTTTATGACATTTTTTTAAATACATTAATTTATCATGAATTCTGTGTAATTAAACCTAAAAATATAAGGCTACTAACCAAAAGCACTACTTTTTTGTATAATTTAATGTTTTTTTTTTTTTTATTAAAATGTTGAGTTTTAGAACAGTTTTTTGTCACAAATTTTCTTTGGGGGGCCGCGAAGGAATGCACTGTACAAAAGGGGGGCCGCACGCTGAAAAAGTTTGGGAACCACTGTTCTATGCCACCTGACAGTCACCCAGTTTGTCAGCCGCTTTGACTCTGATGTCGAAACCGAACGATGTGCATTACCATAACACTAGGCACATCGAAACAGTGACATTAGCAGTCTTACTATCCTTAATAGCATTCGAATGCACGCTTCTAGTTCTGCAACCTTCTCCGTCAGCCTTACTACTTACTACATTACACTTGTAAAACACTCTTTGCTGACGAAAGAAGCTAAAGTATACATGTGGCAAGAAATGCAGGTTACATTAACAAGCAGAGTCTTAATGCTTTCATGCCAGGCGGTGGAGTTTCCGTTTACCACGACCACTGTCCATGAAGCTGCATTGCATGGAGGACGAGGTCCTCGCATGCTCCTTTTGCTTGTGATCTACGATAGCAGGGCAGCAGCTCATCCACAGGTTCTGAAGAGCACAGGTCTGAAAAACATTTGTCGGATAAATCCGAAATTAGATTGGCAAGGAGAGGCAGATTCACAGTAAACAGACTGTGTAACAAATGCTAACGTTAGTTGGCACATTTAATGATGCTAGCAGGCTATATGCCAAGTCCGGGTGTTACTAGTAATAGATCGTTATGTTTAGTAATAGTATTCAATAATGTCAAAATAAATGCTTTGGTATGGCAATGAAAATGTAATTTGGTCAAAAATTTGGTCTATTTTCACAAATGTCACGAAGTCTTTTGCTGCAACACCCTCTAAGTAAATAATCCCCACTTCACTCTTCACTGTCTTTTCTGAATAAAGGTAAAAGGATCAAGACTTCAATATCCTAATATATTTGGTAAACTCAATTTAACCGGGTAAAAAACTCTTGCACCTTTACGCATGCGGTCAGTCGTTAATCCAGTTTTTTTCCGTGCACTTAGAGCACTTTGCTGAAAAAACATTTGGTCTTTTAATGCATTCTCCCAGCAGCATTTATGAATGGTCTAATGCTGGGATTAAGCGAAAGTATTTGATGAACGCATAGTACATGCAGAAACCATTTGGTCAATATCATCTCATTTTTTATGGAGGTGGCATTTAGTGGATTTTGCATCTGAGCTTTGCATGATGATTATGTGCTTTCATCCAGATACCCATCAATATAAATAAGTTTAAAAATGTCTTACTATTTTAGGTGATTGCTTCAGGACAGAGGAGTTAACCGAGGAGGTGCAGGAAAGCCTTAGCTCCTCTTCTTTGCGGCGAAAGTTGTTTCTTGATGGCCTCGACAGCGGCTCTGAATCATCTACGCCTTCTAGCCCAGACAGAAATTCCCACAATGTTCCTTCCAGAAATCAAGAGATGATGTCATCAGTTATTGTCTCTCCACTTCATAGTGGCATTTCAACAGGGACACCCTTGTCTGTACGTATCAAATTGACATAGCTCTGGAAAAGTTTCCTAGATTAAAATATCCCCATATGTACAATAACTCTGAATCACAGAACCTGCACACCTGTTTTTTTAATACTTGTAATGTTTGTACTCTTAATCTTTAGGGACAGTTTTCATCCAGTCCTATTCAAGGCCTGTGTCGAACGTATAGTATGGGCAGTGGTGCTAGTCCCATGTTTTCAGGGAGATCATCGCCTGCTTTCAAGTCTCCTATTCTTTCTCCTATCATACTTAGCCTTCAGCATTCTGTGACACCTTTATCAGGTAAGAAGTCTGAGAACGTGCCTGTGTTTAGCATTGATTAAAGCATTCACATCATGAGGAATCAATATTTTGTTGTAGTTTGAAGTATTTTTTATACATTAAATAAAATGATAAATGATCAGTGCTAGGGTCTTCTCCTTGGGCAAGAGAAAAAAATCCTTAAGCTTTCCTTACTAGAAGTTAAATTTATATTTAGTTACAATGACATTTCTACAGAGGTGGCCTTTAAAAATGCGTGTCTCAGAGAGCAGATTGCCGCGAGCACTTCCGAAATTCTCCGGGATCCTGCAGAAGGGGGGTTCGGTGTGGGAAGCAGGAAATACTAAATCCTGTAGATTAGGGTTTAATCCCGAGAAACGGGATTCCCGGGAAATCTTATCAAGACTATTTCCCGATTCCCGGGAAAAGTTATGACGGGAAACGGGAAATTTATATATATATATTTTTTTATATAAACGTGCGCTAGATTAGATTTGCAGCTGGCTTTTTCAATGACCACTAATTAGCCAGCCTCAGAGGAAATGAAAGACGGTGACTTCATGAGCATTCTAAACAAAGAGTTTTCCCTTTTCGAAGCCACCAAAAGGAGACCACCCCACCTGCAACAGCTGTTTGATGCTCTTAGCACTATTCAGGCTACATCTGTGGAGTCGGAGAGAGCCTCCTCTATTTGCGGCCAATTTGTAACAAAAATACGAAACCGCCTGAGTCCATCGACGCTCTGTGCTTTTTAAAAGCACATTTCCAAAAAAATTAAATAAATGAAGGGCAAGGTGAGAAATAAAAACGGTTTGAAATGCAATGCTGATAATGTGAGTGACACTTTCGCTTGTAATTGCCCTATTGCGGCAGTGTTACTGTTTATGCGTTTGTTTTAGTTTTTAAATTATTATTTCAATTCTGTTTTACCCTAGGCATGGCTCTTTTCTTTAATCTTTCCGTGCACATTTACACATTTCTGAGGGTCGTTTGCTTTTATTCAGTTAAAATTGTTTTATGTTTAAAAGAAAAATATACCTGCCCTAATAAAGAAATTGTTGCTTAACTTGTAAGTGACAGTTTTGCGCGAAATTGCCCTATTGCGGCAGTGTTACTGTTTGTGTTTATGCTTTTGTTTTAGTTTTTTAAATTATTATTTAAATTCAGTTTTAGTCTACATAGGACTGGCCCAGTCTTTAATTATTGCCGTGCAGTGCGTGCACAGTTGCGCATTTCTGTGGGCCGTTTGCTTTTATTTAGTATAAATTTGTAGGATATGTTTAAAAGAAAAATATATGAAGAGTTTCGTTGCAAAACGAGATAACCACAGTTTTTTTAATTGTTCAGTAATCACGTTCTTTGGTTGTGCATTCCAATTAATTTCAATTCAACTGCAGTTGGTTTGTTTTGATTTAAACCTTCATAACTTAACAAATACAGCTAAGTAGCACCATAAAACAAAATAATAACATGATAACATAATATTAAACATGTTTTGACAAAAATGTTAAAAATGGATTTATCTCGTTTTGCAACGAAACTCTTCATATCTGCCCTAATAAAGAAATTGTTGCTTAACTTGTGAGTGACAGTTTTGCGCGAAATTGCCCTATTGCGACAGTGTTACTGTTTGTGTTTATGCTTTTGTTTTAGTTTTTAAATTATCATTTCAATTCAGTTTTAGTCTACATAGGACTGGTCCTGTCTTTAATTATTGCCGTGCACAGTTTTTTCGCTACCCAGTCTCCTGAGGTTGCGTATAAATAGCACGAAGTGTAAAACTCGTGCAATACATACGCCAAATTCCACTTTGGCGTGCATATGATACGCAAGTCCTTCCCATTCACTTAAACGGGGCATCTTTTTTGTCGTTTTATTTATTGGTTTCTCAATTTTTTCTGTTTTTAAACCATTTTCGCTTGGGTTTAGGGTTAGATTTCAGATTTGCTTAATAAGGTTATTTAATATACAGGTTTCTCTATGTTTTTGTCGATATTTAAGCCATGGTCGCTTGGAGTTGGGGTTAGAGTTGGGGTTTGGGTTAGGATGTCATTTTTAAATAACAAAAAGTTGTTCTAACCCTAAACCCAAGCGAAAATGGTAAAAATAGCAAAAAAATTGAGAAACCAAAAAATAAAACGACAAAAAAAGATGCCCCGTTTAAGTGAATGGGAAGGACTTGCGTATCATATGCACGCCAAAGTGGAATTTGGCGTATGTATTGCACGAGTTTTACACTTCTGTGGGTCGTTTGCTTTTATTTAGGGTAGTCAAAACTTGTAGCCTATATTTATTTAAAAGAGAAATATACCTGCCCTAATAAAGAAATTGTTGCTTAACTTCGAGTGATTATTCCTCAGTTATTCTAAATTATAGTTTTATAATTTAAAGATTTTCAGAAGTCACAGACAATTGTGAAATGGGTCGTCTTTTCCCGGGATTTGATTTGATCTAATTTTCGGGAAAAAAATTAAACCCTACTGTAGATGGCAGTCGTGTTTCATGTATGGCATAATGAGGCCAATATGTGCTCGACTTCATGCTGAGCATACTGTATGATATTAAAGTAACATGATTGATTGATTACAATGACATTCCTACAGAGGTGGCCTTTAAAAATGCGTGTCTCAGAGAGCAGAATGGCAAAAATTCTGAAATTCTCCGGGATCCTGCAGAAGGGGGGTTCGGTGTGGGACGCAGGAAATACTAAATCCTGTAGATGGCAATCGTGTCATTTAGGCCATACAGAGGCCAATATGTGCTCGACTTCATGCTGAGCATACTGTATGATATTGAAGTAACATGACAGGGATTCTTGGTGCTTTGATGTCATACACATGCACGCTTTTTGGCAAACATTTGGTTGGCAAAGTTTTCTTTTGCCAATTACATAAACGGTAGGGGTGGCACGGTTCACTAAACCCTCGGTTCGGTTCGTATCACGGTTCTATGGTCACGGTTCTCGGTTCAGTACGGTTCTTGTTGTTATTTTTTTTTAACACTCCAGAAATTTATTCTCTTATTAATGTATTAATTATCCATAATTTAGGATACAGTATTAAAAAAAGTTATATCATGTAATCATGCACAAACTGAATTTGACTTTAAGCACATTATTGGGAACATCCCTGAGGAAAGCCAGGCGAGATTTTGACACAGCGAGAGGAAAGACATTGATGATTTCAACATGCTTTTCATTTATTTGGCAAAAAAGAGAATGTGTATTGCCATCTACATGAACTTTGTGAACTTGCATTTATCAAAATGCCAACTTCAGTGTAGCTTTAAGATTTATCACTGAGACACTGCTTAAATACTGCAGAGAGAATATGTGAACGAGAGAGAAACATAACGTTTACACCTGTAATATTTAAATCCGTCTCTTTTGTCCACTTTTGACCATTTCTGTCCTGATTAACTGTTACTTTAAGGGGCAGTTTATGAAATAAGATCGCGCAACTTTCACACGCTAGCAAAATGAAACTACGCCGAAATCAGCCGTTTTCGTTTTATCAACGAAAGGCTAAAAATAGCGCTGAATACGAAAAGACGTAAAACAGTGTTCATTACCTCAGATTAGATAAATGGTCGGAGAGAAGGCTGTCACGTGTGGCTGTATCTATTGTTTTATTTCCGCTGTCATCATAGTAAGAGTGTCACGATTTCGATTTTAAATCGAAATCGATCGAAATTAATTCACAGCTTCGAACTTCGAATTAAAAAATGGGATCGTCGATGCTGCCACGCCCCCATTTCACGTCCGGTCGGCTTGCCAAGCGAGGAAAAAAACTCTCAGAGATGCCTTTTAAAAACATCTGTCCAGCGGAACGCGAGGGATGCTACAACTTCTTGAAATGCATATCATAAACAGGATTACCATTAATCTGACTTTGGACAGATTGCAGCTCTTGCACGTTCGCGATAGTGAGGGAGGCACAAAGATGCAGCGGTTTAACTTATATTTTAAACAAAAGGATAGTTTGCCTCAGCTTGCATGAAACGCATAAAACTGAACAAATACATACAGTAAGGATTACTACTTTAGTTTATGTTCAGACTTCAGATGCGCGGATGGACTATTATTTCATCCGCAACCGCATAAAAAACTCATCATCCGTCCACCATCCATGCGCACCAACGTTTCTGACCAGTTTTCAAAACTGCACCCACCCGCCATCCGCTGACTGGGCGATGCAAGACGTTGCTGATGACAGCCGCGAGACTAGAAACCTCTAGAATATCAGCAGTGAACTCCGTCTTCGATCGGCGCACAGGGACAAAAATAAATAAATAAATAGCCTAAATTAAACGCACGAATTACATAGCCTGCCCTGGTGTCATCCTGATTTACCACGTTGTAAAACTTATTCCAGGCAACCCTTTCTGACATTCTATTTCCTTTGTTTTTAATTCTCATTTTTTGAGTTTGCCACGTTCCTCCTTCGCCGGCGTTGATAAGAGCTGTGTCAAAATGCGTCCTCATTTCTCCGCGCTGTTAATGATAGAACGAATGGATCCTTAACAGCCGAGGATATCCCAAACAATTAAAAGCTTTATTAAATAAAACTGTGTATTTATTAGAAAACTTTTTCTTGTCACTGTTTTAGTATTATAAGTTATGTTTTGTGTTAATATTATTCTGTTTATGTTGCGTATATTTCTAGGTTGATTATTTGATATGCTGTTGAATAGATTAATCTACATCAATGTGTCATATGTTCTAAAATAAATTAATATTTTTCTGCTTACACATTTATTTTAATAAGTCAGAAATGTCTCCGCTGTTTTCTGCTGACAGGCGCGGTGGGCGCTACTGGGGGCGTGTGCAGCAGGTGACGCAAATTTTGGGTCCTCAGAAGGCTAGACCGTCTCATTTCAGTTCTTTTCTTGAACTTCTGAGGCTGCCACTATGAAAGACAGAGATGTCGCATGCTTAGAAGGACAGAGCTTATAACAGCAGTCGATCCGGCACCCGCCCGAATTTAATTAAAATATTATTTTTTGTCACGTCATCCGCCCGATCCATTAAGCCAACCGCGCAATATAATTCATATGTGTGGGTTCTGACATTGAGTCTGTTCTAAAAGATATCGACAGAGCATTGATTTTAACAGAGAACAGAGAAACACGATCAAGGCATTTGTTGATCGGAAAGATGTTTTTGCCGTCCTTCCTAGGGGATTCGGCAAACGTTTAATTTATCAGCTAGCTCCGATGGTCGCTATGAAGACGGGACATGAAAACCCTATTGTCATTGTTGTTTCTCCTTTGGTCGCACTTATGGAGGACCAAGTTAAAGAAGCAACTGAAATTGGTATCACGGCAATGCAACTCGGCGTGCATGACGAGATGGATATAATTAGCTGCCAGCATCTTTTCGGAACCCCGGAATCGTGGCTGCTGAATAAGTGGAGGGACATGCTAGGCTCCGATATTTTTGGAATGGGTATCTGCGAGACGTTAGTTATTGTTGATGTTTGAAACTGTTTTCAAACAGACGGAGCGTAGCTAACTCCTCCCCCTCCCTTCCGTGCTTGCATGAACGTGCCCAATCCCCACCCCCAAATCCTTTTTGTCGTTTATTGGCTGGAATACTTTGTTTTGTTTTGTGATGCTAGGTTTGGCCACTTGTTGATATTGCCGTTTGTAAAGCCTGGGCTGTCTACAGAGATTGCGTTTTTTACAGTTTGATCAGCGGACAGGCAGCAAGCAGATAGTGAGGAGATGTTTCCGGTATGTAACAAAGTTTTATGGTCTAAAACGCTTCAATTCGCTTAGAGCGCCTTTAAGGTCACCTAACGTACAAATGGTTAGAGATAGTCTGACTGTATGACTTACAAGACCATCATGTAGCCTAATATTAGACACGCAAACTAAAGTGAAGAAAATTATCTTTAATTTGCAAGTCTGAACAGAACATCACCGCAGACATGAATTTCCTCACAGAAGTTTAAGATCATATACATATTTAACGTAGATGTATAAATGAACACAGAGAAAGGAAGTTTAACACTGTGAAGCACAAGCAAACTGGACTGATGATTTAAATGTTGTTTACTCACATGTGCGTTGTTAACTCTCCGGATTTTATGTTGCAGCAATGCTCCACTCGTTCACTTCTCCACATGGGCTGTTTGTTTACAGCAGGAGTGGGGAACCCTGGGTCCTGGAGGGCCACTGTCCTGCAGAGTTTAGTTCCAACCCCAATCAAACACACCTAGGAATCAGTGTGGCAAATGAATCAAAGGCTATAAAGATTTTAAATTTAAATTTTCGAATCTCGTGACCACTAGGTGGCGCTGTGACGAAACATTGCAGGCACCCTCAGGTCATGACTGTAATGACATATACCAAGTTTTGTGGATTTTTGGACTGTTGGTGGCGCTAGAAGGTTTGAGTTAGACACACCTATGTTGCTATAGTAACTAGGGCTGTCACTTTTGTGAAAAAATCATTTTCGATTTTTAATATATAAGGGTTCATTAAATCGATTGTAAAATCGATTTTCCATGTCTAAAAAAGACGTTTCCATTTAACGCCAAATAACAGACAAAGGTAAAGAGAGCGCCTGAAACGCACAAGTCAGCAATAATTCTTATTCATTGTCATTAAGTTTCGTGCAGAATAAAAAACAGCAACAGTAGTGCAACATTCTCTAAAAGAGTGGACTGCTGCCATAAATGAAAAACATTACTGCAGGTTCAACCGGCTGCTTTTATGATTTAGGCAATTCAAAATTTATTTTAAATAATGATTCGATCCATTTCAAACAACTGTTCAAAAATGAAACTTTACATAGACTAACTTGAAGTTGAGAACATGCTGTGTATTTTATTAAACGTAACCGACACTTAGGCGGCACTAGGCAGGCATAATGAAATGCGCAAAAAGACTAGGGCCATTACAAATTATTGGTCAGGAAAACAAGTCGATCAACATTTTAGGGGTCAAGAGCAAAGCGCTTTTCATTCACTATGTCCATCTGTTGAGAAGACGCACTCCGACCGCACTGATGTCCCAGGGAAACTCGGGTACTTCGTTGCCAGCTGCGTATTTTGTACTGCCAATCTTCCATCTCAAAAGCGGGTCGCTGTCAGCTCGCAAGGGTGGCTCCTTGTCATAACTCATCATCTCCTGTAAGGTCACAATTTCGACGCTGTCTCGTGTTGCACAGGTTTATTGACGTTGTCCTCCATTTTCTTTGCAAAACACTAGCTGCAGCGATTGAAAGCGTGAAACTATAGGTGCGTAAAATTGCTGGGTATTTTCTGTCTAGCTTTCGCACACCTACTGCACTTTCGGAATTCTTTATTTTTTTTCTGCTTGTTTGTGAGTTTTGTTACTCTATATTTTTAACTGTTTAATTCTTTTAAAATTAATAGTGTACATATTTGGTTAAAATCGATTGCCTATTTTCGTTTTCGAAACGTTTTTTGGTTGGTCCGATCGATTGTGCAATCGATTTTCGAACGAAAAGTGACAGCCCTAATAGTAACTTAGACTGTCCTCTACATGTGTGCCTAATTACATAACTTTCCTACGTACGGTTCTATGGCCTGCCATTGACTTCAATGGCGGAAGAACTAGGATGAATAATAATAAGAAAACTAACAGATACAATAGGTGTCTACGCCACTTCGTGGCTTGACCCCTAATAAGAAAACTAACAGATACAATGGGTGTCTATTTTATTCCCGTTTCTATAGAAATAAGAACTTGTGTTGTATAGCTCCGGGTGGCTGCTCACGGATAATATCAAGCATTGCTTCATGTTGAATGAGTGACTCCGGCCCTGTCAACACACCCATGTGGGGCCCATAAGGGATGGATATGGGCTGGTGAGTGGGCCCCATATGGGCTGCCCAGATGGGGCCCAGTTAGTTTTGTCCGGGGGATCCATTGTGGCCCCACGTGGGTTGCCCACATAAATTTGATATAGAAACTGAGTGGGGCTTATGTGGGGCCCAGCTGGGCAACACACATGAGGCATTTTGGCCCCACCTAATGAAGCCCACATTATTTACCAGGTCCCAGTATGGGTTTTTAATGGGTACTGGACTGGTCCCTTATTATGTAATAATTATACGTTTAATGCTTAATTGTAATTTACTTAAATAATAATATATTTGTTTTAAATTGAAAACCGATAAAAGCTAAATAATTTCAGTTCGGTAAATATCAGTTTTTAGCATAAATATTCAACAGTTCATTCATCTATAACATCACAAAACATGAAGGAGGTGCAATATGAAAAATGAAATAAAAAACTGTAAAGGTTTAATATATCAAAATACTTTAATGTCAATTTATAACACTTTCAATGCTAAAATAATCATCAACATTTCAAAACTGCTAATGCAGGTAATGACTAACAATTTAACATAACACTTAAAATAAGCATTGAAAGAAGTCAAACTCTTAAAATACTTGAGACTCAAAAACAACACAAGTATAGACCCCTTAATCGCCCACGTCACTGTTACGTCACCGCTCTAGCTGGAGGCAAAAAAATAAGTAGGAACTCATAGCCGGCGCGCTAAAAGTTTTGAGTTTTTGACTTTAAAATGTCATCTTGTTGTGTTTTTGGCTGCCAGATTAGAAGGAACAGCACTTTTGGTTCAAAAATAAAGTTTTACCGGATCCCGGCAGACATTTCTTCACAGAAATCAAGAAGACAATTGTGGTTGAATGCAATACGGCGTACAGACTAGACTGAGACGATCATAAATAATGCTCATGTTTGCAGTGCACACTTCATATCAGGTAAAATAATCTATATGTACTGTTGTGTTGGTTTTATCTAGTACAAATCAGCAAGTTTCTGTTTATAGGTGAAAAGTCGCCAAACGCGCTATTGTTTAGCTTAAATGTTAAACAAACATACAGCGATAGATGTGTATGCCATCGTTTGAATAGTCTCTTAAAATAATCCACATTGCTAATCATAGTTAGCCCAGCGATAGGTTACATAAGACAGTAAGCCTTGACAAAATTACTCAAACCACCTGAAAGTAATTCATATGTTGTCTAGGAAATATCTAAAACCTGGTTAAAATCGCAAGATTTAATTTACAAAAATACCTGTCACGGTCCCGCAGAATCGGTGACTGTACATATTCGGACACTTCCAACTGCTTCTGCATCCATGTTTAATAAATCCCTCCTAAAACGTGCTATCTTAAGCTTAGTCTTCCACGCCGCAGGACCTTAAGACGTGCGTCAACGTGTCTTCACATTGACTTAACATTGAAATCACTCGCGCTTCACGCCTCTATTGCGGTTGGTATAAACGCAGCATTAAGGCGGGCGTACACGGTGCGATTTTTGCTGTCGTAGGAGCTCGCATGCGATTTTTTTTTTCTCGGGAGCAAATCGTTCATGCTCGTATGGTTGCGGCTCGCACCGTGTGAGAGGAATTACGAGCCGAGCCCAGCAGGTTACGAGCACCTTACGACCTCCCGATAATTTTTAAACATGTCAAAAAACTTCGGGAGCTGTCGGTATAAATTCGTAGTGTTGGTGCGGGTGAACGAGACGATCTGGCAAAGCACTTGAAGTTGACCAATCAAAATGTACAAAACACACAAGAAGAAAGACAAATGCGGCATTGCTACCTCAAATCTGGACGACAACTCTATAGCTGGCTATGTTTCGCGCACACACACACTCCGGTGACCGGACATCATGACAAATATGACAGGTCCTTTCAGTGACGACCTCTTGATCAGCTTCTTTGACCGAAAAACCTGTCATACGTGTTATTGTGATGTCCGGTCACAGCTTTGGATGTGTGCGGAAAGAGAGAGTGCAGATTAGGCACAATGCATAAAACGAGGGCTACTTTTTGATATTAAAACTTTTTTGTTTTACTTTGAAATACTGTTGATTTTTCTTTACTTGTTAATATGTTTTATCATTATTTACAATCTAAACATTAAAACTAAAACTGGTTTAAATAGTACAGGATGGACAATGAATGTCGCAATTTTTGTGTAATCCAAGCTGTGCCGAAGTCGCTGTAGTACAGTTTCATAAATGAATGGATATTAAAAGGGCTGTCGCGACAGAGAATAAAAAAACAACGGAATGTCCATGTTTAATAGGCTATAAGATATGCATTTATTGTTTTACACTTTATACAGGTATAATAAATGCAAAATAAATTGTCAACGAACAAGAGACTACATTAAACATGATGATCATACGCGGAGACGACGTTTTCCACATTATTATAGAGCTTTTGCTTTAACAAGTGAGCTTAAAGGTTTTTGTTCAGTATTTTTTTTTTTTTTACATATTTTCGACCAAAGGAACACGAGATATAGCCCAATGTAAGTTGTTATGGTAGCCTAAGCTTGTTCTGAAATGATGAGAATATTTAAATGACTAAAAATGTAGGCTATCGCTACCCAGTCTCCTGAGGTTGCGTATAAATAAAAATAAACAAAATTCCACTTTGGCGTGCATATGATACGCAAGTCCTTCCCATTCACTTAAACGGGGCATCTTTTTTTGTCGTTTTATCTCTGAAACTTTATTTAAATAATGATTAATTTGTTTTCATACTATATTTTTATTGCTATGTATTAATTTACCTACTGAGAAAATGCCATATATTAATATGCAATGCCTTCTGTATGGCATTTATTTTGTACAGTAGGAGCACAAATGTTGCGGGCTCACTTTTACTTCCAGACACCGCATTGACCGAGGTTCCGTGTACATTTGCACTAGACAATGCAAACAAGCCTAGACAATGTGCTTTATATTAAATTAAATGATTTTCGTTTTACAAATTAATATTTAGCTGTAGATGTATTGTCTTAATAATTTAATCATAAAGGGAAAGACGTGTTAGCTTACCTTGCTTAAGCTTTATCTTGCTACTCATTCTGCATTTACAAATAAATAAATAGGCCCACTGAATTTGTTTTTTAAACGGTCATATTTAAAAGCTATATATATATATGTGTGTGTGTGTGTAACATTAATAATAGCAATATAGATATTTACAATCATGATATATTAAGACGGTAAAACCGCATATGCGCTAGCACGAAAAACCACTGCCAGAGAAATTCCTTCACCGCAACAGCTATAGACCTATATTGCAATTTCGGAATGCATAAACAGAAATACAAAAGAACAGAAATTCCAGGCGGTTTTCTGCACTTAAGCCAATATCTTTGCCGTATTCTTCTTGGTTTTTTTTGTACATTCTGCCACTCACAGCTGCGAAAATGCTTACGTCAGAATTCGTCAAGTCGTACAGTAAAATCTTGTCGTGTGTGACTGCGTCCGAATTATTTTCGCATAAACTCACTCGTGTCGTGTGCGAGAGCTCACGACGTTCCGACCGTCAGAATTCGCACCGTGTACGCCCAGCTTTAGACGTGAGTGGAAAGACACCGTAAGGATAGTGTTTAACTAGCTCTGGCCCAATTTACTTTACATAATCTGCAAAAGTCGTTCGCAGCCATGTTAACTCCGGTATTTCGCTCGATGGCTTTATTTTCACATCATACGTGTGTTTTTCAGCAGAAATTTGATGCGGCTGAGCCGGCATATAACGCACATCATAACCAAACTTTATGTGACTGGCTTACGTTTAGACCAGGGGTGCCCAACCCTGTTCCTGTAGGGCTACCGTCCTGCAGATTTTAGCTCCAACCCCAATCAAACACAGCTGAAACGGCTAATCAAGGTGTTCAGGGTTGCTTGATAATTACAGACAGGTGTGTTGGAGCTGGGTTGGAACTGAAGTCTGCAGGACGGTAGCCCTCCAGGAGCAGGGTTGGGCACCCCTGGTTTAGACCAATGATTTTAAACTTCAGACAAGCCCCTCCTACGAGAAGGATAACGATTGTCAATTATGCCCAGACAGACTCTATGAAGTGTAGCAAAATAGCAGAGGATGGTATTACAAGGCTACAAATTTATTTACAACAACATAAAATTCATCATAGATCTAGTCACTTATTTTTACTCTCAAAATGCACCACATTAATGTATTTACCTTTAAATGCACAAAGTGACTGATTTTATTTAGTATGATGCAGTGGTGAGGCTACGGTCAGGGTGGCACTTGCCCACGCAGATTGATGATTGGCCACTCGGATCGATCAATTTTGAGCCCAAATTGTATTTCATCTGTATTTCATTATATTTGTGTGTGTGTGTGTGTGTGTGTGTGTGTGTGTGTGTGTGTGTGTGTGTGTGTGTGGTTATGTATGTCCCCATAACTACACACACACAGTTGCCCATTTTTATTGTGTTCCATCTTCTTAGCGACCATCGGAGTCAGCTGATAAATTAAACTTTTGCCGAAACCCAGAGGAGGGACGGGACAAACATCTTTCTGATCAACAAATGTATTGATTGCGTTTCTCTGTTCCTCTTTTAAAATCAATGCGCTGTCGATATCTTCTAGAACCGACTCGATGACAGAATATTCATATCTCAATTCTCCAGCGGCAGCCATCGTTGTTGTAAACAGATTCAGATTTAGTACAGCACCGTTTTTGTAAAGCACGCGATGCAACGTCCTACAGCAACGTAATCTTTTGCCCCCACCGAAAGTTGTAACTTACAGACCAAAAAAGACGAGCTGAACAACGATATGCAAGTGGGCTTTTCTCTTCCAGAGAGCACAAACCAAGGCTCATTTTTGCGGACAGTAAGTGAATTATAATATTTGAATTTATGTCACCAGGGCTTGACATGAACACCCGCCAAATGCGGGTAGATTTCGGACGTGACGGGTAAAGCCGAAAGTATACTAGGGACATCCGCATATGCGCGTTGTCCGCATGACGTCATTTGCGTCATCAGGAGGGTCCGCGCCCGGCCACGCGGACCGTCCGCGTGCAGCCCAAAATTTGAGACCGTGCGGACAGTGCGCGTACAGTCCGCGTACAACAGCGCATGCGCGTGAAAATATTTAGTCAGGACACTCCACTATAAACAATTATACAAAGGAAATAGACAGCATTTGCAAACACACTATCGTTTTTCTTCTTTAGCTTTTACTTCTTCCAAGACCAGAAAGCTGTGGAGCATGTTTGTTACCATAATGTTTGATTCCTGTTCTTTGCTGTCTTGTTGTTTGTTCTAAACTGTGTTTGCAATGGTGGATCAGCTACTTTTCTTCACCTATCCTAATGTTTTAATGTACTGTAAATTACGCCAAATCAGTGCTGCCCTGACGGCCTGGTAGAGTAATAATTTGAATGAGAAATCATTTGTATTGCGTGAATGCGATATATAATCCCCATATTAGGGATAAATAATGCATTCCTAGTGAATACAGAATGGTTTCAAATTTTCACAAACAAAAACAGCATTTCTGTCAACAATGTGCCAGAATTATTTATGGATGGAACTTCCATTACAGTCGTAAAAGAAAGTAGATCCCTTGGTATCACCATTCAGTTAAACATTCAGTAATGTATGAAAGAAAAACAAATAATATTTGTCCATTTGGTCTGTGCATAAAACCTCATCTGGACAGTCTGGAAGTGGATTTAAACATCTTAGAGCAAACTAATTTTGGGGATATAAAAAAAAACAATCTATCTGGATTTTACAAAAATCGGAAACCCATCCAAATGATTATCATCAACATTTTTTTTTTTTTTTAGAAGTCAAGTAGTGGGAGCTTTTGCAATGAATAAGCTACATCAGGGAGTACGCATCCCAGACCAAAGTAAAATTTTGCAGAAGCAAATGCTTTATTATTGCCATTTAAAATATATTATTTATAAAAAATAACTGATTTTAAATTATGCCTTAAAAAATTGGAAAGTATGTAAACTGCAATTGTAAAGATCTCTCTCAAATTATTAACTCTCAAATCAAATTTTTCTGCTGTGTACCTAGACACTCTTCCTAGAATCTCTGGTAATGAAAAAGCAGAACTAAATCCTGATATTGGGAAAAGAATCAATTCCTTTTTGAGAATCGTTGGCATCAATTCATTTGCACAAAATTTCAGATAGAACATTCAAAAGTCACAATATAAAACATATTCTACTGGATTGTGTTCTACTATTGTGTTTCTTCTACCCCGGTGTGGACCCCGTTTTTTTCTGTTGTTTCTGTCTTTAATCAAGTCAATCCACACATAGTTTTACTTTTTTAAACACAATTAATCAACTTTAATTTTAACTTAACTTTAACAACTTTTTTTAAAACTATGTTTTACTCGATACAATTCAATTTTACTCTCAACATTACCATAGCTATAAAAGCTGGCATGGTCGAAAGAAAGTGAGAAAGGCAAAAAAATGAGAAAAGGAGAGAAAGGGAAAGAAAGCAAGATTGGTGAAAGATTATTTTAATAACACTAGAAAATGCACTTCCAGAGGAACCGCAAAAGTGTGCTTGCTCTGGTGCAGTCACTAACGTGATTTGTGAAATGTTAAATTTTAGAATGTTTTTATCTTGTGCATCCTCACATTGGAGTCCCAAGTTCATGTTCAAAGTTTGGTTTCAATACGTAAAAGCATTCCACACACACACACACACACACACACACACACACACACACACACACAGAAATGTATACAGGCTTGTAACCAGGGGTGTATCCAGCATTGAAGGACATCCGGGGCTTAGCACAGACCATTTTATGTAAATACAGGGATCACAAGCCTAGATAACCCGCTCTAGCTAGCCTAGAGCCAACTATAACGGCTGTGCTGCACATGTTCAGTGTTTTCTTATTAATTTTTTTTAGAATTGTAACTTAAATAATTTTATTTTTTGGGTGAACAATCCCTTTAAAGTGCCCTATTTTCACACACTAGTTTTGTACATAATATACCAAAAATTCTTCTTTAGTACTTAAAGCTCCACTGTGTACTTTTTTGAGTTAATTCTTAGCAAAAACCCATGTTTTCTTTCAAAAGTATGTGCTCATTCATGTGTAATTACTAGAGCCCGACCGATTTATCGTTTTGCCGATTTTATCGGCCGATATGAGCATGTCGCAGATATATCTGTATCGGCGTATAAGCCGCAGATATGCGCCGATATGAACGTTTGTTACAGAACACATTAAATGCATTTGAAAGATGTAAGTACTTGTTAGTCCAGCAGAGTGCGCCCTACTGGTTGCTAATGGTGACCCAGGTCACTCACTGTAGTGACACCATCCAATCCCCCACCCCCTTCACCTCAGTTCAGTCAGGCTCTCAGTTCAGGTGGCATGGAAGCAGTCACGCAGTGTCTTCTTCACAACATTTTTACACCTGGTATTAAGACGCGCTTTGGTCGATTGGATTATAAATGGACAAGAGAGACGCATTCCCACTTACATTTGGTGTTTTTAATCCGTCTCTTTGTCGACTTGCGAGTTAAAACGCAAGCAGGAGAAATGACGCAAGACGGAGAAATGACACGTTTAAACTACGCGCAGCCGTGCACTTATATAACACTATATGAGATTACTGCTGCTTGTGTTGTTAGTTAACATGCTCATTTCAGAGCAATTGATTCAATAAGCTTGCGCAAATCTACACCCTTGCTAAATAAAAGAGGCGGAGCGAAGACGCTTTAGTTTTATAAAAGTTTAAAGTTTGCACGGAACCCTGGGTTTGTGTTATAAAAACGTTGTGCACAACATTAAACATAGCGTACATTAGTATGTGCTCCGTCAAGCATTGTCTTCGTAACTGTGAGTGGCTAAATAATATGTGAAGTACACAACTTACTGTAAAGCTAATATTAATCAAGGACTTCATAAGTTTCTCTTTATAACGTTATTCTCGTCAAAACTGCAAATGATGCAAATTTTATGTATTTTGTTCTCTTTGTGTTTAAGTTATTTATAATAAGTCAAGTTTACTGTTTAGTGCACTGATATCCAACTAATTTTGGATAATAAAGTTTATTGTTAACTTCTTGCCTATAGTACATATCTTTGTAACATCAATATAAGTGTTGGATCACCACATTTGTGAGTGATCACCACATTTGTGAGTGATCATTGCATTGCATTGTATTTGAAGAGTTTGGTTCCAAAACGCAATAAACCCCATTTTTGAAAAAAATGAGTTACTGCCAAAATCAGTATTATATCAGGTCAGTAGTTAAAAGTAAATAATTAATTTTACGCAAAATCCAATACCCGCCGTGATATTCTGTCATCTTTTCTCCCTTTTTTCCCAAAATGCGACAAACGCCACTGCTCCTTTTTTACAGAATGCAATAAATCCATTTCTGATATTACAGCGGACCATTCACGCAATGTAAACAAACATGGCGGCGCGCTGAGTACACGGAGTCCTAGTTTTCCTCATCTACTTTGTACTTCGTGATCAACAAACAAAACAAAATAATACTTTAATAGCATTGCCAAACCTGTGATGGTTTTCTGTGACGGGAAAGAAACGTAAGCCATCAACAGCTAATAATTTCCGCGAGAGGCACTCGGTTGCTTGTTCTCCAGACAGCATCAAGCTTCTCATGCTAAAACATTGTGTTCTTAATATAACAAAGTAAGTGTTTTGGTTAATGCCATTAATGTTTATTTTTTAATCATTGTATACCACTAGTCAACTAAATAAATATAAAATGGTAAAGATGAATGCACATTTATACATTGATTTAATAGATTTATAGCATTTTGAAATAAAAAACTGTCATGGATTTATTGCATTTTGTGGAAAAAAGAATTCGTTTTTATAATAAATCTTTGAAAATCAAGTTATGGATTTGAATTTTTTATGTTTTTATAACCTAAAGATGCTATGTGAAAGTTTGTAACAGAAAATACTGGTTTTCATCTTGTCACTTTCTTGGTATAGAAAACACGTTTTTACCGAAATTTGTCAAAATGGATTTATTGCGTTTTGGAACCAAACTCTTCATTTATTCATAGTATATTATGTTAAAGTATATAGTGTATTCTATGTACAGTACTTTAGTATAATATACTGTAGTTTATGTAAGGGATAATGTAGAGGCAGCCGGTAGTTATTGGGAAATAAGCCCCGACAGTGTGATCAGGACCCGACGCGAAGCGGAGGGTCTTGTATCACACTGAAGGGGCTTATTTCCCAATAACTACCGGCTGCCTCTACATTATCCCGCTTATTACACGGCTACTTGCCACATAAGAAAAAAACTGGACATGAATATGAATTTTAAACATTTTATTGGCATATTTGTTTTAAATTAACATTTTTATCCTTCCGCGAAACTTTGCACAGATGCATAAAATGATCGTAATACCTTATTAAGATCCTCTGCTTCATACTTGTCTCCATTTCTTCTCTTTTAGCCAGTTTTTGAGAAGTTTAAATGCCCATTCTGTATTTTTTTGTGTGTTGGCTTCATAGCTGTCATGCTCTATTTTGTCAAGTTCAGTCTCAGTAAGCTGTCTGTCTCTTGTCGTGGTTGTCGAGTGTTTGTCACAAGATGGCGCCAAACAGACAGTAATCTTTATTGATCTTTATTGGCGCGGAGCGATTTCACTCGTGCAAGTAGTCCGGCTATGCGTTATTATTTTGGAGCGGTTATTATTTGAAAAGAACGAACCTGCAAATGTCTCAACTGACCAATCAGAATCAAGCATTCCAGAGAGCCGTGTAATAAACTGAACTATAATATACACATAAAGAATATCGGCCGATATATCGTTATCGGTCTTTTTTTACTCCCTAATATCTGTATCGGCATCGGCCCGAAAAAACGCATATCGGTCGGGCTCTAGTAATTACTTCCACCTACTAATCAAAGTATTCTCGTAAGTGTAGAATCTGCTATTTAAAATACAGGGAGTGCAGAATTATTAGGCAAGTTGTATTTTTGAGGATTACTTTTGTTATTGTACAACTACAGTGCTCTTGGTCAATTCAAAATGTTAACAAACCCTCAAACCTGAACATTTAAGTAGTAAAAGTGAAATTTTGGCTTTCTTAAGAGAATATTTCTATGTACACCATTTTTAGGCAACTATTAGTGTGCAGAATTATTAGGCAACTAAATGAAAAACAAAGATTTTACCATCTCACTTGTTTTTTTTCATCTGTTAAAGTGAGAATAATAAACAAACTCTACATTTACAAAAAAAATTAATAAAACAATAAAAAATATATAAACTCAGTGACCAATATATTCACCCTTCTTTTCGATAACAGTCACAAGCCTTCCATTCACGGATTCAGTCAGTTTCTTGATCTGGTCTGAACCAACATTTTGTGCAACCACAACCTCCCAGACACTGTTCAGAGAGGTGTACAGTTTACCTTCACTGTAAATGTCCTGCTTAAGAAGGGATCAAAAGGTCTCAATAGGGTTTAAGGGCGCACTCACACTATCCAAACCAATCCGCGCTCGGGCACGTTTGACCCCCAAAGCCTGGTTTGTTTGACTAGTGTGATCGCTCTGTTCCGCGCCCGGAGGCGGATTGGTTAATTGCGCCTCGGCCGGGTTGCAGAGGTGGGCCGGAGCGCTGTTCACTTGGGCTCAGGCGTGGAAGGCTGTGGTGTGAGTGCAATCGTGCCTGAGCGCGATTCAAAAGGTGAAGATGTCAGTTGCGCGACCACTCACCTTCATCTGCCTCCGTATAAACCATTTGATGCGCGCAGCGGGGTTACGTGAATGTCCGAGCTGCGCACGTGACAGATCAACTAAGCTATATGATGACATGTCAGAGGGCTGTCTTTAATCGCGCACCAAACGGCTCCGAATAAAAAACGCAGACTAATCATTACAGTGGGTTCCAGTGTTAAGAGGGAGCTTTACTTCCTGCTTTTTTCAAAACAATCGCATCTTAATGACGAAAGCGCGCCCGGACTCGGATCGATAAAAAGTACAGTATGAGTGCGTGCACCTGGGGGAGTAGGAAGGGGTGACAATCGCGCTGGGGCATGGTTTGATTTGGTTTGGATAATGTGAGTGCGCCCTAAGTCAGGTGAAGAAGGGGCCATGTCATTAGTTTTTCATCTCTAAGGCCTTTACATGCCACCCATGCAGTGGAGTACTTTGATGCATGTGATGGAGCGTTGTCTTGCAAAATAATCTTCTTGAAAGATGCAAACTTTTTCCTGTACCACTGCTTGAAGAAAGTGTCTTCTACATTACAGGCAGGCAGGCACAGACAAGTATTATTAAAGATGAGCTTGTTGGACCTTTTTGGGTTGAAAATGGAAATAAAAAACAACTCTCAGACCTACTGCCAAATTTTAGAAGACACTTTCTTCAAGCAGTGGTACAGGAAAAAATCTGCATCTTTCAAGAAGACTTTGGTAACACTTTATTTTAAGGTGTCCTTAATACAGAGTAATTACCTCATTAAGTACTTAGTAGTAGCCGGTGTAATTACATGCAACTAGATGTACTTAATATGTAACTAAGTTATGGAACAGCATGTACTTATAGATTGTAATTATGCACATGTAATAAGCTGCAACTGTTACACATATGTAACAGGTCGAGTCTGTTACAAAGCTAACTACTGGTGTAATAAAAGGTCTTGTTACATATGTGTTACAATGTAATCATATTGAAAGTACTTTGTGTAGTACTATGTAATAACAAGTACCTACATATGTTACTAGTTACATAGTTCACAGTTTAAATACATGCATTTGCTTGTTAATTACATTTAAATTACATAATATTACACAGGGATAAGCTACGTAAAATAAAGTGTATCAAGAGTGTACTTAAGTGTACTTCATGTGTATCTACATACCTTATCCATCTGTAACAAAGTTTGAATCGACTCACTAGTTCACAGTTTAATTACATGAATTAGGTTCTTAATTACATTTAAATTACATAATATTAAACGGGGATAAGCTACTTAAAATAAAGTGTATCTAGTGTGTACTTAAGTTTGAAACGAATTACTAGTTCACTGTTAATTTACGTGAATTAGCTTCTTAATTACATTTAAATTACATAATATTACACGGGACAGGGATAAGCTATGTAAAATAAAGTGTATCTAGAGTGTACTTAAGTGTACTTCATGTGTATCTATATACCTTATCCATCTGTAACAAAGTTTGAATCGACTCACTAGTTCATGGTTTAAATACATGAAATAGCTTCTGAATTGCATTTAAATTACATAATATTACAAGGGGATAAGCTCTACGTAAAATAAAGTGTATCTAGAGTGTACTTAAGTGTACTTCATAAAAAAATTGTTATATACTCGAATTAATCTTACCTGCAAAGAATATTAAACAAGATGGATTAATGTCTCCCAGAGCATCTCGAATAACTGTTATCTGCTCTCTGCATTAACTTGTGTATATAAGTGCTACTACTACTAAGCAGACCTATGCGAGAGCTCCCCCTAGCTGTCTGTATGATGTAGACCGCCTATTTACACACATACAAATATATTGCTACTGCAGAACTCTTTTACAATGAAAAGTGTGTCCCTGAAGTACTTTAAGAAATTCAGTTCAGGCAATTTACCTATTTATCATGTTCTTATTCTTCTAAAAATATATATATATATATATATATATATAAAACACTCAAAATTTAAATGGGGGGTCTTCCGTTTCCATATCTTTTATTTAACTAGTACCACATATACAAACATCAATATATGAAGAGTTTCGTTGCAAAACGAGATAAATCCGTTTTTTAAATTGTTCAGAAATCTCGTTTTTTGGTTGTGCATTCCAATTAACATCAATTCAACTGCAGTTGGTTTGTTTTGATTTAAACCTTCATAACTTAAAAAATACAGCTAAGTAGCACCATAAAGCAAAATAATAACATGATAACATAATAATAAACATGTTTTGACAAAAAAAACGCGCGTGTTACAACAATGCTTTTAAAAATAGACAGTGTAATTTTTATTTTTTTATTTTTGACCAATTTGCGCGACCAGCATCCAAACAGGAAAAAGCTGCAGGTAAAATGGTATGTCTGTTTCCGGGTGCTGTATGCAGCATGTTCATTTTTACTTTAATTTTGTATTTGAACTGCGATTTGGACGCGGTGCGCGTCAAATATAGACGCGTTTCTTAATGAGCCGCTTCTGGGAAGTCAGCGGCTGTATAAACATTGACTAAAGTGGTCGCAATCAGGTCCGGTAGCGCCGCACACGCATAATTCTGCGAATGAGAGCACTTAGTAAAAGCAAAAGAAAATTTCTATCGGTCTCCTGTGCTGCTTGAACCCCAGAAGTAAAGAGACTTTTAAAAAGCTTCCAAGTTAAATCCAAATGAACACCAGCAATGACAAGGTAAGCTAACGTTGCTATGGTTACAGTCCATATACATAATAGATTGCTAGGCTATTCCTATGCTATCTACAGTTTTATTACAAACAGCAACCTAAACTACAACGTAACATTAGTGTAGACTTAAACATGGTTATCTAAATAGTACATTTAAAGTTCACTGTTTAAAGTTTTTAGCAGCCTTTGTATGGGAACCTATATTCATTCATTCATTCAACCCAGTGCATGACAGGTTTATGCTGTGACTCTGAATTAAAAGTGAATTAAAGAATAGAAATGAAAAGAGGTTGCGTGTCTTGCTATGATGTTATTAGGCTATAGGTTGCATTATAGTGGGCTCTAGATCTATTGTGTTTGGTATGTGTACCATAATTTACCAGACTCTTACCAGATCATTTGTCTTTGTTTATGATTCTGACAGTGATTGTTACTGTATTTTGCCATACGTCTTCACTGTGCCTATTCAAAGCTCAAGGGCCAACACATAACTTCTAGGTTTATAAGCAGCAATAAACTACATTTTAACATTTTATAATGTCTAGTCATACTTCTGTTATGTTGATGAAAGTAACACAAAAGTAGTGTAACTCATTACAGTTCAGAGACAGTAATATTGTAATGTAACTAATTACTTTCAAATGTCAGTAATTTGTAATATATAATGTATTACACTTTGGAAGTAACTTATTCCAGCACTGCTCGTTTTGCAACGAAACTCTTCATATTTAACAAAACAATCGCGCATTAATTTGTCGATATAAAAGGCTAACAGTAATGTTAGCTATAAGCTAAAGCCACATTCAGACACCCAGCGATGTTATCGCTGTGTGTCGCCTGTCTCTTTCAATGAAGCATTTCTAAATCTGCTTGTCATAAACAAATGAGTACCATCCATGCCAGTAACTGACGAGAGAAGGATGACGTGAACTCCACTGCTTCATTCTTATTGGTTGTCGCTCCCGAAATTCGCTCGACATTCGCATAAAGTTAAACTTTTAACTTTCTCGCGTCGCTGGACACGCCCATACGGTCGCCAACAGTTACTTTCGCTCGTGCCACTGGAAGTCACCCGGTTTCCATTGAAATTAATGAGATTGCGTCGCTCTGCTACACTCTTGATACACTTTATTTTACGTAGCTTATCCCTGTGTAATATTATGTAATTTAAATGTAATTAAGAAGCTAATTCGTCTAATTAAACTGTGAACTAGTGAGTTGATTCAAACTACGTTACAGATGAATAAGGTATGTAGATACACATGAAGTACACTTAAGTACACTCTAGATACACTTTATTTTACGTAGCTTATCCCTGTGTAATATTATGTAATTTAAATGTAATTAAGAAGCTAATTCATGTAATTAAACTGTGAACTAGTGAGTTGATTCAAACTACGTTACAGATGAATAAGGTATGTAGATACACATGAAGTACACTTAAGTACACTCTTGATACACTTTATTTTACGTAGCTTATCCCTGTGTAATATTATGTAATTTAAATGTAATTAAGAAGCTAATTCATGTAATTAAACTGTGAACTATGTAACTAGTAACATATGTAGGTACTTGTTGTTACATAGTACTACACAAAGTACTTTCAATATGATTACATTGTAACACATATGTAACAAGACCTTTTATTACACCAGTACTTAGCTTTGTAACAGACTCGACCTGTTACATATGTGTAACAGTTGCAGCTTATTACATGTGCATAATTACAATCTGTAAGTACATGCTGTTCCATAACTTAGTTACATATTAAGTACATCTAGTTGCATGTAATTACACCGGCTACTACTAAGTACTTAATGAGGTAATTGCTCTGTATTAAGGACACCTTAAAATAAAGTGTAACCAAGACTTTTTTTTATGCAAGACAACGCTTCATCACATGCATCAAAGTACTCCACTGCATGACTGGCCAGTAAAGGCCTTAGAGATGAAAAACTAATGACATGGCCCCCTTCTTCACCTGACTTAAACTGTATTGAGACCTTTTGATCCCTTCTTAAGCAGGACATTTACAGTGAAGCTAAACCGTACACCTCTCTGAACAGTGTCTGGGAGCCTGTGGTTGTGGCTGCACAAAATGTTGGTTCAGACCAGATCAAGAAACTGACTGAATCCGTGAATGGAAGGCTTGTGACTGTTATCGAAAAGAAGGGTGGCTATATTGGTCACTGAGTTTATTTTATTTATTTATTTATTTATTTTTTTGTAAATGTGGAGTTTGTTTGTTGTTCTCACTTTAACAGGTGAGAAAGGAGCGGGTGAGATGGTGTAATCTTTGATTTTCATTTAGTTGCCTAATAATTCTGCACACTAATAGTTGCCTAATAATGGTGTACATAGAAATATTCTCTTGAGGAGGCCAGAATTTCACTTTTGCTACTTGGATGTTCAGGTTTGAGGGTTTGTTGGCATTTTGAATTGACCAAGAGCACTGTAGTTGTACAATAACAAAAGTAATCCTCAAAAATACAGCTTGCCTAATAATTCTGCACTCCCTGTACATACGGTCGAGTCGCTCGACTGGCTGAATCCATGTTGTGCCTCCATCTTTGAAATACATTCGCCGACGAGGGGCATTCCTCAAATTCAAGCTCCGCCTTTCGCGCTTTCCGACTACACTCACGCTGGCCGCTAGCTAGAAAGTAATATTCAGTTGGTTGTCATATAGAATGTTACCGCTAGATGGGAGTAGATCCTACACAGTGGAGCTTTAAAGGAACAGTATGTAAGAAATTTATATCAATTAATCATAAAATGGCATTGATATATCAGTAGACGTTAAGAAATCATATTCATTTCAAATACTTATATCACTGACAACAGTGGTCCGGCCAGGATATTGTCATTTCAAAAAGTGGAGTTGCAGCCCTCAACTGATGTTTATGTTGTCATTTTGTGTATTGGCCACCAGCTGTGTGATTGCAGTACCAGTTTTAGCCACAAGTTTTGTGATTGCAGTACCAGTTTTGGCCACAATCCTACATACTGTTCCTTTTAGATAATCTTAAAAACATGAGACTTAAAGGTGCAGTGTTTAAATTTTAGCGGCATCTAGTGTTGAGGTTCCAAATTGCAACCAACAGCTCAGTTCACAGCTCACCCCTCGCTTTTGAAATGCATAGAGAAGCTACGGTAGCCACCACAGGACAAACATGTCATGATTGTAGACAACGTAATAAAAAAGTTTGTCCATTAAGAGATTCTGTAGAAACATGGTGGCACAAAATGGCTACTTCCATGTAAGGGGACCCTCGGTGTATGTAGATAAAAACGTCTCATTCTAAAGTAATAAAAAATAACGGTTCATTATGAAAGGTCTTTATACACCCCTGATAATATAGTTTTGTATATTATTTTGCATTTCTGTCAAGAGATCCTTCTAAAAATTACACACTGCACCTTTAATGTAGACCAGAGTTCACGTCACCAAAAGCAGCAGATATAAGCTGCATTTTATTCCTCATAAGCTCATTTTTAAAATAAGCGATGGGAGAGAGCGACAGCAGCACTGATAGCCTAATAATATTTCATTTCTTTACTATTGATGAATATGATTGTGTGTTGAGCGTTTACGACAGGGCTATTCAATTAGTTTGTCATGGGGGCCAGAGATATATCAGTGATAATGACTACATATACATTTAAACATACTCATGTTGTATTTTGAAACTGCATAACAACAAAATCAGTGCATTGTACAATATACTTTTTCTACAAACATGTATTTTTAAACTGCATACAACAAAACTTGTGCATTGTAATATGACCAAGTAGGCTCTATCTACATCCAGACATGTTCGTATTTTGTATTTTAAAACTGCATAACAACATAAGTGCATTGTAAGATACCCGAGTAAGCTTTATTCTACATTTAAAGGGGTAAATAAGAGCCATATCACACTCATTGAGAATTTAACTTATTTACTCACTTAAGTACACATAACCAAAAGTTTATAATATGGAACATAACATTGTTTTATGCAGTTTTTTGTCAATGCTAATTATTTCACGACCTTTTTTTTAAAACTACAACCGCCATCTTAATAACTGGCAAACATTAGGCTAGTTTCTAATAAGAGAAATTATACTTTTAGATTTTGTCAGGGCAGTAAAATCAGGTATATGTTTGTCAGCGCGATACGCATACAGTGGTGCAGGTGCTGGGCTGTGAGCGATGGGCGATTAACTGTTACTCGTTTAAATTGCATTCTTGTGTGAGAACGATGACTCGCATAATATTTTAGCCTTTGTCTGCTTTGAACTTCGGCGAAAAACGGCAGGATCTTTTATCTAGTTCACAAAAATCGTTTCCTTTATTAAGACATCTAATGTCATTGTGGATAAGCAAGTGATCATTGAGCCGACATATCAGACAACAACTGTCGGAAAAGGTGGTGTTGTAAGCTGGAAATACAATAAATAAAGTTAAAACAGGCTTAGAGTCCGTGGTCTCTTAACTCACCACTGTCATCAGTCTTCGCATCTTGACGCGGGCGACCAAAGCGCAAATACACGTGAAGGGTGACTCGCGCTCTGCATCTCATGCTGTATGAAACAGATGCGCGCGCATCAAGATTGCGACCCTGTCCGCATGCTTTCCATTTGAAATCAATGGTTCGCTGAGTGATTGACAGCATAATGATTGACAGCATAATGCAATCGATCGTGTTCCCGTTTAACAGTAGTTAATATGCGAGGATGCGAAACTGACGCGCACGGATCCTACGCGTCTTTACAAACTAATATGTTTACAATGTATTACATTGATGAAAAAGGGAATTAAACTTGTCATGCCATATGTCACTGAAATAAAAGAAAGGGTTTTACGTCCCTGAATCATTCCTACCTGTATGTGAAACTGCACGTTCTCCAGAGAGCTCGCGTTGATTCACGCGTTCAGAATATAACATCCATTTGCAGTTTTGTGCACAAACCTTTAAAAGAGATATATTAATATTCCATCGGATTTAGTATCAAATAATCCTCAGTGTATATATAGTTTTCAATAGGCACGCACTTAGTTTCGGTCTAGTCACGTGTGAAGGGAATTAAACACGCTTGGGCTGCCCTCTAGTGGTAAAGTCGTATAAATATTTTATTTTTACATAGGCTTCAATTGGATATTTTAAGTGAAAATAACATAATATAGACATGTTACTGCAATGTTTTTTTATCTTGGGCATCTTCACATTGGAGTCCCGAGTTCATATAAAAAAATTTGGTTTAGAAATGTTAAAAAGATCTTAAGATATGAACTACTTCCTGTTTGGCGACTACGCCACAGGTATATTTTGGGCTGTGATGGGCAAATGCTTCCGAAAATCAAAAATCCTTCTAGTAACTTTTGTGAGGCTTGGTCCAAGGATCGTGTACGTGGAGTTTTGTAACGTTTGGACCAAATTTGTGACCTGTGAAACTTTTTAAAGGTTTTGTGTTCTATCCAATATGGCGGACGAACGACATGGATCTGTGACTTTATCTTCTCAAGCAACTTACACCGGTGTCGTGAGCAATTCGGTCCCCCCGAGCAATTCGGTCTCCCCTAGGACCCCGATTGGTAACTAGCACTAATGCCTGCTCAAAAATGTGTCATTGCAATATCTCGTCTGCATACGCGGCTAGCAAGCTAATTATGTTGTACAAAACAGAAACAACATTTTTTAAAAATAAAAGTTAACTAAAAAAACAATATAATAAACTAATATTCATGTTGCAGACACGTCAGTACTTTTGTGTCATCATCTGCTTTACAAAGACAATACTTTTATTTTTTTTTAATTATTAACATACCTTACGGAATATAGTTTTTAATAGTAAAAGTGTAGTAATCATGGCTTATAATTATAATTTAAATGTGTGATTCAACTATGTAGTAATCATGTTTTGTATAAGTAATTAATGAGTAACTAATTGTATAAGTAGACAGTCAAAAGTGGAAATGGTACAGTATAATAATCTAAATAATAAAATGACACAAGCAATGTGTAGATCTCCCACCTATAGCCTCATTTATATACTACTATATGAAACATATCATTTAAAAGACATCAATTGTAATTTTAACAACGTTCTAACTACATACATCATAACGCGATTTTGTAGGAATTGTAATAAGGCGCTAAGAAAACTACCCATGAGGAGTTTTTTCAGCCAATGGAGTCGCGCGGGGTCCTAGGGGAGACCGAATTGCCCGGGGGGACCGAATTGCTCATGACACCGGTACTGCCTGAACATTTTAAAGTTTGAACGGTGTCTCTGTGTCAAACGGTCTAGTCGCTAGAGCTGACACAAAATCTACCCGGGAATAATAATAATAATAATAATAATAATAAAACTTAAGAAGAACTATAAGTGTGCTTTTGCAAGCACACTTAATAATTAAATCATTGTGTGTGGCACATGTCTGTGCAGTTTGTTTAGTAAATGTCACAATGTGATTGAGCATTTGCAAAAAGATTATTTTAAATTAGACTGTAAAACCAATGTTGGATTTAATGACAAACTTGCTCAGCTACACTTTTCTTTTATTATAGGTGAAAGGAAAAAGTTATCCTTTCTGTCCCCCGAAAATGGTCCTATGGGAAGCTCAGATCTGAATATAAATCAGTGTGGAGAAAGCCCATACGTGGATGGCTGTTCTCCTATTCGCAGCTGCTCTCCCCTTCAATCTCGACGTAGAAACGGAGCCTGCATGTGGGCCTCACCTACCCTTATTTCTCCTATCCTCCACCCATCTCTACAGGATAAGCAGAATATCATTCCCAATGAATCTTTGCCTACATCTTTGGAGCTAGACATCAGTTTAGCAGGGCATCATGATTACAGAAAAGGGCTCCAAGCTGTGGTGAGTGAGTGTAATACGTCCCTGGCTGTCTCTGTGCATATGGATCAAGATGAGCTGGTGGTAAAGAAAATTGGAGCAATTATTGAGATTGATAAGAAAAGTGAAGATGACGAGGATATAAACAGTAGAAGTGGAGAGGATTCCTGTGGGTGGGTTCCTGAAGAGGAAACTGCATCACCAGTCAGACTGACCAGCTCTCGGAGAGGACACATGCCTAATGCTGAAAGCACGCATATGTTTGTATCCCTGCTAGCAGAAGGGAACGTCTCACCATATGACGTTAGCATGCAGGTTAGTATGTGTGCTGTCAGTTGACCAGTACATCAGGTGTTATTTTAACATATCGTAATTGTTTAAACATGCCTAACTGGTGTAGTTGACATAAAACATTGAGTAGGTGATTGCAGCTGGTTCTTTACTTATGATATTTAGCATCATTAAAAGGCCAGTTAACACTGATCAAAAAATGCCAACAAACACCAATCAACACAAAGAAACAAATTCAAACTGATCAAAAAAAAATGCGAACAAACTTTGCCTAGATTTTATTTACTCACCCTCAAGCCATCCGAGGTTTGTATGATGACTTTCAGCCAAACACATTGTGTTGTTTAATAATATTCTGTCTCTTTTCAGTATTATTATGGCATTGGATAGTGCCTTTTTATAACGTGAAAATATACATTTTATTGAAATTTTTTTATTATTCTGTGCAAAAATATCTGAACTTGGCTTGCTAAAACATAGATGGTCTATATGTTCACTTTAGGCACAGAAACATATGATTATTTTTCGTTTTAAGAACCTCTTTTCTATCATTAGAAGGAAAAAAATCGTTGTGATTATGATTAGTTTAAGTCCTTTATGCTCGTTTTCCCCTGCTGTGTGTTTTGGCAGGCGCGGCACACACTTGCATGACCTTTCTTTTCGACCAT
The DNA here is from genome assembly GCF_027580225.2 of Misgurnus anguillicaudatus. NCBI lineage: Eukaryota > Metazoa > Chordata > Actinopteri > Cypriniformes > Cobitidae > Misgurnus > Misgurnus anguillicaudatus. Next base: position 25,520,458 of record NC_073339.2, read on the forward strand.
CATCAAGTTTAATAATTATCGACAATTAAATCAAAGATTGATTAATTGTTAAGACCTCTAATTATAGATCTAAGCTTGTTTTTAAATTTGAATGATCTTACTCAGTCAATATTAAAGATATCAAGGTGATGTTTTCACTAAATGTTCTTTACAGTATATTGAATGTTTTTGAAGCTAAAGCCTTAGAAAACATAACAGTATATACTAATTGGCTATATCACTCTGTCTCCTCTCCACTAATAAGCTGGTGTGTGGTGGGCGTTCTGGCGTAATATGGCTGCCGTCACATTATCCAGGTTGTTACGTCCCAGGACGTATTTATTGATTTTAATAGTATTATGATGATTGTTTCCTCCTGAACCTTTTTGATTGACTTTATTTCTGAAAGAGTGGGCGTGGTTGTGTGCCATGTGTTTTTGTTTGCTGGCTTTCTCGCTCTCTTTCCCTCTTTACTCACTCTCAGACCGGATCATCAGCACATGTAACTCATTTGTGTGTCTGAGACGGAGAGTATAAGAGTGCAGTCCACTGTTTGCAGAGAGAGACGCACTTCTCCCCAGCTCCAGATTGAACGCTGTATTGATATGTTTTGACATTCAGAGATTGTAATTGTGAGTTAGCAGTGGCTAATTGAGTTTAGCAGTTGCTGGTGTTCAGTGATCTTGATTTCACAACAACAAAAAATTAAGCAGAAGGTATTGTGTCCTTTTTTATGTTAACCTGATTAGTAGTTACTGTTGTAAGCAGGGTTCTAAATTAACACCCGCCAACCCGCCAAATGCGGGTTAAAATTCATTTTGGCGGGTATTAATAAAAACTTACTAGCCAGTTTGGCCGGTGATGCATGAGGCATTGCAAGCATGATGCATAAAGCTCCGTTCTCGGTCATTTATCCCTCTGGCAGTACTTCCTACATTTCCCATAAACACTGTGCCGTAATGCTACGTGATAATGTTTCATACGCCAATTGGCCACGCGCAGTTTGCAGCGAAACCAGCGCGAGAAACTATGGAAACGAACGGAGCGTCCACCAGAAAACAAAAGGAAGAAGGAGAACGAACGGGCAGAGCAGGGAGGATAGACTAAAAGACAGCGGTGTCGCCACACCCCTTTACTGAGGCACGTGCCCCAGTGTAAATCTTTTGTGCCCAGGTGTAAATCTCAAGTTTAAATTTTAGCAGTTCACTAGTATATTCAGATCTATATGCAATGTATTTACCGAATGTATCCATGTCCACGCGCGTCTTTACGTTCATCCGCGCGTGCAACTGCATCCAAAAGGGGACGCCACGCGAGTGAGTAATTATGAAAACATGACGAGAAGTACGTTTCTAAATAATAATGATAATCTTATTTTGACTCGATCATTATTGGCTTCTGTAGATGGACATCAGAAATGTTTTGTGCAAAGCAGGGAAAGGGAAGCAGAAAGGAGAGATGATGAGTTTAAGGGAGGTAAGACAAACTACATCCTCACTCAGTCAGTTCTCAAATATTAGAGGAAAAATCTCAGGAAAACCTCTTGTCAAGTCTATAGGATGCATTGTTGCTGAGAAAATCAACAGATGTATGTCTTATACTGTTCTGTATTTACAGATATGAAATTAATATTTAGTTTACTAATATTTAACTCTAGGACACTACATAAACAGTTAGCAGTAACTGTGACTAAGATTATTTAGTATAGCAGTCATAAAAAGTCTGGTTTCTTAAAATATTCTTGTAAAAATAAGTTATTAATCATTGCTAACATTGTATAATGTAGAAAATATTTCCTGCTGTCATTATTACCAAACAGTTTATGCCATTAATGCCTCCAAACATGTTAATAATGTTAGGTATGATGAAGATTATACTTAAATATTTTTAAATACATATTTATCTTTCGCAGTACCTGTTGCACTGTAGAATAGTGGGTTAAGCAAAGGACATTGTATAGAACACAGCAGGCTTTCAAAAAAAGTCAGCAAAAAATGGGGGGCCTGTGCCCCAGTTAGGCTTTATGTCTATCAACAGAGAAATGAAGAAAGCTTGTTTCATCACAAAAATGTTGTCATGGTTTGTCAGGATTGTCGCATGCACGCAAAAGAAAAAACGAATCATTGTTGCATTCAGTGGCACTCATAATTTATCTTATTTTCACCGGAAAAAATTTGGCTAGTGTAAATGCTGATTGGCTAGTAACTTTAGAAAGTTACCAGACACTTTGGCTGGTGGTCAAAAAAGTTAATTTAGAACCCTGGTTGTAAGGGAAGCTGTAGGGGGTGAGTGCATTTTTCTTTAATACAGTTTTATCTTTTTTTTTGTATAGCTAGGGAGTTGAGGGAAGTTTGTTTGTTTCTTTTTGTTTAACCTCTCTTAGGTTAGTTATGACTCCTTTGTTTGTTATTTTAGGCCTTGCTCTCCCCTGAGCCATTGATCCCTAGTACCCTGTTCTGTCCTTTTATTCTGCATAAAGCCTTTTCTTTGATTATTATACCAACTGGTGTTGTCTTCACTCTGGGACAGAGGATTGAAGTATGTTCTCACCCCTTTTTCCTTTTTTTCTTTGTTACCTCCCCTCCACATCCCTAGATATTAGGGGGACGTTACACAGCAAAATTAGCAGTGTTAAATCAACACTGCTGGTGCTTATATGAGTAACACCAGACCTGGTCGTCCCCGTCCCCATATATACACCAGCAGTGCTGATTTAACACTGGTGATTTTCCTGTGTAAAATGAATGCTGCACATTGGTGGTGGTTGAGAAGATTCCCCCATTCATATGTAAAGAACTTTGAGTGCTGCAGAAAAGTGCTATATAAATGTAATTAATTATTATTATTATTATTATTATCAGGGCTTTGAACCAGATTTTTTTCCAATTGGTTCGTTCCGAACAGAAACAGTATTTTAAAGGAACAGTATGTAGGATTGGCCAAAACTGGTATTGCAATCACAAAACTTGTGGCCAAAACTGTTACTGCAATCACACAACTGGTGGCCAATACACAAAATGACAACATAAACATCAGTCGAGGGCTGCAACTCCACTTTTTAAATGACAATATCCTGGCCAGACCACTGTTGTCAGTGATATAAATATTTGAAATGAAAATGATTTCTTAAAGGGAAATTCCGCCCTAAAACGGAATTTAGGGTGTTTTTTCGTTGTTAACGAGTCAAACTTTCATTTAAAAGCATATTTATGACTGAAGAGCAACATTTAAGATATTTAAGATGTTCGTTTTCTGGTAAACTTGCCTTTGAATGGGAGCGAACAGGGCATGTCGCATGAGTGCACAAAATCTCTATTTTTACAACACTAAGAAGGCTCGACACAACGTGATACTTTACTCGAAGTATCACGCGGGTCTCCACACACGAACGCGAGCATCGAGAACATTGCCCGTGCACACAGACTCCAGCAAAAGCGAAAAGTCTGGAACAACCCACCGCGCTGCCAAACTGCGCCCCGCCGCCACCCCGCCAGCCATGAGCAATCGATCTCAGAATGCGACATAAGGAGGAAGGAGAGTAAAGATGGATAGCTCCTAAAGCATAGTTCCATATAAATGCACGGATAATTTGTTGTTTTGTCTCAAGTGAAAAACAATATTGACTCTGTAGTTGAAAAAGTAGCGTCCTATGGAGTCCATTCAATCGCATTCTGGGGTCGATTGCTCGTGGCTGGCAATATGGCGGCGGGACGCAGTTTAACAGCACGGTAAGTTGTTCCAAACTTTTCGCTTTTACTAAAATCTGTGTACACAAACAATGTTCTCAATGCTCGCGTTCATGTGTAGAGACCCACGTGATACTTCGAGTAAAGTATCACGTTGTGTCGGGCCTTCTTGGTGTTGTGGAAGTGGAGATTTTGTGCACTCATGCGACGTGCCCTGTTCGCTCTCATTCAAAGGCCAGTTTACCAGAAAACGAACATCTTAAATATCTTAAATGTTGCTCTTCAGTCATAAATATGCTTTTAAATGAAAGTTTGACTCGTTAACAACGAAAAAACACCCTAAATTCCGTTTTAGGGCGGAATTTCCCTTTAATGTCTAGTGACATATCAGGGCCATTTTATGATTAATTGATATAAATTTCTTACATACTGTTCCTTTAACGTTTCCGGTTTTCGGTTCAACCCTAAAATTGACGTTCCTGAACCATTTAGAATAAAAAAGTTTCCGAATCGGTTAATAACGTTCCATGTCAGCTGTGGGACATACAAATAAGTAGGCTGAGGACATTAAACTTAAATTATTAGTTAAGTCTCTAGCTTGTCATCAAACATTAAAAAAGGCTACATTATGTAAGCGGCATAACTGTAATTCTGACATGCCTACATTTGTTGAGTGCACTTAAAAACGCGCACACACACAGAGACGGAGGATGAATTTCAAACGGTATTAACCGGTTACCATTATTTTAAATAAACGTTTCTGTTCCGGAACATATATTTTTGAAAGTTTCTGGTTTTGTTTCTGTTCCTTGCAAAACATCAAAAGTTTCTGGTTTTCGGTCCATGAACCGGTTCAAAGCCTTGATTACTATTATTATTATTAACGTCATTGTGCAGTTGTCCTTTTTGCTTCAGCTGATTGAGCAATTATTTCTCAATGGAGAGAAAGGCCAAAGAAGACAGCTTTGATTGTCCAGTTGTGGTCCTTGTATATGTTTTAATTAGTTTTAGAGCCATAAACGAGCGTTCCACAGAGGCTGTAGACACTGGTATTGTTAGAATCAGGCATGTGAGAGTGTGAAGTTCTCTCATACTGTCTGCGAGGCCTGTCGTCCTCAGAAAATTTGGAAGATCGCTTATACTTTTACAGCGAAAGTTTGACATGCTATACATGACTTTGAGTTCAGCTTTAAGCCTGCACAGGTCAAACTGTGCACCGTAGTTCTCCGTCAGACTCCTGAGCTCTGCCTCTGGAAAGTCTTCTTGAATTTTTCAAATTGCTTACAGTCCAGCAATCTAACAAACATCTTTCTTTTGTGATCTTCAAATCTGTTCTTAATTTGTGCAAGAATGTTGTTGATTACAACCACAGCATGGTCTATTCAAAGATGTCATTGAATGTAGCTTGCTCCCTTTCAAAACACTCTGGCAAAAGTCTGTAATTCTGTCCAGACAAAGCTAGACGTCTAAGGTCTTGCTGTGCAGAATGCCAAAGAGCACATAATCAATGTTGGAATTGCCACGAAAGGAAAAAAGACAAAAGCAAAATTCAAATCTGTTTAAGTGTGCAAGGTGTCCAGTTGACAAAGTACAGTTTCCCAGTCAAAAGGCCGCTTTTCGGGCCTGTGCAAGCCAAGGCTTCAAACGGGCCTCATGGAGCCAATAGTCTCCAACCTCCAGCTGTGTAGCCAAAATCAAGACGCGTTTGCATTGTCAGGCCAATAGTGCGGTAGTGCTTCAGAAAACCCCGCCCTTAATATGCCTACCTGGATCTAACGTTCCTGTTTTACCGCGAGGAAGTCACTGTAATTGGACGGGAGACGGGATTTAGATCGCATCATCATACAGCAAACATAATGAAAATAATTGAGGCAGTTGTTTGCACAGTGAAAGCCAAGATGAGAAGATAGAGATGTCTGCTCCATCCGCACACTTTCTCTTGACGTTTATATTGGCTGCACACGAGCAAACTCACGACGAGAGTCACGAGACAATATCAGATCAATAAGCATTAGTCAACTTTGTAAGTAATTACAAATAAAGTGTTCATCTACTTAATGTGCCATTTAAGATATATACACAATTTTTTAAAGAACATAAGTCCTAGTTTTAGATTTATGTAGAATAATCTTATTTTAAAATACAGCTATGCACGTGTCGGTAAATATGTAACGTTAGGGTTTGTAATAGTTCTATGGCGATGTAAACATACTTACATGTTATAAGAGGTGTGAAATCGTTATTCATGAAAATGTAAATAGTTAAGCATCACATGAAACACAAGGTAACTTTCAAATAGCTATTTCAATAATGTGCCAATCATTAAACACTTTTGTCTATAAAGAACTGCCTCTGATAGCTGAATAGGACTGAAAATAACTTTACTTGCGTAAAATCAAAATGTTTGAGAAATCGTTACAAAATTTGCTCGTTAAGAATCAACTATGAATATTAGGGGTGTGACGAGACACTCAATTCATGAGACGAGACACGAGATTGGGTTCACGAGACAATATTTTTACACTTTAAAAAATCCTCAAAGATTAAATAAATGAATAAGAAACTGAAATCATTTTATTTTTCCAAGTGAGCTGTAGCCTTTAAAATTACACAATAACGAAGATGCAATAATAATTGGTTCAAATAAAGTATCAAAACCAAGTTACATTAAACAGCATTACATTAACAAACACATTACATTTGTGTGCTATAAATAAAAAGCATTATGTATGTATTATAACAAATGCCTGCAGGGGGCGATAGTGGACTCGTCTCGCGGACGCTATCTTCACTTTCACTTTAGACAGAGAGAAACGCTTATTTTAGCCAAACAATGTTTAAATCCATTTAAATATTTAATATGTCCATTTCTTTACACTAGAAATGATACAGCCGCTGTCATTTTTGAGCAAGAACATGCAGACATTAAATCATGTTAACTCTGTGTGATGGTTTAATCTGCTGAGACTTCACATCTGACACTGATCAACAGACAAACACAACGAGTCTCAGACTTCACATGAGTTCACAAACGAACATTATTGCAAACCCAAACAAAAAAGCACACGCAGTAAAATACAGAATATAATGCATGCACTGTAAAAGGTTCAAACAGAAAGCTGCATCCTCCGGAGATCGCATATGCAGGCTGCATACGTCATCAAGGATTATTTCAGATCATTAAATGAGCATTACATTAAAATGTCGTGAGAACATTAAAAAAATTTGCGATTAATTAAATAATAAGTAAACTTTATAATTGTTAATAGTCTCTAATAAGACAGTCTTTATGAAGTAAATGCAGTTTAAACATGCAACCTCCGAAGGATGCAGTCTTTTATTTGAGAAACGGACAGCATTTCACCTCCACAAGAAATCTCGCGAGACACGTTTAATATCGCGAAACACATTTAATCTCGCGTGATCTCGTCGGACGAGATCTCGTCACACCCCTAATGAATATACACAAGTATTTTAAAAGCTATGTTACAGTGGTTAATTTAATGATGATTATATTTACCATTTTGTTACATCTTAGCATTTCTGTGTTTCATTAGGATGTGATCCTTATGAAGCAATCATTTCCAATATAATATACTGACAAGCATACTTAGTCATAATAGTGGGGTACTACTCAGTGGCGGTTCTTGACAAATTTCACTAAGGGGGCCAAGGAGGGGCCAGTGTTTAACCAGAGGGGCAAATTAAAAAAGGGCAACAAATGATATTTAAAGATTATAGGGGTGGTTACAGGGATTAGTTTAAGCCAGGACTAGGCCTTAGTTCAATTAGGAAATATAACTAGTTTTAACAAGCACTCCGTACTAAAAACATTACTTGTGTGCATTTTGAAGCAAAACAAAGGGCACTGATGTATTTTAAGATATGGCAGTGCAAGTTTTCAGTTTGGACAGCTTTCAGTTTAGTCTTATTCCTGTCCGGGAAACTGCATTAAACTTTATTTTACTTTACAATCATATAAACATTTATTTTATACAAGAGTGAGTGCAGGTGCAAAATGAGAGCTGAGCTCTCATCAGATCCCTTGCTCGGTAGTCAGGGCACTGATTAGGGAGTCTGCTATTTTAAGGGCTGTCTTAATCGCAAAATCCTTCAAGTGCTCTGAAACGTTAAAAATTCCATGCATACAAAAACCAGTGAGCATCGATGGTCCCTATGTTCCCTTACCGAAAATCACGAGTCCTTACCAGTGCTCGAACCTGCATACACATTCACAACCTCGGAAGATTGAACAAACTGAGACATTCGCCGAGCAGCACCCACAGTTATCTACAGTGGTTGGGTGCGCCGCTCTAATTTCCCCGTGTACAATGTTGCGTCACATTAGTTCCGCTTTTGGCGCTCACGTGTAAAATCAAAATAAATGAATACTTTTTTTATTTGTTTAGGGGTGGCCAGGGACATGTTTACAGAGGCACGGGCCACCCTTGGTCTCCGTGTAGAACCGCCACTGGTACTACTTTTTTACATATAAAGTTTATATCAGTGCACAAATAGGTGTATTTTAAGAAATCTCCTTCCGTCTGATTTCAACATCCATGGCTCGTGTCGTCTCATCATCATCATCCCCGTTTCCTCTGTTGCTCTTCCATCTGTTGCTGTGTCATCTCTCATATACAAAATAAAAACTCCTGGATGACAAACTGGAAGCTTTACGTTGGTCTTTTTTTGTAAAACAAACACAAAAGAATAAAGCAGCACATCTGTGACGTTTTGTGTAACTGGTAAATACACATACAGTATACCCTTATATAGTTTTCTACATTCATATAACAGTTAAATAATCTCCAAAATACCAGAAAGCATGGCTATGCCTAATATAATAAAACTATGGTTACTTTTTCTAAGCACTGACAAAAAATTTCAACAGAGATGACAATATAACACAAAAAAAACACAAAATAAACACCCATGTATAAGACACTTATGCAATTGTTATTTGTATTGTATTTTAAGTGTTTTGTATGTAAACGTTATGTAGCAAACAAGTTAATTCACTGACTGTAGGTACCATTGTCTTTAGTGATCACTTCTTTAATACATGGACAATGATCCAGCACACATCTTTAGTTTCTCAGCGCTGTTGTACTTTAAACACTTTGTTCTGTGCCCGCCCAGCAACTTTATAAACGTCTTCCGAACCGGTATCGGTGTGCGCTGGATCCTTACCATGGCGAGTTCGTCATTGTAACACGTCTTTGTTTTTTACAGATGCAGATAATTTTCTTCAGCCCGAAGTAAATGCATAGCAGGCATCTTCTGTTGAACAGTAAATGTTTTTTTTTTATTTTTTTAAAGTTTTGAATCTGCAGACAGATGAACGCGCATCTTGCCAGAGACTCCGATAAACTCCACCTTTGACCTTTACCACTCCCCTAGCCCCGAGAATCCTGCTATGGCCCAAGGTATTTGGTGGGCCAGAAAAGCCTGGCCTTAAGCCCCAACAAAGCAGGCACTGGCACCAGAGCATGTGAGCGAAGCTGAGCGGTGTGACGCTCCACTAAATATTCCGCTCTACCGTTCTAATTAAATGAATTAATTTAAATGTATTAAGATCCTTGGCAAACCTATCAAAAAATACAAAAACTGAACAGTATTTGCTTTTTTACTTTATTTCAGTAAGAATAGCTGTTGTGCAAAAGAACATTCAAAATAAGACACATTACAAACGCACACTTACGAGTGTGCACAATGTTCGTAGAACTTCACAAAGTATACATTGGACTATCAGAATATGAAAGGCTCACACAATATAAAATTTACTTAAAGAACGTTTAGCCTATGTACAGGCTTTAATGAAAGAAAAACACTTTCTAAAATTAAAATACACCATAGGCTGCGAGAAACTTGTTGTGCAACAGAATATTCAAAATAATACACATTAATACAAACACACACCTACGAGTGTGAACAATGTGCGTAGAACTTCAGAAAATATTTGGACTATCAGCAAAGGCACACACAATATAACATTTATGTAAAGAACATTTGGAATAGCCTATATAAAATGCATTAATCAAAATAAAACACTTTCTAAAATTACAATACACCAGGCTGCGAGAAACTGCGTTTTTTTTAATGTCTCTTAGTGTTTAGGTCAGAACTATTGAATTTACTTTTAGAAACATTAGCTTGGACAAAGTATCAGGCTTTAGGCTCATTCGGTGTGCCCGGGAAAGTAATCCGGCGGCAGAAAACACTCGCTCAGCGCTGGAAGAACCACTGGGGATCCTGAATATTTTATGGGCGACTTTGGCTAATCGAGGCAGGGATCCAGCATTGGTTTTCCAAAATCCTAGTACATCTTCCTGAGGGCTTTTTCGCATTGAGCCCATGTACTCCTCCATCTCACCTCTGGCACTGTCAGCTACACTTGAGTTACTTTCATATGAGCCGAAAATGCGCGCCGCCTTGTGAAAATTTCTGGCTTCAGTGACTGTGTCCACGCTGCTGCACTCTGCCTCCTTTACCAACAATTCGCGAATCTCTGCGAGTTTATTGTTTACTGTTGCATCTCTAATAATCCATTCGGTTTTAAATCTTGGATCCAATACAGCCGCTAACACAAGGTGCTTGTCAGCATAGAATCTCGTAAAACGAGAAGATATGTTATTTGACAGTGTCTCTGCAAACGCACGAATGGGCAGGGACAGGGTTTCTGGCAGACTGGACGAAAGCTGTTTAATTTCCATAACAGCTGGAAGAATTATGCCCAGGTTTCCGAGCTCTTTTTGCATAGCATTAGTAAGTTCTGCCAGAGGTGATAGCACCTCAGTCAGGGCTTGGAGTTTAAGCACGTCATTCATAGTCAACTTACTGTTCTCAGACATGGTCATCTTATTCTGGAAGTGTGGGTCTCTTTCAAACATTTTCTTTACGGATTCAATCATGCGCAGCTGACTGCTCCACCTGGTGTTACATGCCGGAGTGGGACGCACACCTAGTTTATCCGCCTCCTCTGTGTTTAGCGTGTTTTTCCTCACACATTTTACAAGTTTTGCCGTTCGTGTTATAAGATTGTCCACATCAGCATGGCTGTTTATCGCATCCTTTAGGGCGAGTTGCAGTAAATGGATAGGGCATCGCATATGGAGATTGCTTTCAGTGACATATGTGGTGGTCATGTTCTCCATGATTTGTGAAAAATCTGTGTGTTGACCTTCATCCTTGTCCCCTTCCTCAGGGTCTTCTTCATCGCCCTCCTCCTCTTCTACTGCACTTTCATCAAACCCTGGGAGGTTGAAAGCCTTAATCATGTTACTGGCGCTGTCAGTCACCACCCTGACAACGCGTCTTAGTACACCCCAGTGTTGTAAAACACTTTCATATTTATGAAAGATATTCTCTGCTGTGTGGTGTCCTTTAAGATGTTCACAGGACAGCAACACAGTGTAACCATTGAATACTTCATCAACAAAACTTGCAACGACACCCAGAAAGCTGTGTCCTCTTCTGTTTGTCCATATGCCTAAAGTTATCGCGAAGGCATCTCCTAACTGCTCTGATGGAAATATTACCACACCGCTCAACGCTCCGCTCGCGCTCCGCACCGCTCACATGCCCTGACTGGCAAGCCTGCTTGAAGCCCGAGTGCAAACACGGCTAATGATGTGCTGGAAAAGCTCAACCAGCTCAACTCTATTGTTGTGAACAGTGCACACTAGCCTGGTTTAAAATTCCACCTCACCTGCGTGACATGCGACAGCCGTCAGATACAAAACTCATCGAGTAATTTGGTGTGTTTGGGAGAGCAAGTAAAAAATGCAGATAAGATTTGCATTCTTTAATTTTTGATGATCCCTCTGATGTGACTAGGTTTAAAGTGTGTGCATAGCAATGCACAAAGAGCACCTGGGGACTTTTTCTTTTACGTGAGCCTGTACTTCATTTAGTCCTGATGCCATTAAAGCCGCTCCATCATAGCACTGAGCCACAAATTTTAATTTACAGTTGTAGCTCTCCAGCATATCCAGAACAAACCCTGATAGATCATTTGCTCGTTTATTGCCTGTAACATCCTCAAATTTAAAAAATCTTTCAGTTACCCCTATTTCAGTCACACACCTGAGGACATATGAGCGCTGCACTGTTACTGAAGTCGTCTCATTCATCATACTGCCACAAAATTTGTTTGTTTAATTTCTGCTTTGATGTGATAATTTGACACTGCATTTATTATATCATTTTAAATTTTTCCTGACATTCTGGTAAAAACTGTGGCCTTTGCAAGATGATGTTGCAAGTCAGCATCATTCTTCGCTAATAGCGTTAACAATTCCAAGTAATTACCCATGTTCAGCGAATCTCTAGATTCTTTGTGTCTCCTGAAAGATAATTCTTGCCATCCCAAAAACACAACACAATGTCATGTGACCTTTTATGTCATCCGCTCTTTTTCCAGCTTACTGCTGCAATTTTGAGAACCTACCAAGTACCTGTAGGCTACTGACAAGCATTAGTTAGCTTGCTACGATTTACGGATTTCTTATCTTTTACTGTCTATGATTCTGACGGATACAGTAAATGACTATGAAAGACAACATTTCACATCTCGACTGTCATGAAAAAAAGCTACTTTCAAAAAATATCATCATAGGGTGTGATCCCTGATGCGTTCTTCCAGCCGATATCCGCTGCTACTACCACTATTTTTTACAACACTAAGAACTTTCCTCAAAGTATCACCTGGATCTCTACACATGAAAGTGAGGATTGAGAACATTGTTTACACAGAGTTTACTAAAAAGAAAGTTTTGAACAACTGACTTTTTCTGTTTTGGTGTCCGCTCGCCATCTTTGCCATACATGAAGAATTGATCTCAGAGTGCGAATGAATTATTTTTATATGAGGCTTCTTTTTCAACTAGAAGGTCGATATTGTTTTTCACTTGCGACAAAACAACGAATTATCCGTGCATTTATATGGAACTATGCTTTAGGAGCTATCCATCTTTACTCTCATCCCTCCTTACTTCGGATTCAGAGATCGATACATCTTGACAGCCAAAGTCAGTTGTTCAAAATCTTTCTTTTTAGTAAACTCTGTGTACACAAACAATGTTCTCAATGCTTGAGTTCATGTGTAGAGACCCAGGTGATAATTCGAGCAAAGTATCATGTTGTGTCGAGCCTTCTTAGCGATTTGGATGCTCACAACATATTAAAGGCATAGCTTCTAGTTCTTTTGCGACCACTTCAGGTACTCAAAATGGCAAAAGACAAGTTTGAGATGTGAGTGACTTCAGCTGATATTCATGAATAAGACGCTTCAGAATCTCCTGGTTCTTTCTGACTCTCTAATTGTGGATGCTGACTTCCCTTTTTCTCTGCTCGTCAAGTTGCAAATCCACACAACATTCACCAAAAGTTTTTAAATGCACTACTGACCAGTGCTTTAAGTGGCCCAAAAGAGGAGCAGGTACCAGGCGCGGAGCTATCTGGGCCCGCCCAGATTGACAGCTGGCATGCCCAATCAGAAATGTAAAAAAAACTACTCTGTATAGTTAGACATGGATACTACTTTATGTGGTGTATTTTATCTATTGCATGTTATGTTAAAAACAGTCAAATTATAAGTAAGCCTGATAACTATTTAAAAACTATTATAAAGCAGTTGAATGTTGCGTTACATTATGGTTTTAATGAGAAAAATATTCCCCAGCAGCTTTCAGCCATGATCACTGTGGAAAAGTACTTCGACTCGCCAGGGAGGGTGTTACTGCTCCGAGTCGAAGTGCTCCCAGGGGTGCTATTGCGCCATAAAATGTAGTTCCTCTTTTGGATCCGCTTGGAGGGGCGCTGCGTTTTGTTTTGTGCCACCGGGCTTGCTCGTGTGGCTGCTCGTCTTGGATGGGAGGGGCGTTGATGTGTTTGGTCGCTTCTGGCTTTGTCTCTAGATGGTGCCGTTGAGTGAATGGGGCTGGGCTGGGTGCTGTCGGGGCGTCGCGGCGCGCTCCGGCGCTTACATGCACGCACACAGATGATAGAGGGATGTATCAACCATTCTTAGTTAAGGTAATAACATATTTTGATGTTGAGAATGAGTAGACTATTCCTTTAACTTGTAAACGCAAGGGTGTTTGGGTAATGTAGTCTCTGCTCTAGGTGGGACGAATTAGGAAGCATACATTAAAGGCGGAGTCCACGATGTTTGAAAAACGCGTTGGAAAAGGAGACGGGCCGACTACCAAAACACACTTATAGCCAATCAAATCAAATCAAATGCCGGGTTGCGTATGTGTGGGGCGGGTCTATCAACAGAAGGTCTAGATTCTATTGGGGTAGGGGCGTGTTTGTTTGGGTGATTTCAAATATCAACACTGGCTTTCAAACATCGTGGACTCCGCCTTTAAGGGTATCGGCAACAGCGGATGGCATTTTCTTTGAACTGAATTTTACATTTGTACATTGGAAATTTCCAACAGACATTAGGGGTAGTGCTGGACACATCGCTAGACCCAGAGGACATGCTGTCAATAAACGTCAAAATTTGATTGGTTGGTTTTTCTGTCACTAATGCTTGCAATATCTGTAGAGCTGGTCCCAGCTGAGTGAGCTGTTTTTATGGGACTTTTTGAGGGTACTCCAGTTCAACCTTAACTAAACTAACGAATTTTGCCTACATTACAACATTGAAAATAAATACATAGCATACTAAAGAAAAGCATTTAACACTTAAAAAAATATATATTTTAATAGGGCCAGCAAAGAAGGCCCTGTTGGTCCTGAAGGCCCATCATTGCTAAAATGACATTTGTTAAAGAGCACCTATTATGCTAATAAATTAGCATGTTAGCACGTTATTGTAATAGCCCATAGTACATACATGTTATTAAAACTTGAACTAATGCATTGTGAGTCTTATAAATTGCTTACATACCTCACCGATTTCTACCTGTCTGGGAAACGCTTGGATTTAGTTCCTGTCTCCGCCTCCCAAAATGTCTACTGTACTCGGATTGGTCAGATGACCTACTCAACTGTTATTGGTCAACTGGGTTCGGCGTGTGTTTGAAAGGTTACGCCCCTGACTACGCGTGGGTTTTCCGGTTCTGACTGAGAGTCACAGGCAACGTAAACAAGCAGTTATATTTCTCTATAAACGATGGTGTCTGTACTGCCTTACCACTTTGAGCTCGATCCAGAGAGTTCAGACGGCCATTATGATATAAACAATCTCCTTCAATGAACGTGATTGGATTTAACTTTTTTAGGTGGCTTTAGCTCTGCCAGAATGCTAAACGAAGAAGAAAATGTGTTGCAAAGACATCCAAAAGGTAATTATAATGTACTACATTACTGTGCAAACTATATGGAAACACTAAATGTAGCACATAGAAAGTATTCGTTGAAATGATTATAAAACAATTTCACTTGGTAATTTCTACATTATTTTACTATAGTAAACTTTATTCTAAAAGACTGCTTACATACTATATTTTTGTGCAAACTATATGGAAACACCAAATGTAGCACATAGAAAGTATTAATTGAAATGATTGTTAGTTCTACATTATTTCACTATGGTAAACTTTATGGCCTTTTTAGGCTTAAATTAGCACCTTCCCCTTTACGTTACATTAGTAATACACACGCTTATAATGTTGATTCATAGCCGCAGCAAATTTAGCTGCTTGTGCTATCGTGTATTATGTTGTGCTATCTGACGTTTTTCTGCTTCTATTAATGTAAAGCTGCTTTGAAACAATCACCAATTGTGAAAAGCGCTATATAAATTGAATTGAAATGAATTGAATTGAATTGAATGACTGCTTACTTATACGTGCTATGTTTTTACTTATTAGGTTTTAAGGAGAATGCAACAGGTTCCAGGGCCTCTTACACTCTAAAAATGGTTGGGTTAAAAACAACCAAATTGGCAACCCAGCGCTGGGTAAATATTGGACAGAACACATGCTGGGTTAAAGTAACCCAACACGTTGGGTAACACATTTTAACCCAGCAGGTTGGGTTGTTGAGCAAACCCAACATGTAGTCATTTTAACCATTTATGGGATTAATATTCTGGGTTTTGGGTTATTCTTGTTATTTTATCATGTGCTTTATTGTAAATCAAGACCATTGTTAACAGCAAATAAATGTTTATTTGACTGCAAAATAACTACAAACTCTTACATTTTTACAGTTGTAAGTTGCAAAATCATTTAAAGGACTGCTTACTGACCCAAGTATAAATATATTTATAAAATATCATAAATTATGCACATTGAAGTAACAATGTAACAGGTTGAATCAATTCGTTTGAATTTAAGACAGAATTTGTAATTTTACAGTATATGAAATACTGAAATGTACATAAACAAAACTACAGCAGTGTAAGAAAAGAAACAATGTAATTGTTAAATTAAAAGTAAAATCATTCATAGATGTGTAAAGTTTTTTTAAAGAACAAATGTTTTAAGTTTCACAGAATGGAATGTATTTGACTTAAAATACTTCATTTATTAAAGTTACTTGTCGCGAACAAAGATGTACAAAGGAAACGAACAGGAGAGGATTTATCCATTTGAAAAAATGACAGACTACAGGAATTCCCATAGAAGCACATTGCCTGGGGTATTTATTTTCAAGCACTTAAAATGCCTTTAAACCAGAGACTGTAAAAAATATGCAAGTAGTGTCCGTGACGTCACCCACTGGTTTGTGAAGAGCATTTTTGAAGCTTAAAGTAGGCGGTGCGTGCCGTCGCCATCTTGGCCGAATTGCAGTTTAAGTCACTTCCGTATTCAGAGAGACTGATTGAGAAAAAAGATTGAGAGGTCTGCTGCATGTTTCCCATGGCCAGGGCGAAAGGAAAGGGTTTCGAGGATTCTGTCCAGAGAAGAAATTCCACCACATTTGTTGCAATCTACAAAAGAGGAAAAAACTTTTAGTGGTCTGAACTGAATGATCAGATTTAAGTATTCAGAAAACCATGTGGGCCAAGTGAATTATAAATTTTATACAAATTATAAGGCTTTCTTTTGCATCCCTGGCTGCATTACCACCACGTGTGAGATTTTTTTTCCAAAAATGCAATGGCCTGTTGTCAGTTTGCTTAAGACTTTGGTGTTACACTACTTTAACTGTTGTGCCAACAACAAAGGCTGCAAACCACACAGACTGACAAATAGGATGATCTGACTATATGACTGCAGAACTAAAATGTAGCAGATAATTAAGACATTCTCAATATATTTTAAATAGGAATTATTAAATGTTATACTTACTGGCTGAAGTTGTATGAAGGTCTTGATAGCCTCATCAATGGATGGACGTTAAAACTCTGCACACTCTAAAAAAAAAATTGGAAAACAACATCACATCTGATCTCTGCTAAAAACATAACATCTCTGTTACAGTATCAGCCACAGATCAGAGGGTTGGTCAATATAAAATTGAAATCACAGGAGACAACCAAAAATATTATGAAATTAATATAAAATAGTAACTAAATACGACTCAATAACACATCTAAATTCATATAACACATAAACATGTTTGTTAACCGATAGTAACTTCCATGCAGCCTCCGTCTTGGTGACAAATACGTTTATGTTTTCAAGTTCATGTACAAACACTTAAATTATTGTTTCATTTTAAAAGAGAGGAACAAGCATACATATAAGACACCGGTTCTTGGAAACGCTGTTTCGTTTTAATTTATCGACGCATTACCTGCCGTACCGAAGGTGAAGTAAATTTGCTGCTTGTCCCTGCCTCAGTGACAGAGACGCCGGCTCCGTGATCCTCCGCCGCCGGTTAACATGTGCTCGCGCCTCGCGGTCTGTCTTTACATATCGAATGACAAGAAAGCAACTCGTTTGTCGCTAAATTTAATTTAACAGCGTCGCTATCGCTTGTTAAGCTGGGAAAGGGAAAACTGAGTGTGTGTGAGAAGCCGAAGTGGGGTTGCGGAGGTCGACTCGGTACCGGTTTTGACAAGCTTTGTTAAAGGCTTACAGAAATTGTCATGAGTTAATGTAATCAACCGTGTGATGGGGATTTTGTAACACCGATTTTATTAATTTTATTAATATGCCATATCAAACATCTTGGAATGATTATTCGAGTCAATTTGTGTAAATGGCGATCTGAGGTAACAGTCGTCATTCCTCCAAATTACACCCGTCGTCTTAGTCTGTATAAATTAACACGTTGCTGTCTCGCAAAATGTTATAATCTTGTTTATATTCATGAAATGTTCACAAAAACATATAAACTTACCTTGAAACAACCGCTTCCAGTGACTCTGTCCTTTCACGACGACCCTTGCTGAGCACATTCAAACATCAAGGGCGCGAAGCAAATGAGCCTCTTCAAACAACCCAACATAATAACCCAGCAGTTTTAACCCAACACCTAGAAAACTGAAACTACCCAAAAAGTGTTTAAAATGTAAATAAATCACCCAGCAAAACAACCCAACAGACTCAACCCAGCATTTTGGGTTAAAAAATAACCCAGCCATTTTTAGAGTGTACCTGCATGATTCATCATCCAGGTTTTGCACTAATTGTCTAAATCCCTACACACAGAACATTTATTGTACCGACTATAAGCCTTTGAGGCGCAGGACTAGAGTAAGTTTTATTACATTTTTAAACCAATAACACTAAAGTATCATTATAGTAACAAAGTACCCAAAAGAACAAAAGATGTAACTTTAAAGAAAATATAGTAGTCAGTCAAAAGTGTTTTTATTTATTACAAATATATATTTAAATGTTAAACAATATACAAATAAACATACTTTAGTAACCATATTGTGTTCTTCTTTCAAAAATTGTTTAATTCATTTCTTACAGCTACCTTTGTGAAAAATTAGCGTACTTAAGTGTATTGAAAGCATACTTTTTGTGTGCTTAAAATAATAAAAGTATACTTTTTGAGAAGTGCACTTGCTGATAATATAATACTTCTTACAGCTATCTATACAGATAAATGGCATATCAAAGCTTTGTCAACTGGTGATATTAAAGACACTATAGGGTTATCATCCCGTCGTGTGTTGTTCTCCAGATACGCTTGGAGCTTCCTGATCTCACTGGTCAGTATGTTGGCTTCAGACGACCCCTACACTGAAGATGGCATGCAAATCACGTCCTCCTTTGAAGGTCTGTCAAACTGTGATGCCAGGTCCATTGGAATCTGGGTTTCCTTCAGCTTATCTTCAAATACCTCATCAAACACAAGCCTGATCACATCATCCACATATAACTGTAGAAATATTGCAGTCAATAAATCTTGTTTGATCATTTATTTCCCTGCTTCATACATTGAGTTTTTATTTATGAATATATTTGAAATGAAAACATTACTGCTTACAGTATGTCACTTGTGTGTTGAACATAGCCTTGTACTTTCCCTCTCGTGCTTTTGTTATGGCTTGGTGACATTGTAATGGAGGGCTGCAAGGTACAACCTATACAAATATAAACAAGCAATAAATTTATTGTAAAAGTAAATACTACTTTATTTAACACGGTTACTAAAATACTTAAAAACCTGCACAGCATTCAAATAAATGGGAAAATCAAATTTTTTGCTGCAAATCTGAAATCTCAGGCTACGGACGGCAAAGGCATCCACTGATGATGGTGATGGAAACATTGTGAAACGATGCTACTGCCTATGTTCCTATGATTATGCAGAGAAAAAAAACTTTTTCATACATTTAAGACTGGTAGTGGTATCACTAGATAAATACATCATGTGTGTTACATACCTTTGCTCCTCATATGCCAGTCTGACTCCTTGTACTGTGTGTAATGATGTTGCATGTTTGGCCTTGTACATCACGTCTACTGCTGCATACAGTGTAGAAGGATGTGTCCAGCTGCGAATCTAGGATATAGACAAATAAAACAAACATGTATTCAGTCAAAAAGACATATTATAACAATAGGGTACAGGACTATAAATCGTTAGACTATTCATTAAAACGTTCATATATTACATGGCCCAACATTAGCAACACACATTACGTGTTTACTTCGTTTTAAAATTTAAGAAAGCTTCAAGTAAATACAACAGTAAAATACATATAACGTTAAACAAATCACCCTGTATTTAGAGTTTCTTGAGTTTGATAATGAGAACAAACTTTACCGGTAACAGTTTAGCTGGTAACTTAGCAAGTTTGTAAACACGTCTAAATCAACATCGATAAAAAAACGATAGTCTGCATAATTCAACATACACGTGTTTAACTTTAAAGGGCCATTTCACCGATAGGAACATTAATCTTTATGGAAAGTGAGTCATATTTGTAGTCAAAATGTAACATAAATGTAGAATTGTGTGCCTATTTGACCGAGAAAAGACAAAATGTGACTTTAGAGCACATTTGTATGAAAAACTACAACTCCCACTATGCACCACAATGCACAGCACTGCAAGCCACTCCCATTAATCGGAACACGGCTTAGATATGATGTTGTGTACATAAATGCCACGTTGGTAAAACAAAGAAAATAGCCACCACCACTGTGTCTGACAGACACCAATCATGACTTACTTTTAAACGTGATGTTACATTGTGGAACACACAATAACACTCTGGCCTGGTGTGTAGCAAAGTCTTATTCAAACATTAACGTGCGGTTTCAGATCCGCAGTACAAATGTCTTTTCAAGTAGTTAAAAAAGGGTATGCATTTTAAATGTTTATTTAGTTTTACCAATTTTCTTTTCGTCACTTGTTTACTTTAATTACATCTGTGTAATATCAGCCTCACTGCTCTCACAATATAGACATATAAAACACCGCTCAGATATGCTATTGTGTATATAAATGCCACCTTAGTATAACAAAGAAAATAGAAAGACTTACTTTAGTTAGACGTCCGTTTATCCCTGCATCCTGCACACAAACGCGCCCCCTGCATAATATCTCTACATACGCGCTGCCTCAGCTCTTGGAGCTTGTGCTCGTAAACCGAAACACGTCTTTGAAATAAGCACGAAACATTAACAAAACAAACGTTCATATCCTTATCTGATCCAGAAATCTTAAACCGAAAGCACACAGCGCAAGTCTGTCCAAGCTCATATACTCCGCAGCGCGTTTGCTCGTCGAAGCCGAAGCAAACGCGTATGTGAAATAAACATGTCCAAACGAGCGCAAAGTTGCTATCTTGCCTCGAAACCTTCACCAAACGAACGTCCATATCCTTATCTGATGCAGAAATGTTATAAAGAAGCCACACAGCGAGAGAACAGGCAAGCTTCTCTACGCAGCAGAGGCCGATGGTTGCGGTGTCTTCCCCCAGCTCCTCTACCCAGCCGACGCCCAGGCTCCGGCTTCTCCTCGGGCTTCTGTTCCTCCATCTGCCTGAGCGCTTTGCTGTATTGTGGCTCATAAAGGTGCAATGAACAGCGGATTAGAGCATCACGCTTGCGAAATCACCCTCTTCTATATTATATTGATTAACTTCCACTGTTATTGTAACATGAAGTCTGACTTGCTCCACAACTTCTGTTTAGCTTAGCTTAGCATAAAGATGGCGGCTGATCGCTTTTTCCCGTCTGTGTTCGTATATTTTTGTAAGTCCCACCCACTGATCTGTAATTGGTCTAAAGCGTGATTGGGTCCCACCCATAGCCCCCACCTTGGAAAAATGAGGAATGAGTGTCTGTAGTCTTTCACACTCAATAGAGATACAGGATTTCCTTCTTTCAATAACGCAAAATGACGATTTTTACATCATTGAAAGAAGGAAGTGCCTCACTGAAATCAGTATTTCTCCCCTCTCAGGGGAAACTGAGGGAATGATGCACGACCATTCAAAAACATGACTGGGGTTCTAACGGTACAAAGCTTAATGCAAATGGGTGAAGTTTCCCTTTAAATATGGTACGTTGTTTATGAAATACAGTATTACAACACAAACCAATTAGCTTGAAAGCTTAGCTCTACACGCACATAATGTTTTCTCCGGTTACCGGTAATGTAACTTACAGTAAAAGGCAAATAATAAACATGAATACTTACAGCCTGTGATCCAGAAGTGCACGGTAATCCTACTTTCAGGAGGAGACGTGGCGCAAATCCAGCTTCGGTTCATTAAGCAGTCATTGTGAAAACTCCGTGAACTTACAACTTCTGACTGGATTTTGCCGGAACCGTATTAAACATGATGTCCTCTGTGGAAGTCCATAAATTGCTATTTTGCCCTCGCATCTAAAGAGACAGCGTCTACTCGAGAGATTTAATCGCTTAAACGATGAAACAAGAGTTTACAAACAGAGAGGGCTGAACTATGATAATGTTGGTCTTCTCTACGTCACCAATCCCAGGAAGTAAACTGTTGCCTACAATCCGAGTGTTTTTTGTAGTCCTAGAACGTTAGAGACGATAACTCGCGTCATCGTTTTCTTTGAGGCATGTTCTTTTTGAATATCGTTAGGATGTACTAATACACACCTACACACAAAAGGATGTTTAAAAACGTGTATCTCATAATAGGTGCTCTTTAAAATCAAGCATTTCAATAGAGGGTATGCACGTGACATCACATTCGGTGAAAGTGACTGCAGTTACGCCCACTGAGTGGCAAAAGACAGAGCGGAAGCATTTGTGTACACTGTGAAATCCAGCGAAAACACAGAGAAAACGTGTCTAATTGGGGAAAAGGGCAAGCTGTTGTGGGATAGACTGTACTAACAGATTCAACAAGAATTGGAGCTATCATTTTACAAAATGCCAAAAACACCAAAAGGAGAAGTAAATTGATATTTTATGCCAAGCCAACGTCCACAGACCACAGGTGGGTTGACACGTTGCTAGGGTCACTATCAAGCAGATGTTTTCCTTTCTACTTAAAAGTATTTTTTCAATTATTTGTATTTTATCAGTGTTTTTTGTTTTTTAGAAAACATACATTCCAAAGCATATAATTATCATAATTTTTACTCTTATTACATTTCATAAATACAAGTTTATGTTTTACATTTAATATTTAAGTACATTGACGTACTTTTGCTCAAGTTAAAGTACACAATTTTTATGTAATTTGGTATTAAATACATTTTAATATGCAATATAAAAGAATACACAGTATGATTATATGCTTTAGAATGTAGTGAAGTACACAAACACCTTAATAAAGCACAGATTCTTGGAAAATGTAACTAATGTAACGAAGTGTTGTCCACCTCTGTCTAACTAAATTCAATTTAAGCTGATAATAGTCAGTTTTACTGGTATTTTCACAGCAGCCGCTATGAAAACCAGCCATTTTGTTGAACGTTTTGCCACTCAACCGGGCGAGCTCTCGCGTGGTCACGTGAAAAAGTGACGTGAATGCAATTTATAATTTGTCGGTTTAATTGCCAATGTATAAAAATGATAGCGAGTTATCGGAGGCGTTGAAAACCTTTTTTTTTCACTTTTTGATACAAACGATTTTTCAGATAAGCTAAAAGAATTCACAGAAGAGATTGTTGAACAGCTGTTCAGAGCAGCTCTGTGGGTGTTTGCTGAGATTTTCAGGATGTCCTAGGAGCAGGGAAGGGTCCCAATGGCTTGGAGTCTATCATAGTTCCAGTGGCAAAAGGTAGCTCTGCAGGCTCATTAAATGACTTCAGACCAGTAGCATTGACTTAACTGATCATGAAGTAATTTGAAAGGATTGTGAAACTGTTTCTGCTGTTCAGGGTTTGTGGGGCCCTGGATCCCATGCAATTTGCATACATGGCTAGAAGGGTGTAGATGATACACAGATTACACTTTTAGATCTCCTGTATAGACATTTATGGCGCTTTTCCATTGCATAGTACCCCACGGTTTAGTTTAGTTTGGGTCGGGTCAGCTCACCTCACTTTGACGTGGTTAGCTTTTCCATTGAGTTTAGTATCACTTCGCAGTGGGAGGGATTATAGGCGTGTTGTTCTATTTGCGCGGCCTACAGCTGTGACATCATACAAGTGAGAGGAGAGCGTAGTTGTATATTCCCATACGTTTATTTATTTCTCAGTCCGCTACAAAATTAAAATTGGCCACCACAAATAGATGTTTGCACATCGCGTTTATCACTACCTCTGTATCACATGACAGTTTCTGTTCAAACACCCGAGGCGTCAGCCGACGGCGCTCCGCTGAGCCTCACTGAAGTTGCATTTAAGCATATAATGCTGAAGTGCTCGTCGCGAATGTTCCGCCACAAACTGCAAGTCTGGGAAAAAACTGTTATGGTGTCGCTGATTCTCAACATGTGGATGTTTTTCATCGCTAAAAGGGAGTTTGGGAACTTATAGCAGAGCACAGATGACAACATGTTTGCTCGAGACAGCGCAAGCTAGCACTAAAGGTAAAGCTAACAGAATGACGCTGTTAGTGACGTTTCTTTCAGACCAATCAGTGATCTACTGTGTTTTCGCGTCACGTTTGGTATCAGCTCGGGTCGCTTGGAACCCCAACCGAAGTGATACGAAAAAAGTATCGGGTACCACGTACTGCACCTAATGGAAAAGCTCCCAAAAGTAAGCTGTGGCAATGGAAAAGCGCCATTAGAGGGTCCTGGTACACACGCCAGGCTCTTGTTTTTGGATTTTTCATCTGCTTTTAGTACTACCTAGCCACATGTTTTATTTAGTAAATTATTATCAGAATTTAATATTGAGAGAAATTTTGTGAGCTGGATTATGGATTTTTTAACAAATAGAACACAGCGAGTTAAGGTAAATGGCTGTCTCTCTAAAAGGCGTATCTCTTCCACTGGCTTCCCACAGGGTTTGTGTCCTTTCACCTTCCCACAGGGTTTGTGTCCTTTCACCTTTACTATTTATCCTCTACACTAACAACTGTAGAAGTCAGTATAGAAATAGACACATCCTACAATATGCTGACGATACAGTTATTGTTAGTTTCCTGCAGAAACATGAGTCTCAGCATGGGCCAGTGGTCGATGAGTTTGTCAGTTGGTGCGACAGGTCTTTCATCCAGCTTAACACCTCTAAAACCAAGGACATGCTTATAGATTTTAGGAGAAAACAACCTAGTTCACCTCCTCCCACATATATAAAAGGAATCAGCATAGAGGTGGTAGAGCAGTATAAATATTTGTGTACTGTGATGGACAGTAAACTCAAATTTGATATAAACACAGAGATGATCTGTAAGAAGGGACAACAAAGATTGTTCTTCCTAAGGAAGCTTAACTCTTTTAATGTGGACAAGGTTATTTTGTCTCTATTTTATAAATCTTTTATTGAACCTGTCCTTACTTTTGCTTTTATTGACGGCCTGCGGGAGAAAAATAACCTCAGCCATATTGTGAAGGTAAGCTAATAGGCTTTCCACAGGTTTCCTTGACAAATATTTATGAGAGGCAGGTTATGAGTAAAGCAGATTCAATTCAATTTTATTTATATAGCACTTTTCACAAGTGTTAATTGTTGCAAAGCAGCTTTACATGAGAAGATGTAGAGGAGAACACAGAAAATCAATAGATAATATAAGAAGTAGATATAGCGGCTAAGGTTAAACAGTACAAGCTAGCATATTAATAATGTAACATATACAGTAAAGTGCCAAGTTAAGCCAAAGTTGGCTGACTCTCCCTGGGACGAAAAAAACCCCTAGGAAAAAACCCAATGGGAAAAACTCCTAGGACAAATACCCTTGGGTGAAATTAATATATATTTTTATATATATAGATACGGTAGGTATAGGAGGCGGGTAAGCGGATTAAACTGGTTTAGCCGGTGGTCATTGGTCGGGCATCGGCTGGTCATCACGTTGAAGGACAGCCAGTAGATCAGTGGTGCGATGACCTTCACAGTAACAGGAACTGTGTCTGTTTGTCTCATTGTCCTCGGGGTCGAGGACGAGACAGGGAGACAAAAACAGAGTTCTATTAGCGTAGGGGCCGTTCGCATGTAATGCAAGTGTCATACATCATAGTGGTTTAAGTCAGCTCGGTTCCATACAGGCTAACTATTGCGGCAATTACCCATATTACCCATATGAGGTATGTGAGTGCTTTGCTCTTGACAAAATAACTACTGCAGGAAAAGTCTACTGCAGATGCCATATTTGACTGTGTAAACCACCCCTTCATTGTTCGTTTGAGGTTCTTCCCTCAGGCCGGAGATTCAGAGTATAGGACTAAGAACTCTTTTATTCCAATTGCAACCTTCTTGTTCAATTTGCAATATTCTTTGACCTAGATTGAGTGGTAGTGTAATAGTTTTGAATTGCTGTTTGTGTGGTTTATTGTGAGTATTTTGTGGTATTGTTTGTTGTATGTTTACCTGGCTGTAAGACAAGTTTCCCCTAGGGGACAATAAAGTGAAACTGAACTGAACTCTGTCTTTTTCTTACTGATCTGTAAATCCTCATGTTCGATTTGCAAATATTTTGTAAAAAAATAAACCCCCTATCATATGAAAATAACATTGCTAGTATTTTTAAGATTTCACAAAAAGTCCGGCACTTATTTGGGTTTAAAAATATCCCAAAAAAATTTTTTTTGAGAATACATAACCTGTGATTCAAAACGGTAATCTTGTAATAATGGTTTTAATTCCAGTGGTACGGTTGGATTTCTGCGGGAAATTCGAGCACATGTTTGCGTCATTACGTCTTTCTGCACACATAATGAAGGAGACCCGGCTAGTAGGTTTGAGGATGATGGAGGTGGATATTTATAGCATTTTCTCACAGCACTTGGTGAACATCTGCAGTGCTTAGTTATATTAAAAAGCTGTTTTCAGATGCCCATCGACTGATTGGTAAGCTTCTGTTTTTAAGTATGTTTTAATGCGTGTGTTTCTGTAAACACGTATAAACTGACTGGCATCGCGTCACGTGCAAACAACAGCGCAATGTATGGAACCATATTACAGCACACACTTAAATATTCTGTAATGCATCCTTACTATCAAGATAACATAATAGCGAATGTAATACCGTGTCTACTGCACGACATGTAGATAAATACACGCCACATGAGTAACACGTCCTTGTTTGTATAAACAATACATACGCGGACGCGTGTAATTTACCCGCGTGACGTGTAATAAGAATAATACATGACAGCATATATAAATAAATAAAAATTACTTCAGGAATATCATCTTCCTCCAGTCAATCTTCCATTCCATTTCCCACTGGGATAAAGTATTCAACTAAGATGAACGCTTCTTTACGTTTCCTCATTGTCCAGACATAACTGAAGATCTTACTCACGTGTGTATATAAAGTTTATCATCCAAATATGCAGTATTTAGTATTTAAATTGGATTAAAAGATCAGATAATGAAGTTAGCCAGGATGACAGTATCCACAGGGCTCGGTAATTGACAGATTGATTCTCCCTAATACATTGTGTTCATCTGCGCTGTTTCATGCCGATGTACAACCCACGTAAAGTTGATTATTCCGCGAATAGCTGCAATTGCAGATTTCGAACAGAGACTGTGACAAAGAGGAAAAAGGCTGGACTGCAGCTTTAATTTAATTAGGATTTAACGTCATAATCTTTCGGTTGTCTATCATTAAAAAAAATTAAATGAGCATCTCTAGACCATCTATCAAACAAAAACTAATCCATGCAGTTATTAAATGTCTTCTGGGTAAAGCGGTGGGATTTTATAAGGAAACATGTTTATTTCAAACTTTATATTGAGGTCAGGTGAAAATGGATGCTTTTTGTCAGCCTTCTGCCTGATCTCAACTCTCTCATGAACATGCATGCTGCTGTAGTTTATGGCATTTTTAATATAAATGTATTTTTAAAAAAGAACATTGCTTCATCTCAGAAGACAATAATAAAATGTATTAGTTTTTGAGGATGGATATGCTTTTAACAAATTAACAAAACAATTTGTGAATTTCAATTCAATTTTATTTATATAGCGCTTTTCACAATTGGTGATTGTTTCAAAGCAGCTTAACATTAATAGAAGCAGTGGAAAGCACAGAAAAACGACATATAGCACAACATAATACACGATAGCACAAGCAGCTAAATTTGCTGCGGCTATGAATCAACATTATAAGCGTGCGTATTGCTAATGTAACGTAAAGAAGAGGGTGCTAAGTTAAGCCCAAGAAGGCTGCCTCCCCGGGTTGAAAAACCCCCTAGGAGAAAAAAAACCCCAGGCTCAGCCGGGGAAGTAAAAAAAAGTCCTAGGAGGGAAAAACCCTTGGGAGATATATTTATATATACATACACACATACACACACATGTACATATACGTATTGAAGATACAACGTCATCCCAGTGACAGACTCTGCACAGTTTGGTTTAGGGAGAACGAGAAAAATGCACGGGACGGCGAATGTTTTTGGAAATGGATGCAGTGACACCCTTTTAAGGACTGAAGTCCCGCCCCCGACTAGTGGGCTTAACACCACAAATCTATACCCACTGAGCTTTATTGAAATCCGGACGAGCAAGGGAGTAAAGGGGAGACGGGGACGTGACTGCGCCAGCCATCTCCCTGATGCCTGTCTGGGCTTCACAGTACTCCCCTACTCGACTCAGAAACCTCAGGAGGAGGGCCGAGCAAGTGATAACATAATGCCATACATAACTTTCAATCACTCCTCTGCGCTTGGCAATTAATGGCCCGATTCAGGGTTTTATTGGTCTAGTTTTGAAGTTTTGGCCTTGTATTGTGGTTTGTATGTGCACAGAGTAGCGTTTCTTTTCCTTATATGTAGCCTTTTCTATTTTATACGTGACATTTGTTTTTGAAAGTTTATGCCCGGCTCATGGTTTGCTGCACATATGTAAACGAGTAAGGAGAGATTAAACATTTTTCTTAAGAATATTAATAGCATTTACCATGGTTTGAAGTGTTGACGAAAATGAGGATTTAGTTTATTTATTTATTAGGTTGTACAAGCTTTCTATTGTGAGATGAGTACCATTACTAAAACAATTATGTGAATGCCTTGTTAAAGAGAAAAGTTTTAAGTCTAGATTTAAAGGTATCTATTGTGTCTGATTCTCGGACAACGGTTGGTAAATCATTCCAGAGCTTAGGGGCTAAGTAGGAAAAGGATCTTCCAC
The DNA here is from genome assembly GCF_027580225.2 of Misgurnus anguillicaudatus. NCBI lineage: Eukaryota > Metazoa > Chordata > Actinopteri > Cypriniformes > Cobitidae > Misgurnus > Misgurnus anguillicaudatus. The sequence goes on from NC_073339.2 coordinate 25,549,169, forward strand.
CTTTAGACACTTTTGATATTTTAGGGATAACTAAGAGACCAGAATTTTGCGAACGCAGTGCATGTGATGGATTGTATTCTGATAGTAATTCTCTAAGATATGAGGGTGCTAGGCCATTTAAGGCTTTGTAGGTGATAAGTGATATTTTAAATTGTATGCTATAATGAACTGGTAGCCAGTGTAAAGATGCCAGAATTGGACTTATGTGGTCATACTTCTTAGATCGAGTAAGCACTCTTGCAGAAGCGTTTTGAACTAGCTGCAGCTTGTTTACCTGATTTGCATGGCATTCCCCAAGTAGCGAGTTACAATAGTCTATTCTAGAGGTCATAAAAGCATGGATAAGCTTCTCTGCGTCAGATGTAGACAGTATATGGCGTTTTTTTTGAGATATTTCTAAGATGGAAGAATGCTGTGCGGCAGACGTTGCCGAAATGACTATCGAAGGATAAGTTGCTGTCGAACATCACACCTAAGTTCCTAACCGAGGAAGATGGCACCACAGTGCAGCCATCTATGTGCAACTTGTAATCTGACATATTATGTTTGTAGCGATTCGGTTCAATAATAAGCATCTCTGTCTTATTGGAATTGAGCTTAAGAAAGTTATGTGCCATCCAGTCACTAACATCGCTAATGCAGTCTGTTAGCTTAGAAAACGTGTGAGTTTCGCTGGGATGTGAGGAGATGTAAAGCTGGGTATCATCCGCATAGCAGTGAAAACTTATGTTATGTTTCCTGATAATGTCTCCTAGGGGTAACATATATAACGAGAACAGGATAGGACCTAAAACTGATCCCTGCGGTACACCATATTTAACCAGGGAGTGATATGACTCTTCCTCATTTACATAAACAAAGTGATAGCGATTGGTTAGATATGACCTAAACCAGGCTAACGCCTGACCACTGATACCAACATAGTTTTCTAGTCTATTGAGTAAGATTGTGTGATCTATTGTGTCAAAGGCTGCGCTAAGGTCTAGTAATATAAGGATTGAGATTTCACCACGATCGGATGTTAACAGGAGGTCATTTGTAACTCTAAGCAGCGCTGTCTCTGTGCTATGGTGGGGCCTGAATCTTGATTGGAACTTTTCATACGTACTATTATTTGTCAAGAATGTGCGTAACTGGCTTGCCACTACCTTTTCTAATATTTTCGAAAGAAAAGGGAGATTTGAGATTGGTCTAAAGTAGGGATGGGTACCGAAACCCGGTATTATACTGGCCCAGGGGCTAAATTATGAAAGACCGTAGTATCAGTAAGATCTGACACTATCGGTTCTGCTTTCGGTCCTGGAGAAAAAAAATAAAAATAAATGTACTATGTATTCTTGCTTAATAATGTTTTCGTGCACATTTTATCTCACCAAACATTTCTAATTTGCGATTAAGATGTTTGTCTGTGAGATCTGCTAGATCTCTCATGCGCGCCGCGGAGGCTGTCTGTCTGTCAAACACAACAACAACAATGAGCGCGGCACACGCATAACAGCACCAAAACTACCGCTTAATACAAAGAGTGACGATGGCGGATAGAGCAAAACATTCAAAAGTGTGGTTATACTTCACTAGAGTTGATGCAGACAACGCTCGTTGTCATACTGGTAAGTGCAACAAGATGTTTGCATGTAAGGGCGGAAACACAAGCAATCTGTCAAAGCATCTTTCAAAAGTGTATTACGTGCAGAAAGAAGCTGTGTCCCAATTCAAGGGCTGCGACCTTCTAAGCATACAACCTTTAAATGGGAGCACTCTGTCTTTCAAGGTGGCAGCCTCAGAAGTCCGCGAAGAGAACTGAAATGAGTCTAACCCTCGGAGGACCTATAATTTGCGTCACCTGTTGCACGCGCCCACCGCGCCTGTCAGCAGGACACAGCGGAGACGTTTCTGACTTATTTAAATAAATATGAAATCAGAAAAATATTGATTTATTTTAGAAAATATGACACGTTGATGTAGATTAAACTATTCAACAGTATATAAAATTAATCAACCTTAGAAATACGCAACATAAACAGAATAATATTAACACAAGTCACAGCCTCAAGTCGCGCTGCTGTGACGCAATAGGTCTTAAAATACGTCCTTAGAAGGTCGCAGCCTGCAAAATTTTTCGACTGCCTAGCTTGCTCATCTCTGGTGGTTGCGGCATCAACGTCAGGCATGTATGCTAAAATCATGTTGAATCAACATTGTTCACGTCATTTAAAATAAATGTACAATCTTGAAATTCTGTTGATTTCTTTTGGGAGAAATGTTGAACGTTATGCATTCAACATATTTTCTACTTCTTTTTAAAATCCCAAATAAAGAAAAATCAGCATGTAAACATTTATTTAGCCTAAATATCCTATTTAGAGTATTTTTTCTGCAGCTTTCACGCTGGTGCATTAACAAATATATGTATAAAAGTGATGGCTGCTTGGGTAGTTACTGTTCCCTAATAGCCGTAATTTTGTTAGAAAAGAAGTTCATGAAATCGTTACTATTGTGTTGACGTTTACTATTGGTTTCTGTTTGTTCTTTGTTTCTTGTCAGTTTGCAACTGTGCAAAAGAGAAAACGATGGTTATGATTTTCTTTAATAAACGTACTGAGATAGGTAGATCTGGCCGTTTTTATAGCCTGTCTGTAGTGTTTAACACTCTCTTATCATGCTGCACGCCATACCTCTAACTTTGTGCTTCTATAATTTCTTTCCATTTTTCTAGCTGCCTTTTTATGAGCTGCGGTGTGATGGTCATACCATGGAGCTGGCATTTTTTCTTTGATTTTCTTTTTTCGAATGGGAGCAACGGCCTCCAGTGTGTTAGAACAGACATTGTTCAGGTTTTCTATTACAGTGTCTAGATCGTCACAGTTATCTGCTACATGTTTCATTTGGGACAGGTCTGGAAGAGTGCTAATAAAGCTATCTTTAGTGGTGGAAATTATTGTTCTGGCTAGTCGGTAGCATGTTGTGGATTGAGTGATCCTATCTAGAAGTACAGTGTATGACACAAGGTAATGGTCAGAAACTGCATCACTCTGAGGTGATATTTACAAGAATTACAAACTTCAGCTCATTACTGGGCTTTAGCTCTTATTGTCAGGTCTATATCTAATCTGTCCCTTATGTTCTCTGCAGGTGGATAGTGGTTATAACTCTCATTCAGTGTGCACCACCAGCTTAATGGACACCCTCAGTTCAGACAGCCAGAGTAAGGAAATTCTGAACACGCACACTGCTGACGAAGGTCTATTTTACCCTAAATACACTAAACCAAAGGTAATATCACAAACTAAAGATCACATTAAGAAAAATTTTTAAATTATGTTGTTCACATTAGCTCATTCTTCTTATATTTAACTCTTTCCCCGCCAGCGTTTTTATTTTTAATAATTTGCCAGCCAGCGCCAGCAGTTTTCATGATTTTTACACAAGTTTAATGCCTTCCAGAAAATTTTCTTCTTTAAATATATAAACAAACAATATATCAAATGAAAGAACGGAGCCTCTGCTTTCAAACAAAAAATTTTTTTATCCTACCTTATTTGGTTCTTTCTTTATCACCTCTCAAAATATGGATAGGTTTCTTCAAAAACACCCAATTTTGAGCAAAAAGCTGAGATAATTCCATTTTTGTGAAGGACTTTTGATAGAGATCAGATGCAGAGCGATCTTTAAAACATACACAGAGTTCTTTCTCTTTTACGTGAGGTGCTACTTCCGGGTTGTATAAGTTGCGGAAGTGGATAATAGCGGTATTGCGGAAAGCCGGAAATTCTCGACATTGGCAGGGAAGCGTTTTCTCTTAATTGACAAGTTATGTCGTCAATGGCGGCGAAAGAGTTAAAATACTGTTGACTTATTATAGACATTAAATTCTGTAAATTTTAATGTACAAAAATACACTGTATTCAGTTGGTAAATGTATATGTTGGATATGGACTACAAACAAGCATTTTTAAATTAAGTTGTCAAAAATGTTTTGTTCTACAGTTCTTTCCACCGCAGTGAGCATAAAGTACAAATCAGGCACTTTGCACATTTTTTTATCCTAAAACTCTGGTGGAGACATGTAAAATACATCAATCAAGCTGTAAAATACTTGTCATCTCAGAGGAAGTTTTAGAAAATAGTAGTATTCTTGTGTTTGAGCCTTGTTCAAGTTTTTTTTATATAAAATTGAACTATTTAGAGAATTATGTATTTCTTTCTTTAGAAATCTTGCATTAGAATGTCAGTCTTTCTATTTTTTGCATGGTTTTATGTATTGGAAAAGTTAATTGGGATATGTAAAGTGGACATGGCAATTTCCTATAGCTTATTTTAAGTGTATTTTATAGTCTTATTTATGAATTTATTCAGAACCACTAATGAGCGTATAAAGATGTCACAGTCAATGCAGCTAAACATACGGTATGATGCCATGTATATCTGAATTGTAATAAAGTGTCTTGATAAAAATTGGGACAGTATTATTGATCAGCAATGTTTGTTAAAGGTGCAATTTGTAAGATATTTGCAGTAAAATCTCCAAAAACCACTAGGCCAGTGTTATATATTTTGTCCAGCTGATTACTATCAATATCTGTAATGTTTTCAACTACTTGTAAATCGTGAGAAAATTTCCATTCAAAACATTGACACGGGGCAGTGCAGTCTCCTGTCAATGACGTTAATATCCATGTGACCCTTTGTCACCACCTTTACTGACGTAAACCACATGACAACACTGGTCGACCTCGAAAAAATAAAATGGCGGCCAAGGAAGCGGCTGGAGCACAAATTTAGTGAAAATAAACGTATATTTTCACTTTTTAAGCATTTTAATTACATTTCTAGCGAGAAATTAGTATTGTAGTTTTCAAATATGTGATTAGTTATCACAAAGGCGCTCTCTGTTTATATTTCAAACACGCTGCCTTTGAAGTGCGTCGGAAAGCCTTTCTCTGAGCGGCCTTCAGGCCTCCGAGGCCGAAGTCATTTCCTCATGAGGCAGCGAGGCAAGTCCTCACTGCCTTGAGTTTTCGGACGCAGCCAGTGTTGTGGACAAATGCGGAACTATGCGCTTGCATATGGACTTATGGATATCTCTGTACCGTCTGCCGCTGGTTGTGTCAGCTCCTGTAAGCGTACGGGCCAACCAAATGACCCAAGAAGAGTTTGGAACAAAACGAGGGAGGATCAATTTGTTGTTGCATTATCTGGATGGAGAGAGCTTCACGACAGCATTTAACTACACCGAGATTCTGATCCTGCTTGTGTTTTACGCGATGGGTGAGTTGTTTTGATTTGTAACCCTTCAAAAAACGTATGCTATTATATTGATCTCAACATTAGTGTGTAGATTGTAATCAGCGCGTCTTCCCGCGGACGATATGCACATCAAAAGGTATTGTACAGCAATATAAATGGTCATTTTAAGACACTTCACAATAAGATTTGTAATGTCAATACATTATGTGAAAAATCATTGTAAATTGTAAGTTGAAACTTAATTCTGAGCTGTGTTTACCATCGAATTTGGACTAATACTGTAATATCAATATGACTAACAATTTCGTTTTGAACATCACATATAAACTTACATAATGAAATAAACGATGTCATCAAACGCAACATTTATAAGACTTGATTACCTTATCCATCAACGTGATTTCTCGTTCTCGTCTGATTGATGGCTAAAGTTAAAGACTACAAATCCCATAATTCCACGCTGCTTCAGAGCGTCAGTAAACAACATCATTGTTTTTGTTTGATCTGGCGCCATCTTTCGGCGCATAAATACAAATTGTATCTTTAAGCTTGCGGTTTCTTATGATTCAGCATAAAATGTACACTCACATTTTATATAATTATACCTCAGAGGCGGCCATAGCTATGTTTCAACCGTTTCAACTGAAACAGGCCCCGCCCTAAAGGAGGGCCCCAGCCCGGCCCAAGAATGTTTGAACAGGGGGCTATGATTCCTGCACGGGGGAGCTCACAGTGTCACTGCCAGTGGATGTTAAGCAATCACATATCTTTCATTTTAAATCAATTCATTTCTGCTCTTTATTTTCTCTCGGACGTTCATACGCGCTTTAGCCTATAGAATTCGGATTATTAATATGAAATGAATGTATTTTATAAAAAAAGTAGAACTGCATTTATATTTATTATGTCATTTAAATTATTTTCATTTTTATTTAAGTCAATTCTTTCATTTTTATAAATCAATGTAGAATCGTTTACAGCAGCATCACGGTGCTTCATAAAAACTCTCAGAAAACGTGCACATGTGGATAATTCTAGAGGTTTAATTATTCTTTAGCATTGGGATCACTAGATGAGAGCTTAATAGCCTTATTTTTGTGAAAACCGACATTTCTTAATTGTGTTACCTGTCGTAGTTAGCCCGTGCGCATTCATTCCGACAAATTTTGCGTCACAAATGGAGAGAATATCAGTTGGAAGTTTTCATCGCTATGCCCTATTTATTCCCTGCGAATATCAGAGCTGTGCAGAGAGTTGCGCAATTGTGTCTCATTGCATGACTGTGACCGCTAAAATACACTTGGTGAATAGAGCAATGAAAACATTGTCATTTTAATTTGATCTGGAGTGAAATTTTAAGTGGCTCCCTTCCCGAAGTGCCCTTCAAGGGCGCAAAAACGCAGTTTTGAATTCGACCATACTCTCTCTCATCAAGCTTAGCTGTGCAAGTGCGATTCTAGGTTTTTAATAATAGTTTTTTTAGGGGCTGATTTCAATGAATTTTTTAAAAAATAACATGATTGGATTTTATGTTAACCTTAATGCAGTATTTAATTGTATTAAAAAATGTGTGTATAACATCTGTGTGCATTTACTGACTGCCTTTAATATATTTTGTGCATGAATGCATTTTCCTCTAAGGCAACATCCACACAATGTTCCATTAAATTAACATAATGACCAACAACTTTAGATAAATAAGGGGTAATTTTTTTTTTACTGTGGCTTGGAAATCTTTTTTTGTTTTGCTCCCGCATAACAGTACACTGTAAAAAAATCTGTAAAAAAACCGGTAAATTTCTGGCAGCAAAGTTGCCAGAGGAATTCCGTCAAATTACAGTAAAAAAAGTTTTTTCATAATTACATACAAAAACCGTAAAAATACAGAGAATCTTTTACAGTCCTAATTCATTAAATTACAGAATATTACTGTTAATAATTGTTATAAAACTGTAGAAAAACAGATAAATTATGTGAAAATACATGAAAAACAACTACTTTTCAGGTTAATCCCTGTAAAAAATACGGCTTTTATTAGGTTACCTTATTAAGTTGCTCTGTATTTATACAGTAATATTCTTTTAAAATACAGTTTATCTTTTTAAAATAACTAAAAAGACCTGTATAAAAACGTAGCAAGTATGTGGAAATACATGAAAAACAACTACTTTTCAGGTTAATCTCTGTAAATGTACGGCTTTTAATAGTTATTTTATTAAGTTGCTCTGTATTTATACAGTAATATTCTTTTAAAATAACTAAAAAGACCTGTATAAAAACGTAATAAGTATGTGGAAATACATGAAAAACAACTACTTTTCAGGTTAATCTCTGTAAATGTACGGCTTTTAATAGTTATTTTATTAAGTTGCTCTGTATTTATACAGTAATATTCTTTTAAAATAACTAAAAAGGCCTGTATAAAAACGTAATAAGTATGTGAAAATACATGAAAAACAACTTTTCAGGTTAATCTCTGTAAATGTACGGCTTTTAATAGTTACTTTATTAAGTTGCTCTGTCTTTATACAGTAATATTTTTTTAAATACAGTTTATCTTTGTAATATAACTAAATCGGCCAAACATATCGGCCATCGGCTGCCCTGATTTCTAAATATCGGCATCGGCCAGAGAAAAAGCCATATCGGTCGAGTCAACCTCTATTTCTTTTCCACTAAAGAAAGAAAAGACATGGACATCTTGGATGGCATTGGTGAGTAAATGATCAAGAAATGTTCATTTTGAGGTGAACTAATCCTTTAATAAAGGCCTTCTGAAGCAAAGAGAAGTAAAATAATCAACCCAGTCTCACGGCATTTCGTGATTTGGTCACGTAATTTAATCTATTTATTCGTGGCAGGAACACATTTATTTCGTTATTTTCGTAATTCCAGGACGTTTTTTTAAACTAATGAAAAACAACTACTTTTCAGGTTAATCTCTGTAAATGTACGGCTTTTAATAGTTATTTTATTAAGTTGCTCTGTATTTATACAGTAATATTCTTTTAAAATAACTAAAAAGACCTGTATAAAAACGTAATAAGTATGTGGAAATACATGAAAAACAACTACTTTTCAGGTTAATCTCTGTAAATGTACGGCTTTTAATAGTTATTTTATTAAGTTGCTCTGTATTTATACAGTAATATTCTTTTAAAATAACTAAAAAGGCCTGTATAAAAATGTAATAAGTATGTGAAAATACATGAAAAACAACTTTTCAGGTTAATCTCTGTAAATGTACGGCTTTTAATAGTTACTTTATTAAGTTGCTCTGTCTTTATACAGTAATATTTTTTTAAATACAGTTTATCTTTGTAATATAACTAAATCGGCCAAACATATCGGCCATCGGCTGCCCTGATTTCTAAATATCGGCATCGGCCAGAGAAAAAGTCATATCGGTCGAGTCAACCTCTATTTCTTTTCCACTAAAGAAAGAAAAGACATGGACATCTTGGATGGCATTGGTGAGTAAATGATCAAGAAATGTTCATTTTGAGGTGAACTAATCCTTTAATAAAGGCCTTCTGAAGCAAAGAGAAGTAAAATAATCAACCCAGTCTCACGGCATTTCGTGATTTGGTCACGTAATTTAATCTATTTATTCGTGGCAGGAACACATTTATTTCGTTATTTTCGTAATTCCAGGACGTTTTTTTAAACTAATGAAAAACAACTACTTTTCAGGTTAATCTCTGTAAATGTACGGCTTTTAATAGTTATTTTATTAAGTTGCTCTGTATTTATACAGTAATATTCTTTTAAAATAACTAAAAATACCTGTATAAAAACGTAATAAGTATGTGAAAATACATGAAAAACAACTTTTCAGGTTAATCTCTGTAAATGTACGGCTTTTAATAGTTACTTTATTAAGTTGCTCTGTCTTTATACAGTAATATTTTTTTAAACACAGTTTATCTTTGTAAAATAACTAAATCGGCCAAACATATCGGCCATCGGCTGCCCTGATTTCTAAATATCGGCATCGGCCAGAGAAAAAGCCATATCGGTCGAGTCAACCTCTATTTCTTTTCCACTAAAGAAAGAAAAGACATGGACATCTTGGATGGCATTGGTGAGTAAATGATCAAGAAATGTTCATTTTGAGGTGAACTAATCCTTTAATAAAGGCCTTCTGAAGCAAAGAGAAGTAAAATAATCAACCCAGTCTCACGGCATTTCGTGATTTGGTCACGTAATTTAATCTATTTATTCGTGGCAGGAACACATTTATTTCGTTATTTTCGTAATTCCAGCACGTTTTTTTAAACTAATGTATTTCAATTGGATGCATCTTTCGTGCATATAGCACGATTTTTTCTGCCCTACGGAAGCTGTTTAATCAACATTTATTCACAAGATCTTATCAAGACTGCAATACATAAGAATAAATAGGAATCGGCAACAATAAACGATCTATGCCAGCGCAAGTCAATATTTATCTGGTCATTTTCAACCTGTTTTTAATGTTAAAAGTCCCTCCTCGCAGTCAACAGCGGTTTCCGGTGAGTTCAAAAAAGGTTCAACTGCAGGTTCAATAGCATTCAGCGGTGAGTTTAACAACACTCAAATGTGGGTAAAATAACATTCAGAAAGGAGTTTTATTAAGTGTTCAACTGCATGTAGACAACATTCAGAGGTGAGTTTAACAACGCTCCACGGCGCGTGAGATTAAGTATTTTAAGCGTTTTCTTATCATGTAGTGCTTTATTAGACGTGATGCATGCTGGGTGATAAATCATTTTTATCAAATGATCGTTGATGTTAATAAATATAGATCTAAATATACATTTTACTTGTGTTCGATTTATTAATAAGTTGTTTGATTATTAATTTGTTTATTTAAAATCCAGTAATAACTGTGACGTCATCGAATGAGACGAAGGTCCATGGCGATTTCAACTCGGTAAGTTGAGATGAAGATAGTTCTTACATTTAAATTACACAGCATAAAATTTTTTTAATCGTGACAATAAGTTGTGTTTGGAACATTATAATCTATACGGTAGCAATCTTAGGATGGTAAATAATAGAAGTCATTAAAAATATCTTTGTTGCAACACATATGCAGTAGGCTAATAGCAAAATAAGCTAATTAAATTCATTCTGTTGCAAATAAGGTAACTAATCATGCAAGATTCAGGGAAATGCAAGATTTCAGTAGTGATATGTTACCTATATTATACTAGCTCGCAACTATTAAGCCAATTTTAGCCAACATGATCAGACGAAGAACAGTGTTGCCAGATTGGTTTGTTTTCCAGCCCAGTAATTATTTAAAATCCACACAAAATTATACAATAAATGGTCAGATATGATCTATAATAAAACAATACAACTTAATTCATAACAGCACCATTATTGGGAATCATGTTTTAATATGAAATTATGAATAATTTAATTGCTTTTTCAGAGATTACATGGGAGCCTACAATTTACATTGCAACTGTAAAATTATTTTCCATTTCTGCCCAAACCCTTTTTATTGCACATAGTAGCCTACAACCCAAAACCAACCAAATGGGTGGAAAACTTCCCGTTTGACAAGACTGATGAAGAACACTGGTGAAAATGTAATGTGTATTATTCTGAAAAGTTTTTTTTTCTCTCTCTCATCAGGTCCTTCAAATTTGCTTGCTCTTTATCTTCTACAATACACACACACGCGCACACACACAATAAAGACACTTTTAAGAGCCATGTCTGTCTTTTTAACCTGTCTGTGCTCTAGTGTAGTGTACTTCTTGGTCTCTCTGTAGATCCCTATCTAATTCTCTTTTAGTATGCTTACCTTTGTATTTGTTTTGTCTGGTCATCTTTGTCTATCTGTTTGTATTTGTGCATATTTTTGTCAAGTCATGACAAGGCCCATATCTGGCCCTGTCCTTCTTGCCAGACTCCAAATCAGGTAAGCAGGAAAACTTTCCATGTCTGCTTTGCAAGCTTGTCCACAAAAAAAAGTCAGGTCACTGGATAGCCAGTGGTGGAAATCTGTCCTTAAAAGCAGAAATGCTGGGCGTATAATTAATTCTGCCTGTATTGCAGTAAGTGAAAGTGTTCATATTTTAAATGAAGTGCACATGTTTTTCACATAATATAAGACTAGCACTAGGGATGCACCGATACCACTTTTTTGGAATATGAGTACGAGTATAAGTACTTGCATTTCAGTACTTGCCAATAGTACAGAGTACTTAATAAAAAAACATGATTTAAAGTTACAGGTAACAGATTTAGTCATATAATTTAACAAAAAAACAAGGGACTAGTTTTCCAGTTTGTTGTAAACTCTGCCTCTTTGGACAACACGAGGCATTAACCCCTTACACACCGCTCAAACATAGACATTTCTCAGCCGTGATATCGATCCCCGGTATTGGGGGACTTTTAACAAGTACTTTAGAAAATGTGGTATCGAGGCCGATACCAGTATTGGTATCGGTGCATCCCTAAACAATATGGTCTGGCTTTTACAAACATAGGCTTATTTCATACATGGAAGAATCCATATTTACCTAAATTGTGTTAAAGAGTATCAATAAGTTGTGTTCGCTGTCAAGTATTAAGAAAGTTATGATGTCAATGGTAGAATGAGTCTGGAATTAACCATTGATTGTATCCACCTTATTTTTGATGTAAATGTTTGTGCCGCCATCTTTAAGCTCCTTTGTGTTAAGACTTCCAGTGAGCCACTAAAGCTAATGGCATCGTATTGCAAGGGACACGAGTGTGCTGTCTTTTAATGTTTATTATGAAATTCAGGAAGACGGGTATAATTTTTACAGCTAGGGGTTGCCATAATAGCTAAAACAAACACAGTAAATCTCTACAAAACATAATATGTTGTATGTGGCGCACATGCACTCATGATCTTTATCCACACATCTATCCAGTAAAACCTTTCATAGTGCTAGTGAACAATAAATACAATAATTGTTCAAAAACAACTTCGAAAATAAGGTGGATACAGTTCAAAAGTCGTATGTTTTATAAAATAATCTTTTATGGTTACAGCTCATTTACTTTATCATTTCAGGTGCGAAAACTTGAGACTGTCGGATACAAGTCAATTGTATTTACTGGGAAACGGGATAAAAAGGACCTGCCGGAGAGCCTCGCCGTGGAGTGGCCGTGGAGCTGCTGGAGAGCATCGTCATGGAACGGCCGGAGAATCTCAACAAGGAGTCTGAGGCTGTATTTGTACTAAGGGCGTTTTCACATCTGTATTCGGTTCATTTGGTCCGGACCAAAAGCAAAAAATGATACATTGTAACTTTTTTAGCAGATTTGGTTCCATTTCACACCACACTGATTGCTCTGATCCGCACCAATTGAAACGAACCAAAATTCTGTCATGTGATAAGATCAACATCACTCATTGGCCACATGTATTTGAACGTATTTCCTAAACGGCTTCACGATTGGTCAGAATCAACGTGCGGCAAATTCCAACGGAACCCCCGGAAGTAAACAAAAGAAGGATAATACAGCAGACACCATGGACAGACGGCTGCGCGCTGTAATTATGTCTCTGTGGTTGTCATACATAGTTTGTATACAGCACTCTAGACAAACTGTTCATTTTCAGAATGAATCGCGGATGCGGCTTGAAAACAATGGTTTAATGCACTACAAACGGCTAAGACAAATAATTTCCGAGGCTCCGCCCGCACCTCCTCGGAACTGCAGGTATGTCCGCGATTTGTCATTGTGCTAATATTGCTAATAGAAACGGTCAACAAACACTTCCTCATCCGATAATGCACTGCGCAGTTGACTACGGCAGCTGGTTTAGTCCAAAATGCGCAGTACTTTTGCAGTTAGGTCAGTTTTATCTCGGATCGTGTTCTCACCACAAACGAACCGCTCTAGAGTTCGTTTGAAAGCGTACCGAGACCACCTCTGCAAGCTGGTCTCGGTCCGCTTGTTTGGTCCGCTTTTGGTGCGCACCAGAGTTCGATTGCTGCATTCTCACCTGCCCAAACGAACTGCACCAACTGAGCAATCGAACTCTGGTACGATTCAATCGAACTAAACAAGGCAGGTGTGAAAACCCCCTAAATCTTGTTCCTCTGTCCTCTAGACTCCCTCCAATCTCTCTTGCTCCTACTACTTTTACAACTATTTTCCTCCACTTTCTTCCCCACCTCCTCTGACATGCTCACTGCCACGTCTTTGCCACAGAGAAAGAGGAATACAAAGACATCTACCTCTTCAAACTATACCATGGCTGTTTCTCTATAATTTCCATCTGTCTCTTCCATTCCTAACTCTCAGGAGGGGCCACTGGTGAAGAACAGAATAAAGCAGGGTTCCCCGGGTCTTGCCCTGGAGGGCCGGAGCACTGCAGAGTTTGGCTCCAAACCTGATCAAACACACCTGAGCAAGGTCTTCATGATCACTAGAAAATCACAGGTGGGTAAGATTTATTAGGGTTTGACCTAAACTCTGTAGTGCTCCGGCCCTCCGGGGTAAGATTTGGGGAACCCTGGAATAAAGGGTAACTTTTTTCCTGTTACATCTTACTCCACAATTTGCTCCTAGTCAAATCTATCTTCATGTATATTGAATTAATTTACCTAACCAGGTAATTGTTAGCCAGTTCACAGTGTTTTAGAGGCCAATGCCAAGGACTGTGGTCAATATAAATTCCTGACTTAAGCTAAGAGGTCTTTGGGAATACCAACCCAATACATTTTGGTTGATTGACAAATACAAGCACAAATTCATTTGACACTACTGGAAAGAACTGTATATCACTTGACATAAATATGGACTCACGTGATTGTTACAAAGCATGGCATTCATGTCTTATTAAAATGTACTTTTCTCTTCATCATTTCAGGTTGCCAAAGGAAGAATGTTTTCCTTTTCGATAAAATAACTGGGGAGTTGATAAATGAGGTAAAATATTATTTTTTAAGCTGAGTGCTGCTTGTCTCGGTGACTGATTCTGACCTTTCAAAGATAATATCCAGTTATTGCTTAAAAAGTTAAAATAATTATTACTTTTGTGTGCGTGTGTATGTGCGTGTGTGTGTATCTGTGTGTGTGTGTAGGGGAAAGCTGAATTGAAAGTTCACTGGTGACCGTGCTCTGTAAGTTATGTTTTATTATCTTGTTACGTTTATTCCATTGCAATGCAAATTAGTCCATTCCACAACCAATACAGTGTAGGCAGTGATGTCCAGTGGCGTCGCTAGACCCAATTTACTGGGGCACATGCCCCAGTGTAAATCTTTTGTGCCCCTGTGTAAATCTCAAGTTTACATTTTAGCAGTTAACTAGTATATTCCTTTACAAAGACAATGGCGGCAAAACGGATCTATATGCAATGTAGTTACCCAATTCACGTTTGAAAAAGCGACGCAGCAGTCGCACTGACGCGTGCACACCCCAATTCATGTCCGCGTCCACGCACCCATTCATGTCCGTGCGCGACTGTTTTGCCGTGCGCAGCCACATACAAAGTACACGCGATTGAGTTGGTTTATGAAAACATGACGAGACTAAAGTAAGTTTCTAAATAGCTAATAATGAAAATCCTATTTTCACCCGATCATTGACGCATGTGATGGACATCAGAAATGTTTTGTGCAAAGCAGGAAAAGGGAAGCCAAAATGAGAGATGATGTGTTTAAGTGAGTAAAGACACATAGCATCTTACCCTGTCAGGGCTCAAACATTAGAGGAAAAATCTCAGGAAAACCTCTGTCAATAGTCTATATTGTTCACATACAAAAACTGTGTTATACTGTTCTGTATTTTCAGATATGAAATTAATATTTAGTTCACTAGGTCATTACATAAACAGTTAGCAGTAACTAAGATAGATTTTTTTAGTAGCAGTCATAAAATGAAAATATTCTTAAAAATAAAAAAAATAAGTTATTAATCATTGTTATGTAAAATGCAAATGTGCATAAAAATATTTTCTCTCCTGCCATTATTTCCAAACATTTTATGCCTTTAAACATGTTAATAATGTTGTATATATGTATATATGAAGATGATACTAAAATATTTTTAAATAAATGTTTGTCTTTCCCAGTACTTGTTGCAATGTTGGAATAGTAGGTTAAGCAAAGGAAATTGTATCTTGCACACCGCAGGCTTTCAAGAAAAAGAAAAAAAAAATGGGGGACCCGTGCCCCAGTAGAGCTTTTATGTCTAGCAACGCCCCTGGGGATGTCTGTTAGTAGCTCTGACATGTCAAGATCACATATATCCCAGAACTTAGAGTCTATCTTACCAGAGTATCAACACATTTCAACTGTGTGCGTTCCTCGAACAAACGAATACAGAGCACAGTTTACCTCGTCTCGTACAAATCTTACTAACATAAAATTAGAAAACAATACGTTTACAGATGAACCTCGAATGTTAAAATTCGGCCTTCTTAACATTAGATCGCTTACCAATAAAGAACCTATTGTCAATGAAATAATTACTGACCAAAACTTAGATGCACTCTCTTTAACAGAAACCTGGCTTAAAGCAGACGATTACATTAGTTTAAACGAATCCACCCCACAAGACTACTATTATAAACATGAACCGCGTTTAAAGGGGAGAGGGGGTGGTGTAGCTACAATATACAAAAATGTTTTTAAAGTAAACCATAAATCCAAACTAAAATTTAATTCATTTGAAATAATGCTATTAAATATGGAAATAACTGATCGTAACCATAAACAGCTCTCTTTTGTCCTTGCTACAATCTATAGACCTCCGGGCCATCATGTAGATTTTCTTAAAGAAATATCAAATTTCCTGTCTGACCTCGTAGTCACTGTAGATAAAGCTCTTATCGTTGGTGACTTTAATATACATGTTGATAACCCAACAGATACATTAGGATTAGCATTTATGGATATTCTAAATTCTCTCAATATTAGACAAAACGTGACAGGGCCCACGCATACTCATAGGCACACATTAGACTTAATTCTGTCACTCGGGCTCAATATTAATGAAATCGAGATATTACCTCAGAGCGATGCAGTTTCAGACCATTGCCTTGTCTCATACACGGTACTTCTAGATATGATCACTCGATCCACAATACGCTACCGACTAGCCAGAACAATAATTTCCACCACTAAAGATAACTTTATTAGCACTCTTCCAGACCTGTCCCAAATGAAACATGTAGCAGATAACCCTGAAGATCTAGATATTGTAATAGAAAACCTGAACAGTATTTGTTCTAACACATTGGATGCTGTAGCTCCAATTCGAAAAAAGAGAATCAAAGAAAAAACGCCAGCTCCATGGTATGATCATCACACAGCAGCACTCAAAAAGGCAACTAGGAAAATGGAAAGAAATTATAGAAGCACAAAGTTAGAGGTATGGCGTGCAGCATGGAAAGAGAGTGTTAAACACTACAGACAGGCTATAAAAATCGCCAGATCTACGTATCTCAGCAATCTTATTAAAGAAAATCATAATAACCCTCGCTTCCTCTTTAGCACAGTTGCGAAACTGACTAGAAATAAAGAACAAACAGAACCCACTAATAAACTCCCACACAATAGTAACGACTTCATGAACTTCTTTACTAAGAAAATTATGATTATTAGGGAAAACATTGTAGGTACCCAAGCAGCCACCACTCTACCCAGTAATACATTTAATGCTTGCCTACCATACGAACATCTTGACTCATTTAAACCTACTACAATAGATGAGCTATCTAAATTAGTAGCATCATCCAAATCATCGTCCTGTATATTGGACCCTGTTCCCACAAAATTACTCAAAGAGGTATTCCCTATAGTGTCTAACCCAGTACTAAATGTCTTTAACTCATCATTAGAATTAGGCTACGTTCCTACAGCTTTCAAACTAGCAGTTATTAGACCGCTCATTAAAAAACCAAACCTTGACCAGGGAGATCTAAATAACTTTAGACCAATCTCAAATCTCCCTTTTCTTTCCAAAATATTAGAAAAGGTAGTGGCAAGCCAGCTACGCACATTCTTAGCAAATAATAGTACGTATGAAAAGTTCCAATCAGGATTCAGGCCCCACCATAGCACAGAGACAGCGCTGCTTAGAGTTACAAATGACCTTCTCCTAACATCCGACCGTGGTGAAATATCACTCCTTATATTATTAGACCTTAGTGCAGCCTTTGACACAATAGATCACACAATCTTACTTAATAGGCTAGAAAACTATGTTGGCATCAGTGGTCAGGCGCTAGCTTGGTTCAGATCGTATCTAACCAATCGCTATCACTTTGTTTATGTAAATGAGGAGGAGTCACATCACTCCCTGGTTAAATACGGCGTACCGCAGGGATCAGTTTTAGGTCCTATCCTGTTCTCGCTATATATGTTACCTCTGGGAGATATTATCAGAAATCATAACATACAGTTTCACTGCTATGCAGATGACACACAGCTTTACATCTCCTCGCATCCTAGCGAAACACAAAATTTTTCTAAGCTATCAGACTGCATCAGCGATATAAGTGACTGGATGTCACATAATTTTCTTATGCTAAACTCCAATAAGACAGAGATACTTGTTATCGAACCGAATCGCTACAAATATAATATGACAGATTACAAGTTGCCCATAAATGGCTGCACTGTGGTGCCAACCTCCACGGTTAAGAATTTAGGTGTGATGTTCGACAGCAGTTTATCCTTCGACAGCCATATCTCCAATGTCTGCCGCACAGCATTCTTCCACCTTAGAAATATCTCAAAAATACGCCATATGTTGTCTGCATCAGATGCAGAGAAGCTTATCCACGCTTTTATGACCTCTAGAATAGACTATTGTAACTCGTTACTCGGAGGATGCCATGCAAAACAGGTCAACAAGCTTCAGCTAGTTCAAAACGCTTCTGCAAGAGTTCTTACTCGAACTAAGAAGTATGACCGCATAAGCCCAATTCTGGCATCTTTACACTGGCTACCAGTTAAATATCGTATACAATTTAAAATATTACTAATCACCTACAAAGCCTTAAATGGCCTAGCACCCTCATATCTTAGAGAATTATTATCAGAATACAATCCATCACGTGCATTGCGGTCACAAAATTCTGGCCTCTTAATTATCCCTAAAATATCAAAAGTGTCTAAAGGTGGCAGATCCTTTTCCTACTTAGCCCCTAAGCTATGGAATGATTTACCAACCGACGTCCGAAAATCAGAGACAGTAGATAACTTTAAATCTAGACTTAAAACTTTTCTCTTTAACAAGGCTTTCAAATAGTTGTTTTAACAATGGTACTTATCTCCTAATAGCTAGCTTGTACAACATAATAAATAAATTAATTAATTAATTAATAAATTAAAACCTTTTTTTTTCGTCAACACTTCAAAGCATGGTAAATCTCATTAATACTCTTTAGTAATATGCTGAAACTTTGAATTGGTTTTCGACTGAGTCTTAACTGCCAAATATGGCCGGCTTGCAATTTTGGCCTTTTCCCATGACCTTAAAATAGTATGTCATACAGAACCGTTTGCCACTGTACGTTAGCATTAACGACGGCAGTGGGGCCTCTGGCCTTAGTCAAACGAGTTCTGTTTCCGTTTCTAAAATCATTAACTATATGTAATACACTTAACCAGCAATAGTTAGCCTGTCCGGAACCGAGCTGACTAAAACCACATTACTGTGTGACACTTGTTTTCTATGTGAACGGCCCCTACGCTAATAAGATTTTGTGTCTCTCTCCCTGTCTCGTCCTTGATCCCGAGGACGAGACAAACAGATCCAGTTCCGGTACATGTGAAAGTCGGCACACAACTGATCTACTAGCTGTTCTTCAACGTGATGTCCAGCTGATGCCTGACCAAAGACCACCGGCAGAACCCGCTTAATCTCCGCTTAATCTCCGCTCAATCTCCGCTCAATCTCCTTCCGTTTCAATGTGTATATATATATATATATGAAGAGTTTGGTTCCAAAACGCAATAAACGCCATTTTTGAAAAAAATGAGTTACTGCCAAAATCAGTATTATATCAGGTCAGTAGTTAAAAGTAAATTCTTAATTTTACGCAAAATCCAATATCCGCCGTGTTATTCTGTCATCTTTTCTCCCTTTTTTCCCAAAATGCGACAAACGCCACTCCCACTTTTTTACAGAACGCAATAACTCCATTTCTGATATTACAGCCCACCGTTCACGCAATGTAAACAAACAATGGCGGACGCGCGTAGTACACGGAGTCCTGGTTTTCCTCATCTACTTTGTACTACGTGATCAACAAACAAAACAAAATAATACTTTAATTGCAATGATAAACCTGTGATGGTTTTCTGTGATGGGAAAGAAACGTAAGCCATCAGCATCTAACAATTTCCCTGAGAGGCACTCGGGAGACGGGTGCTTGTTCTCCCGACAGCATCAAGCTTCTCATGCTAACACATTGACCCCAGAGGATCTTATGAAAAACTTTACATAATTTTACTCAAAGTCAACGAAAATCGAGCAGGACCAAAAACATTTTACAGTCGATCGCTGTGAAAGACGTTAAGCGAAGACGTCAAGTAACCGCAATGACAGGGTTCTTAATATGACAAAGTAAGTGTTTTGATAAATAACATTAATGTTTATATTTTTAATTAGTGTGTACAACTAGTCAACTAAATGAATATAACATGGCAAAGATGAATGCACATTTATATAGGCTATTGATTCAATAGATTTATAGCATTTTGAATAAAAACTTGTCATGGATTTATTGCATTTTGTGGAAAAAATAATCCGTTTTTATAATAAATCTTTGAAAATCAACTTATGGATTTGAATTTTTTATGTTTTTATAACCTAAAGATGCTGTGTGAAAGTTTGTAACAGAAAATAGTTGTTTTCATCTTGTCACTTTCTTGGTATAGAAAACACGTTTTTACCAAAATTTGTCAAAATGGATTTATTGCGTTTTGGAACCAAACTCTTCATATATACCTCCCAAGGGTTTTTTCCTCCTATGACTTTTTTTACTTCCCCGGCTAAAATTCTGGGGTTTTTTTCTCCTAGGGGGTTTTTCAACCCGGGGAGGCAGCCTTTTTGGGCTTAACTTCTATACGTTACATTAGTAATACGTTTGTTTATAATGTTGATTTATAGCCGTAGCAAATTTAACTGCTTGTGCTATCGTTTATTATGTTGTGCTATCTGTCGATTTTCTGTGCTTTTCACTGCATCTATTATGTAAAGCTGCTTTGATACAATTACCAAATTGTGAAAAGCGCTATATAAATAAAATTGAATTGAATTGAATTGAAAAATAAAGTTCCCTGGACATCCTAGCAGTAAATCAACCTCTGACGTTAGTCTGGATTTAAACAGAGAGTTTAAAGAGTTAGTGAATGTGGAATGCTTGAAAGACTATTCCAGAATTTTGTAGATAAATGAGAGATTGATCTACCTTATCTCTTTTTAGAATATTAACATCTTGGAATTTGTGATTGAAGTGGATACAGTCAGGGTTCTATTCAATTCAATTCAATTTTATTTATATAGCGCTTTTCACAAGTGTTAATTGTTGCAAAGCAGCTTTACATGAGTAGATGTAAAGGAGAACACAGAAAATCAATAGATAATATAAGCAGTAGAACATAGCGGCTAAGGTTAAACCGTACAAGCAAGCGTATTAATAATGATACATATACAGTAAAGTGCTAAGTTAAGCCAAAGTTGGCTGACTCTCCCTGGGACTAAAAACCCCCTAGGAAAAAACCCGGTGGGAAAAAACTCCTAGAAGGACAAAAACCCTTGGGAGAAATTAATATATGTATGTATATATATATATATATATATATATATATATATATATAGATATATAGATATATAGATATATAGATACGGTAGGGATAGGAAGCGGATAAGCGGATTAAACTGGTTCAGCCGGTGGTCGTTGGTCGCGCATCAGCTAGGCATCACGTTGAAGGACAGCCAGTAGATCAGTGGTGCGATGACCTTCCCAGCAACAGGAACTGGGTCTGTTTGTCTCAAAAACAAAGGAGACAAAAACAGAGTTCTATTAGCGTAAGGGCTGTTCGCATGTAATGCAAGTGTCATACATTATAGTTGTTTAAGTCAGCTCGGTTCCAGACAGGCTTTGTTTCTCGGTTCTCATGGTTCATGGAATTTTCGGAATATTATGGAATTTTATAGGTCTTTTACAGACATTGAAAGTCAGTCATGGAATATCAGGGATTTTTGTTTGTTGCTTTAAATTTCAGTTTCCATTCATGAAAATTTACTCCGCTTGTTAACTTCTGATGTAAGGAATACAATTTTTCGGGTCCAAGCCTCATCTGACTACAATTTAAACAGCTGTTTATTGTCACTGTTTATTAATTTCACACATTGAAGCTACATTAATAAAAATGTATAAACTCACATCTGTACATTTACATATAGATCATGGTAATTTAGCATTTTAGTCAGTAAAAGTCTTTGAAAAGTCAGGGAATTTGACATTTGACTTAAAGTGGGATCCCTCTACAATGGATTTTAGGTAATGAGAAGCTGGACCATTCAGTGCTTTCAAAGTAATTCAAAGAACTTTAAAATTCATTTTTATTGTATTTTGTATTGCATTGTATTGACAATAAAAAGTTACTGATGTGATCATACATTTTGTTATTTAATAACCTAGCAGGACATTCACCCAATGCATTACAATAGTAGGAGTGATTAATGGGATCAAAATGCAGACACTATCCCGAACTGCCAGATCTGGAACACATGAAAACATGCAGAAATTGTTTAACTTACTCCGCTTATATAAAATAGCTTAGTTACCTTAACAAATAGGATAATATCCTTAACTCACTAATGACAACTTAATTCAGTTATCAACCACATTTTGGAGTCATCACTACATTTGGAGGTGCATCCCAGCAAGACCCACATATGTTTTGTTTTGGTGCTGGTTTGCTGGTGACCACCAGCATATACATGCATGGAAATGATGCTTGTCTATGCTGTTTTTTTTTTTCAGCAGTGATGGCTTTCAATATAAAAAAAACTGTATGGGTATTTTAATTAAAAGTAACTACTACTTTAACAACAGATGCCAGAAAATGTGGAGAAAAATCTGCCAGTTAAGTACAAGTACCTCACATTTGTACTATGTGTTCTAATGACATTATCTGCACTTTGATATTACAGTGGCAAAACCTGGGATGACACATGGGAGCCTGCCAGCGAATTTCAACACAAGTCCCACATTCCAACCAGCTTTCAGCATGACGGCCTACACCTTTATATTATCAAGCACCTTTCAATTGTTTTTGATTGTCTTTGCTTGCTGTTCTTTATTAAAGTTTTTGCACAGTACCCAGTCTCTTTTAGTGTTTTTTGTTTTAATGTTTTGAATTTTGTCTTTTTAAAAACTCTGTATTTGTCATGAACTACACAGCAGACAAAAGGTTGTCCCACGCAAGATCATAACGTAGAGAGTTAGTGCTGTTTGTCATAATGAAATTCCCAAAGGCATTATATTTAAAGATTTTTGGAGTGCAGTTTTAGTAAAGGTATGTCTACTTGAACTATGATATGCCAGACAGGAATAAGTACCACAAAAACTCCCAAAGCTATTTAAATCTCACTTAAATTTTGTAGTCCAGATTGAAATGTCCAATTACAATATTAGATGACATTTATAATTATAAAATAAATAAATAAAAATTTTAAATAAAAATTTAGTCATATTCAAACATATTTTATATTTGGCTATACAGAAAGCATCTTTTTTTATATCAGCCTGCATGCTACAATAACTTTATTTTATTTTGTAAACAAACGTGAAACATTTTGAAATATTGTATTATTTATTTCATATACAGTATATACATCTGCAACAAGTATATAATATTAGTTACCTTCAGGTTTATATCAATGAAACCAATTATTTGCTTAGATTACTGAGAAAACCTTTCGTTTTTCGTGTTTGTGCGTGTATAATAAATATACACATTCATTATAATCGTACCTAGAGTGATTTATACCAGTGCTGATCATTACATTTAGGAAGGACGTGCACGTGATTACCATATATATACATGTGTGACGTTTCATTGGCGTTAGCAGTACACGCTGTGATTGGACTAACTATAATTCAACATCCGTTTTGCAAACTTTGTTTTGCTGTGGTTATGACGTTAGTTATACTGTCAGTTGTTGTTAAGAATTGCTATGTTAAAAGAGATTACCCGTTTATCGAGATCCCAACCCTAACCCTATAGTGTACTACACCCTTCTATGAACTACAATTAACAGCGCCATGTTTCCCCGTCCCATCGATAGAATGACAATGGCTTATGGGCAATGTAGTTTAAACACGTTTAGTAATGAAACTAAATAAATACAATCTTTAATGAACAAAATGGCATGTAAATATGGTCATCGTACTATGGCATATTTAAGAGTTGGAATGAAATTTGGTATTTTATTGTGATTACTTTTTAAAATGCTTTTTTAACAGCTTTCCATGCAATCTCTGTTCAACATTATTTAGTAAACATATATAAAAAAAACAGTAAAACCTACACATATGTACCCTCTTCATCATGGATAACAATCTGTGCTGAGTAACATTTTTATCTGAACAATATTTTTATTTCCCACATTTTCCAAATTCATATCTTGATTGTGTTAACTTTTGCTGATATGAGACTATGTAATCAGAATACAGAAATACAGAAACAAAGTCAACAGAAAAGTCAGGCAAGTCATAAAAATGCAAACAATTACAATATAAAAGACCATACTAGTGCATTATTGTCACAAATGTCATTAACATAGGAATTATTGTAACATCATGTGACTAAGATACATTTAGTAAATAACCAGAAAGCAAATTTAATTCTAATTTTGAAAATAATGAGTCCATATAATGATTTTCAGGATTCAATTTTTATACAGCACACTACAGTTCAACTAAAGAATATTTTATTCTCAGCCACCAGCTGATGTTGAAACATCCCATTTCCCTCTGTCAATTATTCTTAGATTATTATTACTCGTCCAAGATTATTTGTTGGTGTAGTTGAGGTTGTGTAATTATTTTGCACACAACTTTAGCTATGATGAGTTTTATTATGAATCAATCTGCCAATTAGTAATCGTTTGGTTGGTATGAGGTATGAACATTGTAAGAAATGCAGTCACACACAACCCAAAAAGATATACCTTGATAAAAGCTGTGAATAGTTGAAAACTTTTATAAATATTTATTTATAAAAAAATAAATGTTTGAACATGACTTTGCATGCAGATGGCTTAAATTATAAGGAAAATTAGTTGTCAAATCCTTTATTTCTCCCAATCAAATAGTTTCTTCCGAGGCATTTTGTTTATATAAATATTTTATAAGCTTTCGCATGTGAAGTTTTTCCCAATCATAATGGCAGTGGAATATTAATAGAAAGTCGGATGAGAAGAAATACCTAAAATCTCTAATGTAATACGGTGGTTGAGAGTTGGGGACATCCAAACACTTTTGGCTTTATCATTTAAAAGATATTAAAAGTTAGATTAATCATTTATTTGCACAATTAACACACACATCTCACGTTACCCCATAGG
Source organism: Misgurnus anguillicaudatus (assembly GCF_027580225.2). Lineage (NCBI taxonomy): Eukaryota > Metazoa > Chordata > Actinopteri > Cypriniformes > Cobitidae > Misgurnus > Misgurnus anguillicaudatus. The sequence continues at coordinate 25,573,997 of NC_073339.2, forward strand.
TGGGGTTTGTTTTATCAAACAGAGGGTTTGATGTAACACCTGCTAAAATAGTTTCAACAAATAATTAATTACAATTCTGTCTATATACTAAAGGTGGATATTGTTTATATATCTGCCTATGATAGATGAATGTGTGGATATCTATCCATCCATGATCCTTCATCTAACCATAATTGTATAATGCATCAATGCAAATAGATTTTTTTTAAAAGAGCCGCACAATTAAGACAAAAAATTATAATAGTGAGTTATTTCCCCTGATGTTGTGTTAACAGTGATCACTTTGATTAATAGTATTTACATTGTTTTCATTTCATTATCATTGTATACCTGACTTTGTTACAACTAACCCCGCTGTGTAAAAATGTTTTCAATCCCAGCTATCAGTTACTAGGAGTTGCTGACATGTTTCAAAATGCTGTTATGTTTTAGGTAACAAGACAGTGATTAAAATAATATAAGGTAGGATTTGTTGACTTACACACCTAACTCAGAAATAAAAAAAAACATATGAAGACATTTACTTCCATGCCTCCAAAACACTCTTTTTCCAATATATTAAACAAATTCATCTTCTGACAGTTAGAAAAAAGACGAAAAGCACAGATTGTTTGGCCCTGTATAAAAATATGTAACTGTGTTACAATCAACCCCATGTTTGTTTGTGCACCGCTCACTTTAATTATTGCACTTAATTTCCACCACTGACTAGTTGTAGAAGGATATTGTACATGTATACAGTACATGTCTATTATGTGAATAAAGAGGCTACATAAGGTTATGAAAAGTAGATTTTATTAAATGCTTCATATTGACTGAAGTCATTGTCCAGAATGATGGAAGGTGAGACAGTCTTGTGGATTACAGACTGTAATGGTAACCCCCTAAAGGGTACCAAAAAAAACATATGGCCAAATTAAACAGAGACAGTGTGAGAAATGTCAAAGTGTTTATTCCAAAAAGAAGTCAAAAATAATCCAAAAATAGCAAAAACATGTCCAAATATAGCTGCAAGCAGCGATACGGGGCCAAGCACCATCAGCACAATGAGCACCAAAAGCACAGCAAGAAAGATACAACGTTTCAATCACCCAGGGCGCATTGAGCACCCAAGGTGCATCAAGAACACAAGGCTCAGCAAAGAACCCAAAGCGTAGCAATGACAGAGCAGAACCACCGCAGTGCAGAGCAGCAACAGAAAACATGGCAAAAACAGAACATATGTGAACTACAGACAGGTCAAGAAGAATAGGTGAGAAAGAACAAAACTTTAATAGAAGAAATTAACACCTGCCTCAGGCGGGATTCAAACCCGTGAACTCAGGATCTCTATGCATACGACTTAGCAGATGCGCCACTCAGTAGACACAGCTCAAGGGGCAGCAGAAAATAGCTTACATGCCATACAAAGAATTCAGAAGTTATAAGCAGTTCTATAAGAACTGTTATAGTTTATAACCCCTAGGTGGCGCTGTTCTCTGATTTCCTCAGGACATCATGCCGAAGCTCCCAACCGATTTTTGCATCGATATATCCGATACTTCAAAAGTTATAGCAATTTATCACAAATTCCAAAATGGCGGACAGACGGTTCGGTCAATCCCGGCATAATACACATTGACAGATGCGGCATGAGCCAAGGAACCCGTAGACACCAAGATCATAATTTTCTGACAAACGATTCAGAAGTTATGCGCAAAATGCGCTGTCACCAAATTTGGCATGGACCCCCAGTTCATGGTCGACATGAAGTGTACCAAATTTAATTTCGATTGATCAAAGAATAACTGAGATACAGCTTCAGAACCAATTTTGCGTCAATCTCGTTAAGTTCAACAACAACAGTAAAGATGGCAAAAATATAATATCAGACAAAGTATTCAGAAGTTATAAGCAGTTCCATAAGAACTGTTATAGTTTATAACCCCTAGGTGGCGCTGTACTCTGACTTCCCAGGTACCTTCAAGACATCATGTCGAAGCTCCTTACTAATTATTGCGCGGATATGTCCAATAGTTAAAAAAATATAACAAATTATGTGAAATTTCAAAATGGCGGACAGGCGGTTTGGTCAAACCCGGCATAATACACATCGACAGATGCGGCATGAGGTAAGCAATCCATAGACATCAAGATCATAATTTTCTGACAAACAGTTCAGAAGTTATGGGCAAAAATAGCCTATTTTATTATCTCATGACCCATAGGTGGCGCTGTCACCAAATTTGGCATGGACCCCAAGTTCATGGTCCACATGAAGTGTACCAAATTTAATTTCAATTGATCAAAGAATGACCGAGCTACAGCTTCAGAACCATTTTGGCGTCAAACTCGTTAAGTTTGCGCATTTATTACTTTTGAACAAAGATAAATATCAAAATTCTGTTCGGTCATTTCTATGCGGCTCACTCCAAAGATCATCTGTGCCAAATCTCATAAGAATTGAACCACATTTGAAGGAGGAGTAGCGAAAAAACGGAATACTGTACATTTCAAAATGGCTGCTACTGTAATGGGTGGAGTTTTACTGTAAGGTATTAAAAACAACAAGCGTGAGGAGAGCAATCACGTGTACTAAGTAGAATTTTCATAGATCAAGCGGATCAGCAGTTATAACCATTTGAACATTGAATTTTTGCACTGCTGGTGGCGCTATAGAGTTAGTACTAGAGACCCCATTTTTGGTCACATGACTTTTTAAGACCACCACTACAACTGTGCCAAATTTCATCATTTTCCTATGTACAGTTCATAGGGCTGCCATAGACGCCTATGGCTAAGAAGAGGAAGCAGAATAATAATAAATATAGCTGCAAGCAGCGATACGGGGTCAAGCACCTTCAGCGCAATGAGCACCCAAAGCACAGCAAAAACCGCACGACGCAGCAAATGCGCAAAGCGCAGAAAGTGCGCAATACAGAGCCCGAAGCAAAGCAAATGCAGAGCAGAACCACTGCAGTGCGGAGCATCAACAGTAAAGATGGCAAAAATATAATATAAGACAAAATATTCAGAAGTTATAAGCAGGTCCATAAGAACTGTTATAGTTTATAAACCCTAGGTGGCGCTGTACTCTGACTTCCCAGGTACCTTCAGGACATCATGTCGAAGCTCCTTACTAATTTTTGCGCGGATATGTCCAATAGTTCAAAAAATATAACAGATTGTGAAATTTCAAAATGGCGGACAGGCGGTTCGGTCAAACCCGGCATAATACACATCGACAGATGCGGCATGAGGTAAGCAATCCATAGACATCAAGATCATAATTTTCTGACAAACAGTTCAGAAGTTATGGGCAAAAATAGCCTATTTTATTATCTCATGACCCATAGGTGGCGCTGTCACCAAATTTGGCATGGACCCCAAGTTCATGGTCCACATGAAGTGTACCAAATTTAATTTCAATTGATCAAAGAATGACTGAGCTACAGCTTCAGAACCATTTTTGCGTCAACCTCGTTAAGTTTGCGCATTTATTACTTTTGAACAAAGATAAAAATCTAAATTCTGTTCGGTCATTTCTATGCGGCTCACTCCAAAGATCATCTGTGCCAAATCTCTTAAGAATTGAACCACATTTGAAGGAGGAGTAGCGAAAAAACGGAATACTGTACATTTCAAAATGGCCGCTACTGTAAGGGGTGGAGTTTTACTGTAAGGTATTAAAAACAACAAGCATGAGGAGAGCAATCACGTGTACTAAGTAGAATTTTCATAGATCAAGCGGATCAGCAGTTATAACCATTTGAACATTTAATTTTTGCACTGCTGGTGGCGCTATAGAGTTAGTACTAGAGACCCCATTTTTGGTCACATGACTTTTTAAGACCACCACTACAACTGTGCCAAATTTCATCATTTTCCTATGTACGGTTCATAGGGCTGCCGTAGACGCCTATGGCTAAGAAGAGGAAGCAGAATAATAATAAATATAGCTGCAAGCAGCGATACGGGGCCAAGCACCATCAGCACAATGAGCACCAAAAGCACAGCAAGAAAGATACAACGTTTCAATCACCCAGGGCGCATTGAGCACCCAAGGTGCATCAAGAACACAAGGCTCAGCAAAGAACCCAAAGCGTAGCAATGACAGAGCAGAACCACCGCAGTGCAGAGCAGCAACAGAAAACATGGCAAAAACAGAACATATGTGAACTACAGACAGGTCAAGAAGAATAGGTGAGAAAGAACAAAACTTTAATAGAAGAAATTAACACCTGCCTCAGGCGGGATTCAAACCCGTGAACTCAGGATCTCTATGCATACGACTTAGCAGATGCGCCACTCAGTAGACACAGCTCAAGGGGCAGCAGAAAATAGCTTACATGCCATACAAAGAATTCAGAAGTTATAAGCAGTTCTATAAGAACTGTTATAGTTTATAACCCCTAGGTGGCGCTGTTCTCTGATTTCCTCAGGACATCATGCCGAAGCTCCCAACCGATTTTTGAAACGATATATCCGATACTTCAAAAGTTATAGCAATTTATCACAAATTCCAAAATGGCGGACAGACGGTTCGGTCAATCCCGGCATAATACACATTGACAGATGCGGCATGAGCCAAGGAACCCGTAGACACCAAGATCATAATTTTCTGACAAACGATTCAGAAGTTATGCGCAAAATGCGCTGTCACCAAATTTGGCATGGACCCCCAGTTCATGGTCGACATGAAGTGTACCAAATTTAATTTCGATTGATCAAAGAATAACTGAGATACAGCTTCAGAACCAATTTTGCGTCAATCTCGTTAAGTTCAACAACAACAGTAAAGATGGCAAAAATATAATATCAGACAAAGTATTCAGAAGTTATAAGCAGTTCCATAAGAACTGTTATAGTTTATAACCCCTAGGTGGCGCTGTACTCTGACTTCCCAGGTACCTTCAAGACATCATGTCGAAGCTCCTTACTAATTATTGCGCGGATATGTCCAATAGTTAAAAAAATATAACAAATTATGTGAAATTTCAAAATGGCGGACAGGCGGTTTGGTCAAACCCGGCATAATACACATCGACAGATGCGGCATGAGGTAAGCAATCCATAGACATCAAGATCATAATTTTCTGACAAACAGTTCAGAAGTTATGGGCAAAAATAGCCTATTTTATTATCTCATGACCCATAGGTGGCGCTGTCACCAAATTTGGCATGGACCCCAAGTTCATGGTCCACATGAAGTGTACCAAATTTAATTTCAATTGATCAAAGAATGACTGAGCTACAGCTTCAGAACCATTTTTGCGTCAACCTCGTTAAGTTTGCGCATTTATTACTTTTGAACAAAGATAAAAATCAAAATTCTGTTCGGTCATTTCTATGCGGCTCACTCCAAAGATCATCTGTGCCAAATCTCTTAAGAATTGAACCACATTTGAAGGAGGAGTAGCGAAAAAACGGAATACTGTACATTTCAAAATGGCCGCTACTGTAAGGGGTGGAGTTTTACTGTAAGGTATTAAAAACAACAAGCATGAGGAGAGCAATCACGTGTACTAAGTAGAATTTTCATAGATCAAGCGGATCAGCAGTTATAACCATTTGAACATTTAATTTTTGCACTGCTGGTGGCGCTATAGAGTTAGTACTAGAGACCCCATTTTTGGTCACATGACTTTTTAAGACCACCACTACAACTGTGCCAAATTTCATCATTTTCCTATGTACGGTTCATAGGGCTGCCATAGACGCCTATGGCTAAGAAGAGGAAGCAGAATAATAATAAATATAGCTGCAAGCAGCGATACGGGGCCAAGCACCATCAGCGCAATGAGCACCCAAAGCACAGCAAGAAACATACAACGTATCAATGACCCAGGGCGCATTGAGCACCCAAGGTGCATCAAGAACACAAGGCGCCGCAAAGAACCCAAAGCGTAGCAATGACAGAGCAGAACCACCGCAGTGCAGAGCAGCAACAGAAAACATGGCAAAAATAGAACATATGTGAACTACAGACAGGTCAAGAAGAATAGGTGGGAAAGAACAAAACTTTAATAGAAGAAATTAACATCTGCCTCAGGCTGGATTCGAACCCATGAACTCAGGATCTTTATGCATACGACTTAACAGATGCGCCACTCAGTAGACAGAGCTCAAGGGGCAGCAGAAAAGAGCTTACATGCCATACAAAGAATTCAGAAGTTATAAGCAGTTCTATAAGAACTGTTATAGTTTATAACCCCTAGGTGGCGCTGTTCTCTGATTTCCTCAGGACATCATGCCGAAGCTCCCTACCGATTTTTGCGCCGATATATCCGATACTTCAAAAGTTATAGCAAATTATCAGAAATTTCAAAATGGCGGACAGACGGTTCGGTCAATCCCGACATGATACATATCGACAGATGCGGCATGAGCCAAGGAATCCGTAGACACCAAGATCATAATTTTCTGACAAACGATTCAGAAGTTATGCACAAAAATAGCCTTTTTTCCTATCTCATGACCCATAGGTGGCGCTGTCACCAAATTTGGCATGGACCCCCAGTTCATGGTCGACATGAAGTGTACCAAATTTCATCTCGATTGATCAAAGAATGACCGAGGTACAGCTTCAGAACCAATTTTGCGTCAATCTCGTTAAGTTCACGCATTAATTACTTTTGAATAAAGAAAAATATCAAAATTCTGTTCAGTCATTTCTATGCGGCTCACTCCAAAGATCCCATGTGCCAAATCTCATAAGAATTGAACCAAATTTGAAGGAGGAGTAGCGGAAAAACAAAATAATGTACATTTCAAAATGGCCGCTACTGTAATGGGTGGAGTCTTACTGTAAAGTATCAAATTCAATAAGCAGGATGAGAGCAATCACGTGTACTAAGTAGAATTCTCATAGATCTAATGGATCACGAGTTATAACCATTTGAATATTGAATTTTTGAGATGATGGTGGCGCTATAGAGTTACTGCTAGAGACCCCATTTTTGGCCAAATGACTATTTATGACCACCACTACAACTGTGCCAAATTTCATCATTTTCCTACATACGGTTCATAGGGCTGCCATAGACTCCCATTGGGGAAGATTAAGATTAAGAAGAATAATAATAATACTAACAGAAACAATAGGTGCCACAGCACCATAGGTGCTTGGCCCCTAATAATACTAACAGAAACAATAGGTGCCACAGCACCATAGGTGCTTGGCCCCTAATAATACTAACAAAAACAGTAGGTGTCTCAGCACCTTCGGTGCTTGACCCCTAATAATACTAACAATTACAATAGGTGTCTCAGCACCTTCGGTGCTTGACCCCTAAATATAGCTGCAAGCAGCGATACGGGGCCAAGCACCATCAGCGCAATGAGCACCCGAAGCACAGCAAGAAACATACAACGTATCAATCACCCAGGGCGCATTGAGCCCTCAAGGTGCATCAAGAACACAAGGCGCCGCAAAGAACCCAAAGCGTAGCAATGACAGAGCATAACCACCACAGTGCAGAGCAGCAACAGAAAACATGGCATAAATAGAACATATGTGAACTACAGACAGGTCAAGAAGAATAGGTGGGAAAGAACAAAACTTTAATAGAAGAAATTAACATCTGCCTCAGGCGGGATTCAAACCCATGAACTCAGGATCTCAATGCATACGACTTAACAGATGCACCACTCAGTAGACACAGCTCAAGGGGCAGCAGAAAAGAGCTTACATGCCATACAAATAATTCAGAAGTTATAAGCAGTTCTATAAGAACTGTTATAGTTTATAACCCCTAGGTGGCGCTGTTCTCTGATTTCTTCAGGACGTCATGCCGAAGCTCCCTACCGATTTTTGCGCCGATATATCCGATACTTCAAAAGTTATAGCAATTTATCACAGATTTCAAAATGGCGGACAGGCGGTTCGGTCAATCCCGGCATAATACATATCGACAGATGCGGCATGAGCCAAGGAATCCGTAGACACCAAGATCATAATTTTCTGAAAAACGATTCAGAAGTAATGCACAAAAATAGCCTTTTTTCCTATCTAATGACCCATAGGTGGCGCTGTCACCAAATTTGGCATGGACCCCCATTTCATGGTCTACATGAAGCGTACCAAATTTAATCTCGATTGATCAAAGAATGACCGAGATACAGCTTCAGAACCAATTTTGCGTCAATCTCGTTAAGTTCATGCATTAATTACTCTTGAATAAAGACAAATATCAAAATTCTGTTCAGTCATTTCTATGCGGCTCACTCCAAAGATCACGTGCCAAATCTCATAAGAATTGAACCAAATTTGAAGGAGTAGCGAAAAAACGAAATACTGTACATTTCAAAATGGCCGATACTGTTATGGGAGGAGTCTTACTGTAAAGTATCAAATTCAATAAGCGGGATGAGAGCAATCATGTGTACTAAGTAGAATTCTCATAGATCTAATGGATCACCAGTTATAACCATTTGAACATTGAATTTTTGAGATGATGGTGGCGCTATAGAGTTACTGCTAGAGACCCCATTTTTGGCCAAATGACTATTTATGACCACCACTACAACTGTGCCAAATTTCATAATTTTCCTATATACGGTTCATAAGGCTGCCATAGACTCCCATTGGGGAAGATTAAGATTAAGAAAAATAATAATAATAAATATAGCTGCAAGCAGCGATACGGGGCCAAGCACCATCAGCGCAATGAGCACCCGAAGCACAGCAAGAAACATACAACGTATCAATCACCCAGGGCGCATTGAGCACCCAAGGTGCATCAAGAACACAAGGCGCCGCAAAGAACCCAAAGCGTAGCAATGACAGAGCAGAACCACCGCAGTGCAGAGCAGCAACAGAAAACATGGCAAAAATAGAACATATGTGAACTACAGACAGGTCAAAAGGAATAGGTGAGAAAGAACAAAACTATAATAGAAGAAATTAACACCTGGCTCAGGTGGGATTCGAACCCAGGAACTCAGGATCTCTATGCAAATGACTTAACAGATGCGCCACTCAGTAGACACAGCTCAAGGGGCAGCAGAAAAGAGCTTACATGCCATACAAAGAATTCAGAAGTTATAAGCAGTTCTATAAGAACTGTTATAGTTTATACCCCTAGGTGGCGCTGTTCTCTGATTTCTTCAGGACGTAATGCCGAAGCTCCCTACCGATTTTTGCGCCGATATATCCGATACTTCAAAAGTTATAGCAATTTATCACAGATTTCAAAATGGCGGACAGGCGGTTCGGTCAATCCCGGCATAATACATATCGGCAGATGCGGCATGAGCCAAGGAATCCGTGGACACCAAGATCATAATTTTCTGACAAACGAATCAGAAGTTATGCGCAAAAATAGCCTTTTTTCCTATCTCATGACCCATAGGTGGCGCTGTCACCAAATTTGGCATGGACCCCCATTTCATGGTCGACATGAAGCGTACCAAATTTCATCTCGATTGATCAAAGAATGACCGAGATACAGCCTCAGAACCAATTTTGCGTCAATCTCGTTAAGTTCGCGCATTAATTACTTTTGAATAAAGAAAAATATCAAAATTCTGTTCAGTCATTTCTATGCGGCTCACTCGAAAGATCACATGTGCCAAATCTCATAAGAATTGAACCAAATTTGAAGAAGGAGTAGCGAAAAAACGAAATACTGTACATTTCAAAATGGCCGATACTGTAATGGGTGGAGTCTTACTGTAAGGTATTAAAAACAATAAGCATGAGGAGAGCAATCACGTGTACTAAGTAGAATTTTCATAGAGCACATGGATCACAAGTTATAACCATTTGAACATTGAATTTTTGAGATGATGGTGGCGCTATAGAGTTACTGCGAGAGACCCCATTTTTGGCCAAATGACTATTTATGACCACCACTACAACTGTGCCAAATTTCATCATTTTCCTATATACGGTTCATAGGGCTGCCATAGACTCCTATTGGGGAAGATTAAGAAGAATAATAATAAAATATAGCTGCAAGCAGCAACTCGGGGCCAAGCACCTTCAGCGCAATAATGAGCACCCAAAGCAAGCACAGCAAGCACACAAATCACAGCAAGCTCACAAATCACAGCAAGCTCACAAAGCACAGCAAGCACACAAAGCACAGCAAGCTCACCAAGCACACAAAGCACAGCCGGCACACAAAGCACAGCAGGCACACAAAGCACAGCAAGCTCACAAAGCACAGCAAGCTCACAAAGCACAGTAAGCACACAAAGCACAGCAAGCTCACAAAGCATAGCAAGCACACAAAGCACAGTAAGCTCACAAAACACAACAAGCACACAAAGCACGTCAAACACACAAAGCACAGCAAGCTCAAAAAGCACAACAAGCTCACAAACCACAGCAAGCTCACCAAGCACAGCAAGCACACCAAGCATAGCAAGCACACCAAGCACATCAAGCTGACAAAGCACAGCAAGCTCAAAATACACAGCAAGCTCAGAAAGCACAGCAAGCACACAAAGCACAGCAAGCTCAGAAAGCACAGCAAGCTCACAAAGCACAGCAACCACACAAAGCACAGCAAGACCACCAAGCACAGCAAGCACACAAAGCACAGCAAGCACACAAAGCACAGCAAGCACACAAAGAACACCAACCACACAAATCACATCAATCACACAAAGCACAGCAAGCACAAAAAGCAAAGAAAGCACACACAGCACAGCAAGCTCACAAAGCACAGCAAGCACACAAAGGCAGCAAACTCACAAAGCACAGCAAGCACACAAAGACAGCAAACTCACAAAGCACAGCAAGCACACAAAGCACAGCAAGCTCACAAAGCACAGCAAGCACACAAAGCACAGCAAGCTCACAAAGCACAGCAAGCACCATAAAGCGCATCAAACACGCAAGGCTCAGGAATCATAGAGCAGAACCACCACAATGCAGAGCAACAACAGCAAACATGGAAAAATATAACATATGTGAACTACAGACAGGTTGAGAAGAATTGATGAGAAAGAACAAAACATTAATAGAAAAACCTAATATACGACTCAGGTGGGATTCGAACCCAAGAACTCAGAATCTCAATGCATGTGCTTTCCTGGATGCGCCACTCAGTTGACACAGATCATGGGGCAGCAGAAAAAGATTAGATATCTCCAAGGATTGACATATGTCAATCACCAAAGATGCAGAATTGACACAGCAGAAGTAGAAATAACATAAATACAATGTACATGAGTTCAAGTGAAATTGAAGACAAGCAGATCATTATGTATAGTAATGCTATACAATGTAATATACAGTCATATTAATTTACTATGGCAAATAGACAACGTCACAGGCACGGTCAACTTTGGAGTGGTATTTCTAAGAAAGAGAACAGAATATCAAAAATCTGTTCAGTCATTTCTGTGCGGATTGCTCCAAACATTATACGAGCAGAACCTGGCAAAAAATAAACAAAATTTGTAAAAGGAGTAGCGGAAAAATCATCTACCAAATGCTTTAAAATAATACATGAACAGAATGTTGGAAAATGACAAATGAGATATCGTTGCAACCGGCATAAACCAGTGAATACAATTTCAGAAAGAAATTGATATCAGACAAAGTATTCCAAAGTTATAAAGGGTTCCATAAGAACTGTTATAGTTTATTACCCCTAGGTGGCGCTGTACTCTGACTTCCCAGGTACCTTCAGGACATCATGTCAAAGCTCCTTACCACTTTTTGCGCGGATATGTCCAATAGTTCAAAAAATATAACAATTTATCTGAAATTTTAAAATGGCGGACAGGCGGTTTGGTCAAACCCGGCATAATACACATCGACAGATGCGGCATGATGTAAGCAATCCATAGACATCAAGATCATCATTTTCTGACAAACAGTTCAGAAGTTAGGGGCAAAAATAGCCTATTTTCATATCTCATGACCCATAGGTGGCGCTGTCACCAAATTTGATATGGACCCCCAGTTCATGGTCAACATGAAGTGTACCAAATTTCATTTCAATTGATCAAAGAATGACCGAGGTACAGCTTCAGAACCATTATTGCATCAACCTCGTTAAGTTCACACATTTATTGCTTTTGCATAAAGATAAATATCAAAATTCTGTTCGGTCATTTCTATGCAGCTCACTACAAAGATCATCTGTGACAAACTTCATAACAATTGAACCAAATTTGAATGAGGAGTAGCGAAAAAACAAACAACTGTACATTTCAAAATGGCCGCTACTGTAATGGGAGGAGTCTTACTGTAAGGTATTAAAATCAATTAATGTGAGAAGGGCAATCACGTGTACTAAGTAGAATTTTCATAGTTCAAATGTATCACCAGTTATAACAGTTCGAACATTGAATTTTTGATCTGCTGGTGGCGCTATAGAGTTACTGCTAGAGACCCCATTATTGGTCACATGACTATTTAGGACCACCACTACAATTGTGCCAAATTTCATCATTCCACTACTTATGGTTCATAGGGCTGCCATAGACTCCCATTGGACAAGAGTAAGAATAATAATAATAATAATAAATATAGCTGCAAGCAGCAACTCGGGGCCAAGCACCTTCAGCGAAATAATGAGCACCCAAAGCAAGCACAGCAAGCACACAAAACACAGCAAGCTCACAGATCACAGCAAGCTCACAAAGCACAGCAAGCACACAAAGCACAGCCAGCAAACAAAGCACAGCAGGCACACAAAGCACAGCAAGCTCACAAAGCACAGCAAGCTCACAAAGCACAGTACGCATACAAAGCACAGCAAGCTCACAAAGCACAGCAAGCTCACAAAGCATAGCAAGCACACAAAGCACAGTAAGCTCACAAAACACAGCAAGCACACAAAGCACATCAAACACACAAAGCACAGCAAGCTCAAAAAGCACAACAAGCTCACAAACCACAGCAAGCTCACCAAGCACAGCAACCACACCAAGCATAGCAAGCACACCAAGCACAGCAAGCTCAGAAAGCACAGCAAGCACAGAATGCACATCAAGCTCAGAAAGCACAGCAAGCTCACAAAGCACAGCAAGCACACAAAGCACATTAAGCTCACAAAGCACAGCAAGCTCACAAAGCACAGCAAGCTCACAAAGCACATTAAGCTCACAAAGCACAGCATGCTCACAAAGCACAGCAAGCTCACAAAGCACAGCAAGCACACAAAGACAGCAAACTCACAAAGCACAGCAAGCACACAAAGACAGCAAACTCACAAAGCACAGCAAGCACACAAAGCAAAGCAAGCTCACAAAGCACAGCAAGCACCATAAAGCGCATCAAACACGCAAGGCTCAGGAATCATAGAGCAGAACCACCACAATGCAGAGCAACAACAGCAAACATGGAAAATATAACATATGTGAACTACAGACAGGTTGAGAAGAATTGATGAGAAAGAACAAAACATTAATAGAAAAACCTAATATACGACTCAGGTGGGATTCGAACCCAAGAACTCAGAATCTCAATGCATGTGCTTTCCTGGATACGCCACTCAGTTGACACAGTTCATGGGGCAGCAGAAAAAGATTAGATATCTGCAAGGATTGACATATGTCAATCACCAAAGATGCAGAATAGACACAGCAGAAGTAGAAATAACATAAATACAATGTACCTGGGTTCAAGTGAAATTGAAGACAAGCAGATCATTATGTATAGTAATGCTATACAATGTAATATACAGTCATATTAATTTACTATGGCAAATAGACAACATCACAGGCACGGTCAACTTTGGAGTGGTATTTCTAAGAAAGAGAACAGAATATCAAAAATCTGTTCAGTCATTTCTGTGCGGATTGCTCCAAACATTATACGAGCAGAACCTGGCAAAAAATAAACAAAATTTGTAAAAGGAGTAGCGGAAAAATCATCTACCAAATGCTTTACGATAATACATGAACAGAATGTTGGAAAATGACAAATGAGGTATCGTTGCAACCGGCATAAACCAGTGAATACAATTTCAGAAAGAAATTGATATCAGACAAAGTATTCCGAAGTTATAAGCAGTTCCATAAGAACTGTTATAGTTTATTACCCCTAGGTGGCGCTGTACTCTGACTTCCCAGGTACCTTCAGGACATCATGTCAAAGCTCCTTACCACTTTTTGCACGGATATGTGCAATAGTTCAAAAAAAATAACAATTCATGTGAAATTTCAAAATGGCGGACAGGCGGTTCGGTCAAACCCGGCATAATACACATCGACAGATGCGGCATGAGCCAAGCAATCCATAGACATCAAGATCTTAATTTTCTGACAAACAGTTCAGAAGTTATGGGCAATAATAGCCTATTTTCATATCTCATGACTTACAGGTGGCGCTGTCACCAAATTTGGCATGAACCCCAAGTTCATGGTCCACATGAAGTGTACCAAATTTAATTTCAATTGATCAAAGAATGACCGAGCTACAGCTTCAGAACCATTTTTGCGTCAACCTCGTTAAGTTTGCGAATTTATTACTTTTGAACAAAGATAAATATCAAAATTCTGTTCGGTCATTTCTGTGCGGCTCACTCCAAAGATCACCTCTGCCAAATTTCATAACAATTGAACCAAATTTGAAGGAGGAGTAGCGAATAAACGGAATACTGTACATTTCAAAATGGCCGCTACTGTAATGGGTGGAGTTTTACTTTAAGGTATTAAAAACAACGAGCATAAGGAGAGCAATCACGTGTACTAAGTAGAATTTTCATAGATCAAGCGGATCAGCAGTTATAACCATATGAACATTGAATTTTTGCACTGCTGGTGGCGCTATAGAGTTAGTACTAGAGACCCGATTTTTGGTCACATGACTTTTTAAGACCACCACTACAACTGTGCCAAATTTCATCATTTTCCTATGTACGGTTCATAGGGCTGCCATAGACTCCCATTGGGGAAAAATAATAATAAATATAGCTGCAAGCAGCAACTCGGGGCCAAGCACCTTCAGCGCAATAATGAGCACCCAAAGCAAGCACAGCAAGCTCACAAATCACAGCAAGCTCACAAATCACAGCAAGCTCACAAAGCACAGCAAGCACACAAAGCACAGCAAGCTCACCAAGCACACAAAGCACAGCAGCACACAAAGCACAGCAGGCACACAAAGCACAGCAAGCATACAAAGCACAGCAAGCACACAAAGCACAGCAAGCACACAAAGCACAGCAAGCACACAAAGCACAGCAAGCACACAAAGCACAGCAAGCTCACCAAGCACACAAAGCACAGCAAGCTCACAAAGCACAGCAAGCTCACAAAGCACAGCAAGCTCACAAAGCACAGCAATCTCACAAAGCACAGCAAGCACACAGAGCACAGCAAGCTCAAGCACACATAGCACAGCAAGCTCAAAAAGCACAACAAGCTCACAAACCACAGCAAGCTCACCAAGCACAGCAAGCACACCATGCACAGCAAGCACACCAAGCATAGCAAGCACACCAAGCACAGCAAGCTCACAAAGCACAGTAAGCTCACAGAGCACAGCAAGCTTACAAAGTACAGGAAGCTCACAAAGTACAGCAAGCTCACAAAGCATAGCAAGCACACAAAGCACAGCAAGCTCAAAAAGCACAACAAGCTCACCAAGCACAGCAAGCACACCAAGCACAGCAAGCACACCAAGCCTAGCAAGCACACCAAGCACAGCAAGCTGTCAAAGCACAGCAAGCTGACAAAGCACAGCAAGGTCAAAATGCACAACAAGCTCAAAATGCACAACAAGCTCACCAAGCACATCAAGCACACAAAGCACAGCAAGCTCAGAAAGCACAGCAAGCACACAAAGCACAGCAAGCTCAGAAAGCACAGCAAGCTCACAAAGCACAGCAAGCTCACAAAGGACAGCAAGTACACAAAGCACAGCAAGCACACAAAGCACATTAAGCTCACAAAGCACAGCATGCTCACAAAGCACAGCAAGCTCACAAAGCACAGCAAGCACACAAAGACAGCAAACTCACAAAGCACAGCAAGCACACAAAGACAGCAAACTCACAAAGCACAGCAAGCACACAAAGCACAGCAAGCTCACAAAGCACAGCAAGCACCATAAAGCGCATCAAACACGCAAGGCTCAGGAATCATAGAGCAGAACCACCACAATGCAGAGCAACAACAGCAAACATGGAAAAATATAACATATGTGAACTACAGACAGGTTGAGAAGAATTGATGAGAAAGAACAAAACATTAATAGAAAAACCTAATATACGACTCAGGTGGGATTCGAACCCAAGAACTCAGAATCTCAATGCATGTGCTTTCCTGGATGCGCCACTCAGTTGACACAGTTCATGGGGCAGCAGAAAAAGATTAGATATCTGCAAGGATTGACATATGTCAATCACCAAAGATGCAGAATTGACACAGCAGAAGTAGAAATAACATAAATACAATGTACATGAGTTCAAGTGAAATTGAAGACAAGAACATCATTCTGTATAGTAATGCTATACAATGTAATATACAGTCACATTCATTTACTATGACAAATAGACAACGTCACAGGCACGGTCAACTTTGGAGTGGTATTTCTAAGAAAGAGAACAGAATATCAAAAATCTGTTCAGTCATTTCTGTGCGGATTGCTCCAAACATTATACGAGCAGAACCTGGCAAAAAATAAACAAAATTTGTAAAAGGAGTAGCGGAAAAATCATCTAGCAAATGCTTTACAATAATACATGAACAGAATGTTGGAAAATGACAAATGAGGTATCGTTGCAATCGGCATAAACCAGTGAATACAATTTCAGAAAGAAATTGATATCAGACAAAGTATTCCAAAGTTATAAAGGGTTCCATAAGAACTGTTATAGTTTATTACCCCTAGGTGGCGCTGTACTCTGACTTCCCAGGTACCTTCAGGACATCATGTCAAAGCTCCTTACCACTTTTTGCGCGGATATGTCCAATAGTTCAAAAAATATAACAATTTATGTGAAATTTCAAAATGGCGGACAGGCGGTTTGGTCAAACCCGGCATAATACACATCGACAGATGCGGCATGATGTAAGCAATCCATAGACATCAAGATCATAATTTTCTGACAAACAGTTCAGAAGTTATGGGCAAAAATAGCCTATTTTCATATCTCATGACCCATAGGTGGCGCTGTCACCAAAATTGATATGGACCCCCAATTCATGGTCAACATGAAGTGTACCAAATTTCATTTCAATTGATCAAAGAATGACCGAAGTACAGCTTCAGAACCATTATTGCATCAACCTCGTTAAGTTCACGCATTTATTACTTTTGCATAAAGATAAATATCAAAATTCTGTTCGGTCATTTCTATGCAGCTCACTACAAAGATCATCTGTGACAAACTTCATAACAATTGAACAAAATTTGAATGAGGAGTAGCGAAAAAACAAACAACTGTACATTTCAAAATGGCCACTACTGTAATGGGAGGAGTCTTACTGTAAGGTATTAAAATCAATAAATGTGAGAAGGGCAATCACGTGTACTAAGTAGAATTTTCATAGTTCAAATGTATCATTAGTTATAACAGTTCGAACATTGAATTTTTGATCTGCTGGTGGCGCTATAGAGTTACTGCTAGAGACCCCATTATTGGTCACATGACTATTTAGGACCAGCACTACAATTGTGCCAAATTTCATCATTCTACTACTTATGGTTCATAGGGCTGCCATAGACTCCCATTGGACAAGAGTAAGAATAATAATAATAAATATAGCTGCAAGCAGCAACTCGGGGCCAAGCACCTTCAGCGAAATAATGAGCACCCAAAGCAAGCACAGCAAGCACACAAAACACAGCAAGCTCACAAATCACAGCAAGCTCACAAAGCACAGCAAGCACACAAAGCACAGCCGGCACACAAAGCACAGCAGGCACACAAAGCACAGCAAGCTCACAAAGCACAGCAAGCTCACAAAGCACAGTACGCATACAAAGCACAGCAAGCACACAAAGCACAGCAAGCTCACAAAGCACAGCAAGCTCACAAAGCATAGCAAGCACACAAAGCACAGTAAGCTCACAAAACACACCAAGCACACAAAGCACATCAAACACACAAAGCACAGCAAGCTCAAAAAGCACAACAAGCTCACAAACCACAGCAAGCTCACCAAGCACAGCAACCACACCAAGCATAGCAAGCACACCAAGCATAGCAAGCACACCAAGCACAGCAAGCTCAGAAAGCACAGCAAGCACACAAAGCACAGCAAGCTCAGAAAGCACAGCAAGCTCACAAAGCACAGCAAGCACACAAAGCACATTAAGCTCACAAAGCACAGCATGCTCACAAAGCACAGCAAGCTCACAAAGCACATTAAGCTCACAAAGCACAGCATGCTCACAAAGCACAGCAAGCTCACAAAGCACAGCAAGCACACAAAGACAGCAAACTCACAAAGCACAGCAAGCACACAAAGCACAGCAAGCTCACAAAGCACAGCAAGCACCATAAAGCGCATCAAACATGCAAGGCTCAGGAATCATAGAGCAGAACCACCACAATGCAGAGCAACAACAGCAAACATGGAAAAATATAACATATGTGAACTACAGACAGGTTGAGAAGAATTGATGAGAAAGAACAAAACATTAATAGAAAAACCTAATATACGACTCAGGTGGGATTCGAACCCAAGAACTCAGAATCTCAATGCATGTGCTTTCCTGGATACGCCACTCAGTTGACACAGTTCATGGGGCAGCAGAAAAAGATTAGATATCTGCAAGGATTGACATATGTCAATCACCATAGATGCAGAATAGACACAGCAGAAGTAGAAATAACATAAATACAATGTAAATGGGTTCAAGTGAAATTGAAGACAAGCAGATCATTATGTATAGTAATGCTATACAATGTAATATACAGTCATATTAATTTACTATGGCAAATAGACAACGTCACAGGCACGGTCAACTTTGGAGTGGTATTTCTAAGAAAGATAACATAATATCAAAAATCTGTTCAGTCATTTCTGTGCGGATTGCTCCAAACATTATACGAGCAGAACCTGGCAAAAAATAAACAAAATTTTTAAAAGGAGTAGCGGAAAAATCATCTACCAAATGCTTTACAATAATACATGAACAGAATTTTGGAAAATGACAAATGAGGTATCGTTGCAACCGGCATAAACCAGTGAATACAATTTCAGAAAGAAATTCATATCAGAAAAAGTATTCAGAAGTTATAAGCAGTTCCATAAGAACTGTTATAGTTTATTACCCCTAGGTGGCGCTGTTCTCTGACTTCCCAGGTACCTTCAGGACATCATGTCAAAGCTCCTTACCACTTTTTGCACGGATATGTGCAATAGTTCAAAAAATATAACAATTCATGTGAAATTTCAAAATGGCGGACAGGCGGTTTGGTCAAACCCGGCATAATACACATCGACAGATGCGGCATGAGCCAAGCAATCCATAGACATCAAGATCATAATTTTCTGACAAACAGTTCAGAAGTTATGGGCAAAAATAGCCTATTTTCATATCTCATGACCCATAGGTGGCGCTGTCACCAAATTTGATATGGACCCGCAGTTCATGGTCAACATGAAGTGTACCAAATTTCCTTTCAATTGATCAAAGAATGACCGAGGTACAGCTTCAGAACCATTATTGCATCAACCTTGTTAAGTTCACGCATTTATTACTTTTGCATAAAGATAAATATCAAAATTCTGTTCGGTCATTTCTATGCAGCTCACTACAAAGATCATCTGTGACAAACTTCATAACAATTGAACCAAATTTGAATGAGGAGTAGCGAAAAAACAAACAACTGTACATTTCAAAATGGCCACTACTGTAATGGGAGGAGTCTTACTGTAAGGTATTAAAATCAATTAATGTGAGAAGGGCAATCACGTGTACTAAGTAGAATTTTCATAGTTCAAATGTATCATTAGTTATAACAGTTCGAACATTGAATTTTTGATCTGCTGGTGGCGCTATAGAGTTACTGATAGAGACCCCATTATTGGTCACATGACTATTTAGGACCACCACTACAATTGTGCCAAATTTCATCATTCTACTACTTATGGTTCATAGGGCTGCCATAGACTCCCATTGGACAAGAGTAAGAATAATAATAATAATAATAATACTAACAATAGCAATAGGTGTCTCAGCACCTTCGGTGCTTGACCCCTAATAATACTAACAATAGCAATAGGTGTCTCAGCACCTTCGGTGCTTGACCCCTAATAATATTAATACTAACAGAAACAATAGGTGCCACAGCACCATAGGTGCTTGGCCCCTAATAAATATAGCTGCAAGCAGCGATACGGGGCCAAGCACAATCAGCGCAATGAGCTCCCAAAGCACAGCAAGAAAGATACAACTTATCAATCACTCAGGGCGCATTGAGCACCCAAGGTGCATCAAGAACACAAGGCTCAGCAAAGAACCCAAAGCGTAGTAATGACAGAGCAGAACCACCGCAGTGCAGAGCAGCAACAGAAAACATGGCAAAAATAGAACATATGTGAACTACAGACAGGTCAAAAAGAATAGGTGAGAAAGAACAAAACTATAATAGAAGAAATTAACACCCGGCTCAGGTGGGATCGGACCCATGAACTCAGAATCTCTATGCAAACGACTTAACAGATGCGCTACTCAGTAGACACAGCTCAAGGGGCAGCAGAAAAGAGCTTACATGCCATACAAAGAATTCAGAAGTTATAAGCAGTTCTATAAGAACTGTTATAGTTTATACCCATAGGTGGCGCTGTTCTCTGATTTCCTCAGGACGTCATGCCGAAGCTCCCTACCGATTTTTGCGCCGATATATCCGATACTTCAACAGTTATAGCAATTTATCACAGATTTCAAAATGGCGGACAGGCGGTTCGGTCAATCGCGGCATATTACATATCGACAGATGCGGCATGAGCCAAGGAATCCGTAGACACCAAGATCATAATTTTCTGACAAACGATTCAGAAGGTATGCGCAAAAATAGCCGTTTTTCCTATCTCATGACCCATAGGTGGCGCTGTCACCAAATTTGGCATGGACCCCCATTTCATGGTCGACATGAAGCGTACCAAATTTCATCTCGATTGATCAAAGAATGACCGAGATACAGCCTCAGAACCAATTTTGCGTCAATCTCGTTAAGTTCGCGCATTAATTACTTTTGAATAAAGAAAAATATCAAAATTCTGTTCAGTCATTTCTATGCGGCTAACTCCAAAGATCACATGTGCCAAATCTCATAAGAATTGAACCAAATTTGAAGGAGGAGTAGCGAAAAAACGAAATACTGGACATTTCAAAATGGCCGATACTGTAATGGGTGGAGTCTTACTGTAAGGTATTAAAAACAATAAGCATGAGGAGAGCAATCACGTGTACTAAGTAGAATTTTCATAGAGCAAATGAATCACCAGTTATAACCATTTGAACATTGAATTTTTGAGATGATGGTGGCGCTATAGAGTTACTGCTAGAGACCCCATTTTTGGCCAAATGACTATTTATGACCACCACTACAACTGTGCCAAATTTCATCATTTTCCTATATACGGTTCATAGGGCTGCCATAGACTCCCATTGGGGAAGAAGATTAAGAAAAATAATAATAATAAATATAGCTGCAAGCAGCAACACGGGGTCAAGCACCTTCGGCGCAATGCACACAAAGCACAGCAAGCACACAAAGCACAGCAAGCTCACAATGCACAGCAAGCACACAAAGCACAGCAAGCACACAAAGCACAGCAAGCACACAAATCACAGCAGGCACACAAAGCACAGCAAGCTCACAAAGCATAGCAAGCACACAAAGCACAGCAAGCACACAAAGCATAGCAAGCTCACAAAGCACACAAAGCACAGCAAGCTCACAAAGCACAACCAGCACACAAAGCACAGCAAGCTCACAAAGCACAGCAAGCACACAAAGCACAGCAAGCACACAAAGCACACAAAGCACAGCAAGCACACAAAGCACAGCAACAACCAGCACAATGCAGAGCAACAACAGCAAACATGGAAAAATAGAACACATGTGAACTACAGACAGGTTGAGAAGAATTGATGAGGAAGAACAAAACGTCATGACTCAGGTGGGATTTGAACCCAGGAACTCAGAATCTCAATGCATGTGGTTTAACTAGATGCGCCACTCAGTTGACACAGTTCATGAGGCAGCAGACAAGAGATTAGAGAGCTGAAAGGATTGACATATGTCAATCACCAAAGATGCAGGAAAGACACAGCAGAAGCACCACAATGCAGAGCAACAACAGCACACATGGAAAAATAGAACACATGTGAACTACAGACAGGTTGAGAAGAATTGATGAGGAAGAACAAAACGTCATGACTCAGGTGAGATTCGAACCCGGGAACTCAGAATCTCAATGCATGTGGTTTAACTAGATGCGCCAATCAGTTGACACAGTTCATGAGGCAGCAGACAAGAGATTAGAGAGCTGAAAGGATTAACATGTCAATCACCAAAGATGCAGAATTGACACAGCAGAAGTCGAAATAACAGAAATACAATGTACATGAGTTCAAGTGAAATTGAAGACAAGCAGACCATTATGTATAGTGATGCTATACAATGTAATATACAGTCACATTAATTTATTACTATGACAAATAGACAACGTCACAGGCACGGTAAACTTTAGAGTGGTATTTCTAAGAAAGAGAACAGAATATCAAAAATCTGTTCGGTCACATCTGTGCGGATTGCTCCAAACATTATACGAGCAGAACCTGACATAAAATACACAAAATTTGTAAAAGGAGTAGCGAAAAAATCATTTACCATATGCCTTACAATAACACCTGAACATAATGTTGGAAAATGACAAACAAGGTATCGTTGCGATCAGCATAAAACAGTGAATAAAATTTCACAAAGAAAATGTATATCAGACAATGTATTCAGAAGTTATAAGCAGTTCCATAAGAACTGTTATAGTTTATAACCCCTAGGTGGCGCTGTACTCTGACTTCCCAGGTACCTTCAGGATATCATGTCGAAGGTCCTTACCATTTTTTGCGCGGATATGTCCAATAGTTCAAAAAATATAACAATTTATTTGAAATTTCAAAATGGCGGACAGGCGGTTTGGTCAAACACGGCATAATTCACATCGACAGATGCGGCATGAAGTGAGCAATCCATAGACATCAACATCATAATTTTCTGACAAACAGTTCAGAAGTTATGGGCAAAAATAGCCTATTTTATTATCTCATGACCCATAGGTGGCGCTGTCACCAAATTTGGCATGGACCCCAAGTTCATGGTCCACATGAAGTGTACCAAATTTCATTGCAATTGATCAAAGAATGACTGAGCTACAGCTTCAGAACCATTTTTGCGTCAACCTCGTTAAGTTTGCGCATTTATTACTTTTGAACAAAGATCAATATCAAAATTCTGTTCGGTCATTTTTATGCGGCTCACTCCAAAGATCATCTGTGCCAAATCTCATAAGAATTGAACCACATTTGAAGGAGGAGTAGCGAAAAAACGAAATACTGTACATTTCAAAATGGCCGCTACTGTAATGGGTGGAGTCTTACTGTAAAGTATCAAATTCAATAAGCGGGATGAGAGCAATCCCGTGTACTAAGTAGAATTTTCATAGATCAAATAGTTCACCAATTATAACAGTTTAAACATTGAATTTTTGGACTACTGGTGGCGCTATAGAGTTACTGCTAAAGACCCCATTTTTGGTCACATGACTATTTATGACCATCTCTACAACTGTGCCAAATTTCATCATTTTCCTATGTACGGTTCATAGGGCTGCCATAGACTCCCATTGGGGAAAAATAATAATAATAATAATACTAACAGAAACAATAGGTGTCTCAGCACCTTCGGTGCTTGACCCCTAAATATAGCTGCAAGCAGGGATACGGGGCCAAGCACAATCAGCGCAATGAGCACCCAAAGCACAGCAAGAAACATACAACTTATCAATCACTCAGGGCGCATTGAGCACCCAAGGTGCATCAAGAACACAAGGCGCCGCAAAGAACCCAAAGCATAGCAATGACAGAGCAGAACCACTGCAGTGCAGAGCAGCAACAGAAAACATGGCAAAAATAGAACATATGTGAACTACAGACAGGTCAAGAAGAATAGGTGGGAAAGAACAAAACTTTAATAGAAGAAATTTACATCTGCCTCAGGCGGGATTCGAACCCATGAACTCAGGATCTCAATGCATACGACTTAACAGATGCGCCACTCAGTAGACACAGCTCAAGGGGCAGCAGAAAAAAGCTTACATGCCATACAAAGAATTCAGAAGTTATAAGCAGTTCTATAAGAACTGTTATAGTTTATAACCCCTAGGTGGCGCTATTCTCTGATTTCCTCAGGACGTAATGCCGAAGCTCCTTACCAATTTTTGCGCCGATATATCCGATACTTCAAAAGTTATAGCAATTTATCAGAAATTTCAAAATGGCGGACAGGCGGTTCGATCAATCCCGGCATAATACATATCGGCAGATGCGGCATGAGCCAAGGAATCCGTAGACACCAAGATCATCTGACAAACGATTCAGAAGTTATGCGCAAAATTAGCCTTTTTTCCTATCTCATGACCCATAGGTGGCGCTGTCACCAAATTTGGCATGGACCCCCATTTCATGGTCGACATGAAGCGTACCAAATTTCATCTCGATTGATCAAAGAATGACCGAGATACCGCCTCAGAACCAATTTTGCGTCAATCTCGTTAAGTTCACGCATTAATTACTTTTGAATAAAGAAAAATATCAAAATTCTGTTCAGTCATTTCTATGCGGCTCACTCCAAAGATCACATGTGCCAAATCTCATAAGAATTGAACCAAATTTGAAGGAGGAGTAGCGAAAAAACGAAATACTGTACATTTCAAAATGGCCGATACTGTAATGGGAGGAGTCTTACTGTAAGGTATTAAAAACAATAAGCATAAGGAGAGCAATCACGTGTACTAAGTAGAATTCTCATAGATCTAATGGTTTACCAGTTATAACCATTTGAACATTGAATTTTTGAGATGATGGTGGCGCTATAGAGTTACTGCTAGAGACCCCATTTTTGGCCAAATGACTATTTATGACCACCACTACAACTGTGCCAAATTTCATCATTTTCCTATATACGGTTCATAGGGCTGCCATAGACTCCCATTGGGGAAGATTAAGATTATTAAGAAAAATAATAATAAATATAGCTGCAAGCAGCAACACGGGGTCAAGCACCTTCGGCGCAATGCAAACACAGCACAGCAAGCACACAAAGCACAGCAAGCTCACAATGCACAGCAAGCACACAAAGCACAGCAAGCTCACAAAGCACAGAAAGCACACAAAGCACGGCAAGCACACAAAGCACAGCAAGTACTCAAAGCACAGCAAGCACACAAAGAACATCAAGCACCCAAAGCACAGCAAGAAACATACAACGTATCAATTACCCAGGGCGCATTGAGCACCCAAGGTGCATCAAGAACACAAGGCGCTGCAAAGAACCCAAAGCGTAGCAATCACAAAGCAGAACCACCGCAGTGCCAAGAAGCAACCGAAAACATGGCAAAAACTGAACATATGTGAACTACAGACAGGTCGAGAAGAATAGGTGAGAAAGAGCAAAATGTAATAGAAACGATGAACACTTGCCTCAGGCGGGATTCGAACCCAAGAACTCAGAATCTCATTGCGTGTGCCTTACCCGCCACGCCACTCAGTTGACACAGCTCAAGGAACAGCAGAAAAGAAATTACAGAGATGCAAGGATTGTCATATGCCAATTACCAAAGATGTAGAAATGAAACTGCAGAGCAGAAATAACAGAAATACAATGTATATGAGAATCAAAAAGCTCAAGGGAGATTGAAGACAAGAAAAACATTCTGTAGAGCAACGCTATAAAATGTAATATACAGTAATTAACTATGACAAATAGACAACATCACAGGCACGATCAACTTTACAGAGGTATTTCTCAAAAAAATGCCTAGGTGCCAGAAAAATCTGTTCAGTCATTTCTGTGCGGATCGCTCCAAAGAACCTACGAGCAGAACCTGGCATAAAATAAACAAAATTTGTAAAAGGAGTAGCGAAAAGATAATTTCCATATGCCTTACAATAACACATTAATAGAATGTTGGAAAATGACAAATGAGGTATCGTTGCAATCGGCATAAACCAGTGAATTTAATTTCACAAAGAAAATTAATATCAGACAAAGTATTCAGAAGTTATAGGCAGTTCCATAAGAACTATTATTGTTTATAACCCCTAGGTGGCGCCATACTCTGACTTCCCAGGTACCTTCAGGACATCATGCCGAAGCTCCCTACCTATTTTTTCGCCGATATAGCCATAACTTCAAAAGTTATAGCAATTTATGACTCATTTCAAAATGGCAGACAAGCGGTCCGGTCAATCCCGGCATAATACACATCCACAGATGCGGCATGAGCCAAGGAATCCGTAGACACCACAATCATAGTTTTCTGACAAACAATTCAGTAGTTATGGGCAAAAATAGCCTTTTTTCATATCTCATGACCCATAGGTGGCGCTGTCACCAGATTCGGCATGGTCCCCCAGTTTATGCTTGACATGACGTGTACCAAATTTCATTTCGATTGATAAAATAATGACCGAGATACAGCTTCAAAACCATTTTTGCGTCAACCTTGTTAAGTTTGTGCATTTATTACTTTTGAACAAAGATAAATATCAAAATTCTGTTCGGTCATTTCTATGCGGCTCACTCCAAAGATCACCTGTGCCAAATTTCATAACAATTGTACCAAATTTGAAGGAGGAGTAGCGAAAAAACAAAATACTGTACATTTCAAAATGGCCGATACTGTAATGGGAGGAGTCTTACTGTAAAGTATCAAATTCAATAAGCGGGATGAGAGCAATCACGTGTACTAAGTAGAATTCTCATAGATCTAATGGATCACCAGTTATAACCATTTGAACATTGAATTTTTGAGATGATGGTGGCGCTATAGAGTTACTGCTAGAGACCCCATTTTTGGCCAAACGACTATTTATGACCACCACTACAACTGTGCCAAATTTCATCATTTTCCTATATACGGTTCATAGGGCTGCCATAGACTCCCATTGGGGAAGATTAAGATTAAGAAGAAGAATAAATATAGCTGTAGACAGCGATACGGGGCCAAGCAACAATGGTCCTGCAACACGCAACGAAGCTGAAAGGACATGCAATTGAAGAATGCAATGTAGCAGATATGTATGGGAACTATCAGCACACAGGACTCAAAGATGAGAATGAACATAATGAAAAAATAAAAATTTTGAAGTATAATATTTATTTGCAAGCTGAAAGAAGGACCGATTAGTCCAATGCTGACCTAGAAAACAACTGAACCACCAAAGCATCATACATGTTACACATGAGACTTAAACCAAAAGAGCACAAACGAAATAATACCTGTAAAAATAATAAAGTAAAATACAAATAATGAATTGAAGCTTTTGACTCTTAAGTAAGAGACATCAATTGCTGCCCTAGCCAGGATTTGAACCCATGATCTCCAGGTTTCATGCCTGTCACTCATCTGGTTGAGCTACAGGGGAGACCTACATACAGACAACTGCTTAAGCTAGATTGCTGTAGTGACAATGTGTATGTTCAAGTTTGGATAGATTTTTCTCAAGAACAGAATACTTTTTTAAATCCCATGTAGGTAGTCAAACCTGTTCGAACATTTGACTTTACATGACACAAATTTGTCAACCATTTTATTTGCTGCCCTACGCTGGATTTGAACCCGCAACCTCTGGATTTCATGACCATCACGCATTTGGTTGAGCTACTGGGAAGGCATAGACTACCCCATCAAATATACTCTGTAGAAGTTTAGTTGATTAAATGGTTTAAAAGTTATTCCTGTTGACAAATGTATTACTTTTGAACAAAGATAAAATTCAAAATTCTGTTTGGTCATTTCTATGTGGCTCGGTCCAAAGATTATCTGAGCCAAATTGTGTAACAATTCAACAAACACTGCAAAAGTAGTAGCAAAAAAACTGAATACTGTACTTTTCAAAATGGCCGCTACTGCATTTTTGAACTGGTGATGATGCTTGGCCACCAAATTGCAAGCCGTGCAGAACATGGAAAACAGACTTGGTTGAGAATAATAGGTGAGAATAAACTCAAAACAAATATTAATAGAAAAACATAACACATGCATCAGAGAGGATTCGAACCCTTAACCTCTGAGTTTTGATGCATGCGATTTAGAAGACTGAGCTACACTGGCAGTGTAGCTAGCTGAGGTTTTCAGAGCTGCAAGCATTCAAATGGAGGAAGGAAGGTGCAGACATGACATTGCAGAGCAGAAATAACAAAATTACAATTTATATGAGAATCAGATAGTTTAAGTGAGAAGAGTTAAAGTTTAAGTCAAGAAAAACATGTTGTATAGGAATGCACAACATGTTATAATATAGTCATAATAATTTAATATGACAAAGAGACAATGTCACAGGGACAGTCAACTTTGGACAGGTATTTCTCGGGAATGGCAGAGAATATCAAAAATGTGTTTGGTCATTTCTGTGCAGATTGCTCCAAAGGTTATGTGAGCACAGCCTGGCATAAAATAGACTTAATTTGCAAAAGTAGTAGCAAAAAAACTACTTCACATATGCTATGAAATAAGATATGAACAGAATGTTGAAAACTGACAAATGAGATATCGTTGCAATCGACATAAACCAGTGAATAAAAATTCACAAAGAAAATGAATATCAGACAAAGTTTTCAGAAGTTATGGGCTGTTTTATATAGTTTATGAACCCTAGGTGGCGCTGTCTTCAGATTTCCCAGGTACCTTCAGGACATCATACCGATGCATCCTACCGATTTTTGTGCCGATACATTATATAGAATAGTAGTTATCCCAATTTAAAACAAAATTCAAAATAGTGGACAGGCGGTTTGGTCATTTCCGGCATAATATATATCTACAGATTGGTCATGAGCCAAGTAATCCATAGACACCAATATCATAATTTTCTATCAAACATTTCAATAGTTATGGGCAAAAATAGCCATTTTTCATATCTCATGACCCATAGGTGGCGCTGTCCTCAAATTTGGCATGGTACCCCAGTTCATGGTCCTTATGAAGGGTACCAAGTTTCATTTCAATTGATCAAAGAATGACCGAGATAATGACTCAGAACGAATTTTGGGTCGACATCGATAAATGTATGCATTTATTACTTTTGAACAAAGATAAATATCAAAATTCTGTTTGGTCATTTCTATGTGGCCCAGTCCAAAGATAATCTGAGCCAAATTGTGTAACAATTCAACAAACACTGCAAAAGTAGTAGCAAAAAAACTGAATACTGTACTTTTTAAAATGGCCGCTACTGCATTTTTGAACTGGTGATGATGCTTGGCCACCAAATTGCAAGCCGTGCAGAACATGGAAAACAGACTGGTTGAGAATAATAGGTGAGAATAAACTCAAAACAAATATTAATAGAAAAACATAACAAATGCATCAGACGGGATTCGAACCCTTAACCTCTGAGTTTTGATGCATGCGATTTAGTAGACTGAGCTACACTGGCAGTGTAGCTAGCCAAGCTTTTTTCAGAGCTGCAAGCATTCAAATGGAGGAAGGAAGGTGCAGACATGACATTGCAGAGCAGAAATAACAAAATTACAATTTATATGAGAATCAGATAGTTTAAGTGAGAAGAGTTAAAGTTTAAGTCAAGAAAAACATGTTGTATAGGAATGCACAACATGTTATAATATTATAGTCATAATAATTTAATATGACAAAGAGACAATGTCACAGGGACAGTCAACTTTGGACAGGTATTTCTCGGGAATGGCAGAGAATATCAAAAATGTGTTTGGTCATTTCTGTGCGGATTGCTCCAAAGGTTATGTGAGCACAGCCTGGCATAAAATAGACTTAATTTGCAAAAGTAGTAGCGAAAAAAATACTTCACATATGCTATGAAGTAAGATATGAACAGAATGTTGAAAACTGACAAATGAGATATCGTTGCAATTGACATAAACCAGTGAATAAAAATTCACAAAGAAAATGAATATCAGACAAAGTTTTCAGAAGTTATGGGCTGTTTTATATAGTATATGAACCCTAGGTGGCGCTGTCTTCAGATTTCCCAGGTACCTTCAGGACATCATACCGATGCTTCCTACCGATTTTTGTGCCGATACATTATATAGAATAGTAGTTATCCCAATTTAAAACAAAATTCAAAATAGTGGACAGGCGGTTTGGTCATTTCCGGCATAATATATATCTACAGATTGGTCATGAGCCAAGGAATCCATAGACACCAAGATCATAATTTTCTATCAAACATTTCAATAGTTATGGGCAAAAATAGCCATTTTTCATATCTCATGACCCATAGGTGGCGCTGTCCTCAAATTTGGCATGGTACCCCAGTTCATGGTCCTTATGAAGGGTACCAAGTTTCATTTCAATTGATCAAAGAATGGCCGAGATAATGACTCAGAACGAATTTTGGGTCGACATCGATAAATGTATGCATTTATTACTTTTGAACAAAGATAAAAATCAAAATTCTGTTCGGTCATTTCTCTGTGGCTCGGTTCAAAGATTATCTGTGCCAAATTGCGTAACAATGCAATGAACGCTGCAAAAGTAGTAGCGAAAAAATAAAATACTGTACTTTTCAAAATGGCCGCTACTGTAATGGGTGGAGTCTTAATGTAAGGTGGTCATTGTAATGAGCGTGAGGAGAGGAATCAGATGTACTAGGTAGAGTTTTTGTTGATCAAATGATTCTACAGTTATAACCATTTGAATATTGAATTTTTGAAGTGTTGGTGGCGCTATAGAGTTAATGCTAGAGACCCCATAGTGGGTCACATGACTATTTAGGACCACCACTACAAGTGTGCCAAATTTGTTTCATTTTCCTATGTACGGTTCATAGGGCTGCCATAGACTCCCATTGGGGAAGAAGAAATATAATAATAATAATAATAATAATAATAAGAAAACCATCAAACGCAATAGTGGCCTGCCGCCCTGCGGGCTTGGCCCCTAATAAATATAGCTGCAAGCAGCAACACGGGGTCAAGCACCTTCGGCGCAATGCACACAAAGCACAGCAAGCTCACAATGCACAGCAAGCACACAAAGCACAGCAAGCTCACAAAGCACAGCAAGCACACAAAGCACAGCAAGCACACAAAGCACAGCAAGCACACAAAGCACAGCAATTACACAAATCACAGCAGGCACACAAAGCACAGCAATCTCACAAAGCACAGCAAGCTCACAAAGCACAGCAAGCTCACAAAGCACAGCAAGCACACAAAGCACAGCAAGCACACAAAGCACAGCAAGCACACAAAGCACAGCAAGAACACAAAGCACAGCAATTACACAAATCACAGCAAGCTCACAAAGCACAACAAGCTCACAAAGCACAGCAAGCACACAAAGCACAGCAAGCACACAAAGCACAGCAATTACACAAATCACAGCAGGCACACAAAGCACAGCAAGCTCACAAAGCACAGCAAGCACACAAAGCACAGCAAGCTCACAAAGCATAGCAAGCTCACAAAGCACAGCAAGCTCACAAAGCACAGCAAGCTCACAAAGCACAGCAAGCTCACAAAGCACAGCAAGCTCACAAAGCACAGCAAGAACCACCATAATGCAGAGCAAAAACAGCAAACATGGAAAAATAGAACACATGTGAACTACAGACAGGTTGAGAAGAATTGATGAGGAAGAACAAAACATCATGACTCAGGTGGGATTTGAACCCAGGAACTCAGAATCTCAATGCATATGATTAACTAGATGCGCCACTCAGTTGACACAGTTCATGAAGCAGCAGACAAGAGATTAGAGAGCTGAAAGGATTAACATATGTCAATCACCAAAGATGCAGGAAAGACACAGCAGAAGCACCACAATGCAGAGCAACAACAGCAAACATGGAAAAATAGAACACATGTGAACTACAGACAGGTTGAGAAGAATTGATGAGGAAGAACAAAACATCATGACTCAGGTGGGATTCGAACCCAGTAACTTAGAATCTAAATGCAAATGGTTAACTAGATGCGCCACTCAGTTTACACAGTTCATGAGGCAGCAGACAAGAGATTAGAGAGCTGAAAGGATTAACATGTCAATCACCAAAGATGCAGAATTGACACAGCAGAAGTAGAAATAACAGAAATACAATGTACATTAGTTCAAGTGAAATTGAAGACAAGCAGATCATTATGTATAGTGATGCTATACAATGTAATATACAGTCACATTAATTTATTACTATGACAAATAGACAACGTCACAGGCACGGTGAACTTTAGAGTGGTATTTCTAAGAAAGAGAACAGAATATCAAAAATCTGTTCGGTCACATCTGTGCGGATTGCTCCAAACATTATACGAGCAGAACCTGACATAAAATACACAAAATTTGTAAAAGGAGTAGCGAAAAAATCATTTACCATATGCCTTACAATAACACCTGAACATAATGTTGGAAAATGACAAACAAGGTATCGTTGCGATCAGCATAAAACAGTGAATACAATTTCACAAAGAAAATGTATATCAGACAATGTATTCAGAAGTTATAAGCAGTTCAATAAGAACTGTTATAGTTTATAACCCCTAGGTGGCGCTGTACTCTGACTTCCCATGTACCTTCAGGACATCATGTCGAAGCTCCTTACCATTTTTTGCGCGGATATGTCCAATAGTTAAAAAAATATAACAATTTATTTGAAATTTCAAAATGGCGGACAGGCGGTTTGGTCAAACCCAGCATAATTCACATCGACAGATGCGGCATGAGGTAAGCAATCCATAGACATCAAGATCATCATTTTCTGACAAACAATTCAGAAGTTATGGGCAAAAATAGCCTATTTTTCTATCTCATGACCCATAGGTGGCGCTGTCACCAAATTTGGCATGGACCCCAAGTTCATGGTCCACATGACGTGTACCAATTTTCATTTCAATTGATCAAAGAATGACTGAGCTACAGCTTCAGAACCATTTTTGCGTCAACCTCGTTAAGTTTGCGCATTTATTACTTTTGAACAAAGATCAATATCAAAATTCTGTTCGGTCATTTCTATGCGGCTCACTCCAAAGATCATCTGTGCCAAATCTCATAAGAATTGAACCGCATTTGAAGGAGGAGTAGCGAAAAAACGAAATACTGTACATTTCAAAATGGCCGCTACTGTAATGGGTGGAGTCTTACTGTAAAGTATCAAATTCAATAAGCACGATGAGTGCAATCACATGTACTAAGTAGATTTTTCATAGATCAAATGGTTCACCAATTATAACAGTTTGAACATTGATTTTTTGGACTACTGGTGGCGCTATAGAGTTACTGCTAAAGACCCCATTTTTGGTCACATGACTATTTATGACCACCTCTACATCTGTGCCAAATTTCATCATTTTCCTATGTACGGTTCATAGGGCTGCCATAGACTCCCATTGGGGAAAAATAATAATAATAATAAATATAGCTGCAAGCAGCAACACGGGGTCAAGCACCTTCGGCGCAATGCACACAAAGCACAGCAAGCACACAAAGCACAGCAAGCTCACAATGCACAGCAAGCACACAAAGCACAGCAAGCACACAAAGCACAGCAAGCACACAAATCACAGCAGGCACACAAAGCACAGCAAGCTCACAAAGCATAGCAAGCACACAAAGCACAGCAAGCACACAAAGCATAGCAAGCTCACAAAGCACACAAAGCACAGCAAGCTCACAAAGCACAACCAGCACACAAAGCACAGCAAGCTCACAAAGCACAGCAAGCACACAAAGCACACAAAGCACAGCAAGCACACAAAGCACAGCAAGAACCAGCACAATGCAGAGCAACAACAGCAAACATGGAAAAATAGAACACATGTGAACTACAGACAGGTTGAGAAGAATTGATAAGGAAGAACAAAACATCATGATTCAGGTGGGATTCGAACCCAGGAACTCAGAATCTCAATGCATGTGGTTTAACTAGATGCGCCACTCAGTTGACACAGTTCATGAGGCAGCAGACAAGAGATTAGAGAGCTGAAAGGATTAACATATGTCAATCACCAAAGATGCAGGAAAGACACAGCAGAAGCACCACAATGCAGAGCAACAACAGCAAACATGGAAAAATAGAACACATGTGAACTACAGACAGGTTGAGAAGAATTGATGAGGAAGAACAAAACGTCATGACTCAGTTGGGATTCGAACCAAGGAACTCAGAATCTCAATGCATGTGGTTTAACTAAATGCGCCACTCAGTTGACACAGTTCATGAGGCAGCAGACAAGAGATTAGAGAGCTGAAAGGATTAACATGTCAATCACCAAAGATGCAGAATTGACACAGCAGAAGTAGAAATAACAGAAATACAATGTACATGAGTTCAAGTGAAATTGAAGACAAGCAGACCATTATGTATAGTGATGCTATACAATGTAATATACAGTCACATTAATTTATTACTATGACAAATAGACAACGTCACAGGCACTGTAAACTTTAGAGTGGTATTTCTAAGAAAGAGAACAGAATATCAAAAATCTGTTCGGTCACATCTGTGCGGATTGCTCCAAACATTATACGAGCAGAACCTGACATAAAATACACAAAATTTGTAAAAGGAGTAGCGAAAAAATCATTTACCATATGCCTTACAATAACACCTGAACATAATGTTGGAAAATGACAAACAAGGTATCGTTGCGATCGGCATAAAACAGTGAATACAATTTCACAAAGAAAATGTATATCAGACAATGTATTCAGAAGTTATAAGCAGTTCAATAAGAACTGTTATAGTTTATAACCCCTAGATGGCGCTGTACTCTGACTTCCCAGGTGCCTTCAGGATATCATGTCGAAGGTCCTTACCATTTTTTGCGCGGATATGTCCAATAGTTCAAAAAATATAACAATTTATTTGAAATTTCAAAATGGCGGACAGGCGGTTTGGTCAAACACGGCATAATTCACATCGACAGATGCGGCATGAAGTGAGCAATCCATAGACATCAAGATCATAATTTTCTGACAAACAGTTCAGAAGTTATGGGCAAAAATAGCCTATTTTATTATCTCATGACCCATAGGTGGCGCTGTCACCAAATTTGGCATGGACCCCAAGTTCATGGTCCACATGAAGTGTACCAAATTTCATTGCAATTGATCAAAGAATGACTGAGCTACAGCTTCAGAACCATTTTTGCGTCAACCTCGTTAAGTTTGCACATTTATTACTTTTGAACAAAGATAAAAATCAAAATTCTGTTCGGTCATTTCTATGCGGCTCACTCCAAAGATCATCTGTGCCAAATCTCATAAGAATTGAACCACATTTGGAGGAGGAGTAGCGAAAAAACGAAATACTGTACATTTCAAAATGGCCGCTACTGTAATGGGTGGAGTCTTACTGTAAAGTATCAAATTCAATAAGCGGGATGAGAGCAATCACGTGTACTAAGTAGAATTTTCATAGATCAAATAGTTCACCAATTATAACAGTTTGAACATTGAATTTTTGGACTACTGGTGGCGCTATAGAGTTACTGCTAAAGACCCCATTTTTGGTCACATGACTATTTATGACCATCTCTACAACTGTGCCAAATTTCATCATTTTCCTATGTACGGTTCATAGGGCTGCCATAGACTCCCATTGGGGAAAAATAATAATAATAATAATACTAACAAAAACAGCTTGACCAGCTTGACCCCTAAATATAGCTGTAGACAGCGATACGGGGCCAAGCAACAATGGTCCTGCAACACGCAACGAAGCTGAAAGGACATGCAATTGAAGAATGCAATGTAGCAGATATGTATGGGAACTATCAGCACACAGGACTCAGATGAGAATGAACATAATGAAAAAATAAAAATTTTGAAGTATAATATTTATTTGCATGCTGAAAGAAGGACCGATTAGTCCAATGCTGACCTAGAAAACAATTGAACCACCAAAGCATCATACATGTTACACATGAGACTTAAACCAAAAGAGCACAAACGAAATAAAACCTGTAAAACTAATAAAGTAAAATACAAATCATGAATTAAAGCTTTTGACTCTAAAGTAAGAGACTTCAATTGCTGCCCTAGCCAGGATTTGAACCCATGATCTCCAGGTTTCACACCTGTCACTCATCTGGTTGAGCTACAGGGGAGAACACTTACATACAGACAGCTGCTTAAGCTAGATTGCTGTAGTGACAATGTGTATGTTCAAGTTTGGAGAGATTTTTCTCAAGAACAGAAATTTTTTTTAAATCCCCTGTAGGTAGTCAAACCTGTTCGAACATTTGACTCTACATGACAGAAATTTGTCAACCATTTTAATTGTTGCCCTACGCTGGATTTGAACCCGCAACCTCTGGATTTCATGCCCATCACGCATTTGGTTGAGCTACTGGGAAGGCATAGATTACCCCATCAAATATTCTCCATAGATGTTTAGTTAATTAAATGGTTTAAAAGTTATTCCTGTTGACAAATGTATTACTTTTGAACAAAGATAAATATCAAAATTCTGTTTGGTCATTTCTATGTGGCTCGGTCCAAAGATAATCTGAGCCAAATTGTGTAACAATTAAACAAACACTGCAAAAGTAGTAGCAAAAAAACTGAATACTGTACTTTTCAAAATGGCCGCTACTGCATTTTTGAACTGGTGATGATGCTTGGCCACCAAATTGCAAGCCGTGCAGAACATGGAAAACAGACTGGTTGAGAATAATAGGTGAGAATAAACTCAAAACAAATATTAATAGAAAAACATAACACATGCATCAGATGGGATTCGAACCCTTAACCTCTGAGTTTTGATGCATGCGATTTAATAGACTGAGCTACACAGGCAGTGTAGCTAGCCAAGGTTTTCAGAGCTGCAAGCATTCAAATGGAGGAAGGAAGATGCAGACATGACATTGCAGAGCAGAAATAACAAAATTACAATTTATATGAGAATCAGATAGTTTAAGTGAGAAGAGTTAAAGTTTAATTCAAGAAAAACATGTTTGTATAGGAATGCACAACATGTTATAATACAGTCATAATAATTTAATATGACGATGAGACAATGTCACAGGGACAGTCAACTTTGGACAGGTATTTCTCGGGAATGGCAGAGAATATCAAAAATGTGTTTGGTCATTTCTGTGCGGATTGCTCCAAAGTTTATGTGAGCAGAGCCTGGCATAAAAAAGACTTAATTTGCAAAAGTAGTAGCGAAAAAACTACTGCACATATGCTATGAAATAAGATATGAACAGAATGTTGAAAACTGACAAATGAGATATCGTTGCAATCGACATAAACCAGTGAATAAAAATTCACAAAGAAAATGAATATCAGACAAAGTTTTCAGAAGTTATGGGCTGTTTTATATAGTTTATGAACCCTAGGTGGCGCTGTCTTCAGATTTTCCAGGTATCTTCAGGACATCATACCGATGCTTCCTACCGATTTTTGTGCCGATACATTATATAGAATAATAGTTATCCCAATTTAAAACCAAATTCAAAATAGTGGACAGGCGGTTTGGTCATTTCCGGCATAATATATATCGACAGATTGGTCATGAGCCAAGGAATCCATAGACACTAAGATCATAATTTTCTATCAAACATTTCAAGAGTTATGGGCAAAAATAGCCATTTTTCATATCTCATGACCCATAGGTGGCGCTGTCCTCAAATTTGGCATGGTACCCCAGTTCATGGTCCTTATGAAGGGTACCAAGTTTCATTTCAATTGATCAAAGAATGACCGAGATAATGACTCAGAACGAATTTTGGGTCGACATCGATAAATGTATGCAATTATTACTTTTGAACAAAGATAAAAATCAAAATTCTGTTCGGTCATTTCTCTGCGGCTCGGTCCAAAGATTCTCTGTGCCAAATTGCGTAACAATGCAATGAACGCTGCAAAAGTAGTAGCGAAAAAGCAAAATACTGTACTTTTCAAAATGGCCGCTACTGTAATGGGTGGAGTCTTAATGTAAGGTGGTCATTGTAAAGAGCGTGAGGAGAGGAATCAGATGTAGTAGGTAGAGTTTTTGTTGATCAAATGATTCTACAGTTATAACCATTTGAATATTGAATTTTGAAGTGTTGGTGGCGCTATAGAGTTAATGCTAGAGACCCCATAGTTGGTCACATGACTATTTAGGACCACCACTACAAGTGTGCCAAATTTGTTTCATTTTCCTATGTACGGTTCATAGGGCTGCCATAGACTCCCATTGGGGAAGAAGAAATATAATAATAATAATAATAATAAGAAAACCATCAAACGCAATAGTGGCCTGCCGCCCTGCGGGCTTGGCCCCTAACTAATAATACTAACAGAAACAATAGGTGCCACAGCACCATAGGTGCTTGGCCCCTAATAATAAGAATATAGCTGCAAGCAGCAACACGGGGTCAAGCACCTTCGGCGCAATGCAAACACAGCACAGCAAGCACACAAAGCACAGCAAGCTCACAATGCACAGCAAGCACACAAAGCACAGCAAGCTCACAAAGCACAGAAAGCACACAAAGCACGGCAAGCACACAAAGCACAGCAAGTACTCAAAGCACAGCAAGCACACAAAGAACATCAAGCACCCAAAGCACAGCAAGAAACATACAACGTATCAATTACCCAGGGCGCATTGAGCACCCAAGGTGCATCAAGAACACAAGGCGCTGCAAAGAACCCAAAGCGTAGCAATCACAAAGCAGAACCACCGCAGTGCCAAGAAGCAACCGAAAACATGGCAAAAACTGAACATATGTGAACTACAGACAGGTCGAGAAGAATAGGTGAGAAAGAACAAAATGTAATAGAAACGATGAACACTTGCCTCAGGCGGGATTCGAACCCAAGAACTCAGAATCTCATTGCGTGTGCCTTACCCGCCACGCCACTCAGTTGACACAGATCAAGGAACAGCAGAAAAGAAATTACAGAGATGCAAGGATTGTCATATGCCAATTACCAAAGATGTAGAAATGAAACTGCAGAGCAGAAATAACAGAAATACAATGTATATGAGAATCAAAAAGCTCAAGGGAGATTGAAGACAAGAAAAACATTCTGTAGAGCAACGCTATAAAATGTAATATACAGTAATTAACTATGACAAATAGACAACATCACAGGCACGATCAACTTTACAGAGGTATTTCTCAAAAAAATGCCTAGGTGCCAGAAAAATCTGTTCAGTCATTTCTGTGCGGATCGCTCCAAAGAACCTACGAGCAGAACCTGGCATAAAATAAACAAAATTTGTAAAAGGAGTAGCGAAAAGATAATTTCCATATGCCTTACAATAACACATTAATAGAATGTTGGAAAATGACAAATGAGGTATCGTTGCAATCGGCATAAACCAGTGAATTTAATTTCACAAAGAAAATTAATATCAGACAAAGTATTCAGAAGTTATAGGCAGTTCCATAAGAACTGTTATTGTTTATAACCCCTAGGTGGCGCCATACTCTGACTTCCCAGGTACCTTCAGGACATCATGCCGAAGCTCCCTACCTATTTTTTCGCCGATATAGCCATAACTTCAAAAGTTATAGCAATTTATGACTCATTTCAAAATGGCAGACAAGCGGTCCGGTCAATCCCGGCATAATACACATCCACAGACGCGGCATGAGCCAAGGAATCCGTAGACACCACAATCATAGTTTTCTGACAAACAATTCAGTAGTTATGGGCAAAGATAGCCTTTTTTCATATCTCATGACCCATAGGTGGCGCTGTCACCAGATTCGGCATGGTCCCCCAGTTTATGCTTGACATGACGTGTACCAAATTTCATTTCGATTGATAAAATAATGACCGAGATACAGCTTCAAAACCATTTTTGCGTCAACCTTGTTAAGTTTGTGCATTTATTACTTTTGAACAAAGATAAATATCAAAATTCTGTTTGGTCATTTCTATGCGGCTCACTCCAAAGATCAGCTGTGCCAAATTTCATAACAATTGTACCAAATTTGAAGGAGGAGTAGCGAAAAAACTAAATACTGTACATTTCAAAATGGCTGCTACTATAATGGGTGGAGTCTTACTGTACGGTATTAAAAACAACAAGCATGAGGAGAGCAATCACGTGTGCTAAGTAGAATTTTCATAGATCAAACAGATCTGCAGTTATAACCATTTGAACATTGAATTTTTGCACTGCTGGTGGCGCTATAGAGTTACTGCTAGAGACCCCATTTTTGGCCACCTGACTATTTATGACCACCACTACAACTGTGCCAAATTTCATCATTTTCCTACATACGGTTCATAGGGCTGCCATAGACACCAATGGCTAAGAAGAAGAAAAAAGTACAATTCCAATAGGTGTCTCAGCACCTTCGGTGCTTGACCCCTAAATATAGCTGCAAGCAGCAACACGGGGTCAAGCACCTTCGGCGCAATGCAAACACAGCACAGCAAGCACACAAAGCACAGCAAGCTCACAATGCACAGCAAGCACACAAAGCACAGCAAGCTCACAAAGCACAGAAAGCACACAAAGCACAGCAAGCACACAAAGCACAGCAAGTACTCAAAGCACAGCAAGCACACAAAGAACATCAAACACCCAAAGCACAGCAATAAACATACAACGTATCAATCACCCAGGGCGCATTGAGCACCCAAGGTGCATCAAGAAGACAAGGCGCTGCAAAGAACCCAAAGCGTAGCAATCACAGAGCACAACCACCGCAGTGCCAAGAAGCAACCGAAAACATGGCAAAAACTGAACATATGTGAACTACAGACAGGTCGAGAAGAATAGGTGAGAAAGAACAAAATGTAACAGAAGCGATGAACACTTGCCTCAGGCGGGATTAGAACCCAAGAACTCAGAATCTCATTGCGTGTGCCTTACCCACCACGCCACTCAGTTGACACAGTTCAAGGAACAGCAGAAATTAAATTACAGAGATGCAAGGATTGACATATGCCAATTACCAAAGATGTGGAAATGACACTGCAGAGCAGAAATAACAGAAATACAATGTATATGAGAATCAAAAAGCTCAAGTGAGATTGAAGACAAGAAAACCATTCTGTAGAGCAACACTATAAAATGTAATATACAGTAATTAACTATGACAAATAGACAACATCACAGGCACGATCAACTTTACAGAGGTATTTCTCAAAAAAATGTCTAGGTGCCAGAAAAATCTGTTCAGTCATTTCTGTGCGGATTTCTCCAAAGAACCTACGAGCAGAACCTGGCATAAAA
Source organism: Misgurnus anguillicaudatus (assembly GCF_027580225.2). Taxonomy (NCBI): domain Eukaryota; kingdom Metazoa; phylum Chordata; class Actinopteri; order Cypriniformes; family Cobitidae; genus Misgurnus; species Misgurnus anguillicaudatus. Next base: position 25,615,299 of record NC_073339.2, read on the forward strand.
TAAACAAAATTTGTAAAAGGAGTAGCGAAAAGATAATTTACCATATGCCTTACAATAACACATTAATAGAATGTTGGAAAATGACAAATGAGGTATCGTTGCAATCGGCATAAACCAGTGAATTTAATTTCACAAAGAAAATTAATATCAGACAAAGTATTCAGAAGTTATAGGCAGTTCTTTAAGAACTGTTATTGTTTATAACCCCTAGGTGGCGCCATACTCTGACTTCCCAGGTACCTTCAGGACATCATGCCGAAGCTCCCTACCTATTTTTTCGCCAATATAGCCAATACTTCAAAAGTTATAGCAATTTATGACTCATTTCAAAATGGCAGACAAGCGGTCCGGTCAATCCCGGCATAATACACATCCACAGATGCGGCATGAGCCAAGGAATCCGTAGACACCACAATCATAGTTTCTGACAAACAATTCAGTAGTTATGGGCAAAAATAGCCTTTTTTCATAACTCATGACCCATAGGTGGCGCTGTCACCAGATTCAGCATGGTCCCCCAGTTTATGCTTGACATGACGTGTACCAAATTTCATTTCGATTGATAAAATAATGACCGAGATACAGCTTCAAAACCATTTTTGCGTCAACCTCGTTAAGTTTGTGCATTTATTACTTTTAAACAAAGACACATATCAAAATTCTGTTCGGTCATTTCTATGCGGCTCACTCCAAAGATCACCTGTGCCAAATTTCATAACAATTGCACCAAATTTGAAGGAGGAGTAGCGAAAAAACAAAATACTGTACATTTCAAAATGGCTGCTACTGTAATGGGTGGAGTCTTACTGTAAGGTATTAAAAACAATAAGCATGAGGAGAGCAATCACGTGTGCTAAGTAGAATTTTCATAGATCAAACAGATCTGCAGTTATAACCATTTGAACATTGAATTTTTGCACTGCTGGTGGCGCTATGGAGTTACTGCTAGAGACCCCATTTTTGGCCACCTGACTATTTATGACCACCACTACAACTGTGCCAAATTTCATCATTTTCCTACATACGGTTCATAGGGCTGCCATAGACACCAATGGCTAAGAAGAAGAAAAAAGTACAATTCCAATAGGTGTCTCAGCACCTTCGGTGCTTGACCCCTAATAAATATAGCTGCAAGCAGCAATTGCGGGGTCAAGCACCTTCAGCGCAATGAGCACCCAAAGCACAGCAAAAACCACACGACGCAGCAAATGCGCAAAGCGCAGAAAGCGCGCAATACAGAGCCCGAACCCGAAGCAAAGCAAATGCAGAGCAGAACCACTGCAGTGCGGAGCAACAACAGAAAAGATTTAAAAAATATAACACGTGTGGAAAACCAGACAGGTCGAGAAGAACGTGTTAAAGGAAACGCAAAAGGAAATCTCAATAAGTGAAAGTAAGAGCTGGGATTCAAACCCATGACCCCATGTTCCCAAAGCACAGCACTAATCGCATGCGCCACTGAGTAAATGATTAAACCACTGAGTTGGTGTGTCCAAGCTATAGAATACAGCTTTACAGCTATAAACATTGATATCCAGCAATTACCAAAAGTGTAGAAATGACAACAGAGAGCACAAATAACTGAAATACAATGTATAGTATGAAAATCACAAAACTTAAGTGAGAAAAAAGTTAAGACAAAGACCACTGCACATGGGATTTGAACCCATGAACTCAGGTTCCCAAAGCACAGCACTAACCGCATGCGCCACTGAGGAATCATGGGTTGAAAGGCTGTGGAAAAGAGGCTTCAAAGCTGCAAACATTGACATGCCAATCACTGAAAGGGCAGAAATAACACAACAAAGCAAAAATAAACAGAAATACAAAGTGTAGGGCAATCAGATAACTTAAATGGCACTGAATTTGTGATGAACATTTTGTACAATAATGAACAACATGGGCAAATTTTGTCAGATTCTTTTTAATATGACAAAGGGACAGCATGACAGGCATGGTCAGCTTTACAGAGGTATTTCTCAAACATTTGACACTCAGCAGAAAAATCTGTTCAGTCACGTCTGTGCGGATTGCTCCAAACATTATACAAGCAGAACCTGGCATAAAATAAACAAAATTTGTAAAAGGAGTAGCGAAAAAATCATTTACCATATGCTTTACAATAACACATGAACAGAATGATGGAAAATGCCAAACAAGGTATTGTTGCGATCGGCAAAAACCAGTGAATAAAATGTCACAAAGAAAATGTATATCAGTCAAAGTATTCTGAAGATATAAGCAGTTCTATAAGAACTGTTATAGTTTATAACCCCTAGGGGGCGCTGTACTCTGACTTCCCAGGAAACTTTTAGGACATCATGCCGAAGCTCCCTAACTATTTTTGCACGAATATGTCCAATAGTTCAAAAGATATAACAATTTATGACCAATTTCAAAATGGCGGACAGGTGGTGTGGTCAAACCCGACATAATACATATCGACAGATTCGGCATGAGCCAAGGAATCCGTAAACACCAAGATCATAATTTTCTGACAAACATTTCAGTAGTTATGGGCAAAAAAAGCCATTTTCCATATCTCATGACCCATAGGTGGCGCTGTCACCAAATTTGCCATGGACCCCCAGTTTATGGTCGACATGATGTGTACCAAATTTTATTTCAATTGATGAAAGAATGACAGAGATACAGCCTCAGAACTATTTTTGTGTCAACCTCGTTAAGTTTGCGCATTTATTACTTTTGAACAAAGATAAATATCAAAATTCTGTTTGGTCATTTCTGTGCGGCTCACTCCAAAGTTCACCTGTGCCAAATTTCATAACAATTGAACCAAATTTGAAGGAGGAGTAGCGAATAAACGGAATACTGTACATTTCAAAATGGCCACTACTGTAATGGGTGGAGTTTTACTGTAAGGTATTAAAAACAACAAGCATGAGGATAGCAATCACGTGTACTAAGTAGAATTTTCATAGATCAAGCGGATCAGCAGTTATAACCATTTGAACATTGAATTTTTGCACTGCTGGTGGCGCTATAGAGTTAGTACTAGAGACCCCATTTTTGGTCACATGACTTTTTAAGACCACCACTACAACTGTGCTAAATTTCATCATTTTCCTATGTACGGTTCATAGGGCTGCCATAGACGCCTATGGCTAAGAAGAGGAAGCAGAATAATAATAAATATAGCTGCAAGCAGCAACACGGGGTCAAGCACCTTCGGCGCAATGCACACAAAGCACAGCAAGCACACAAAGCACAGCAAGCTCACAATGCACAGCAAGCACACAAAGCACAGCAAGCACAAAAAGCACAGCAAGTACACAAAGCACAGCAAGCACACAAAGCACAGCAGGCACACAAAGCACAGCAAGCTCACAAAGCACAGCAAGCTCACAAAGCACAACCAGCACACAAAGCACAGCAAACTCCCAAAGCACAGCAAGCACACAAAGCACAGCAAGCACACAAAGCACAGCAAGAACCACCACAATGCAGAGCAACAACAGCAGACATGGAAAAATAGAACACATGTGAACTACAGACAGGTTGAGAAGAATTGATGAGGAAGAACAAAACTTCATGACTCAGGTGGGATTCGAACCCAGGAACTCAGAATCTCAATGGATCTGGTTAACTAGATGCACCACTCAGTTGACACAGTTCATGAGGCAGCAGACAAGAGATTAGAGAGCTGAAAGGATTAACATATGTCAATCACCAAAGATGCAGGAAAGACACAGCAGAAGCACCACAATGCAGAGCAACAACAGCAAACATGGAAAAATAGAACACATGTGAACTACAGACAGGTTGAGAAGAATTGATGAGGAAGAACAAAACATCATGACTCAGGTGGGATTCGAACCCAAGAACTCAGAATCTCTATGCGGTTGCCTTACTCGCCACGCCACTCAGTTGACACAGTTCAAGGGACAGCAGAAAAGAGATTACAGAGATGCAGGATTGATATATGCCAATTACCAAAGATGTAGAAATGAAACCACAGAGCAGAAATAACAGAAATACAATGTATATAAGAATCAAAAAGGTCAAGTGAGATTGAAGACAAGAAAAACATTCTGTAGAGCAACGCTATAAAATGTAATATACAGTAATTAACTATGACAAATAGACAACATCACAGGCACGATCAACTTTACAGAGGTATTTCTCAAAAAACTGCCTAGGTGCCAGAAAAATCTGTTAAGTCATTCCTGTGCGGATTGGTCCAAACATTATACCAGCAGAACCTGGCATAAAATAAACAAAATTTGTAAAAGGAGTAGCGAAAAGATCATTTACCATATGCCTTACAATAACACATGAATAGAATGTTGGAAAATGACAAATGAGGTATCGTTGCAATCGGCATAAACCAGTGAATACAATTTCACAAAGAAATTAATATCAGACAAAGTATTCAGAAGTTATAAGCAGTTCCATAAGAACTGTTATAGTTTATAACCCCTAGGTGGCGCTGTACTCTGACTTCCCAGGTACCTTCAGGACATCATGTCGAAGCTCCTTACTAATTTTTGCGCGGATATGTCCAATAGTTCAAAAAATATAACAAATTATGTGAAATTTCAAAATGGCGGACAGGCGGTTCGGTCAAACCCGGCATAATACACATCGACAGATGCGGCATGATGTAAGCAATCCATAGACATCAAGACCATAATTTTCTGACAAACAGTTAAGAAGTTATGGGCAAAAATAGCCTATTTTCATATCTCATGACCCATAGGTGGCGCTGTCACCAAATTTGGCATGAACCCCAAGTTCATGGTCCACATTAAGTGTACCAAAATTCATTTCAATTGATCAAAGAATGACCGAGGTACAGCTTCAGAACCATTTTTGCATCAACCTCGTTAAGTTTGCGCATTTATTACTTTTGAAAAAAGTTAAATATCAAAATTCTGTTCGGTCATTTCTGTGCGGCTCACTACAAAGATCACCTGTGACAAATTTCATAACAATTGCCCCAAATTTGAAGGAGGAGTAGCGAAAAAACTAAATACTGTACATTTCAAAATGGCTGCTACTGTAATGGGTGGAGTCTTACTGTAAGGTATTAAAAACAATAAGCATAAGGAGAGCAATCACGTGTACTAAGTAGAATTCTCATAGATCTAATGGATCACCAGTTATAACCATTTGAACATTGAATTTTTGAGATGATGGTGGCGCTATAGAGTTACTGCTAGAGACCACATTTTTGGCCAAATGACTATTTATGACCACCACTACAACTGTGCCAAATTTCATCATTTTCCTATATACGGTTCATAGGGCTGCCATAGACTCTTATTGGGGAAGATTAAGATTATTAAGAAAAATAATAATAAATATAGCTGCAAGCAGCAACTCGGGGCCAAGCACCTTCAGCGCAATAATGAGCACCCAAAGCAAGCACAGCAAGCTCACAAAACACTGCAAGCTCACAAATCACAGCAAGCTCACAAAGCACAGCAAGCACACAAAGCACAGCAAGCTCACCAAGCACACAAAGCACAGCAGCACACAAAGCACAGCAGGCACACAAAGCACAGCAAGCATACAAAGCACAGCAAGCACACAAAGCACAGCAAGCACACAAAGCACAGCAAGCACACAAAGCACAGCAAGCACACAAAGCACAGCAAGCACACAAAGCACAGCAAGCTCACCAAGCACACAAAGCACAGCAAGCTCACAAAGCACAGCAAGCTCACAAAGCACAGCAAGCTCACAAAGCACAGCAATCTCACAAAGCACAGCAAGCACACAGAGCACAGCAAGCTCAAGCACACATAGCACAGCAAGCTCAAAAAGCACAACAAGCTCACAAACCACAGCAAGCTCACCAAGCACAGCAAGCACACCATGCACAGCAAGCACACCAAGCATAGCAAGCACACCAAGCACAGCAAGCTCACAAAGCACAGTAAGCTCACAGAGCACAGCAAGCTCACAAAGTACAGGAAGCTCACAAAGTACAGCAAGCTCACAAAGCATAGCAAGCACACAAAGCACAGCAAGCTCAAAAAGCACAACAAGCTCACCAAGCACAGCAAGCACACCAAGCACAGCAAGCACACCAAGCCTAGCAAGCACACCAAGCACAGCAAGCTGTCAAAGCACAGCAAGCTGACAAAGCACAGCAAGGTCAAAATGCACAACAAGCTCAAAATGCACAACAAGCTCACCAAGCACATCAAGCACACAAAGCAAAGCAAGCTCAGAAAGCACAGCAAGCACACAAAGCACAGCAAGCTCAGAAAGCACAGCAAGCTCAGAAAGCACAGCAAGCACACAAAGCACAGCAAGCACACAAAGCACAGCAAGCACACAAAGCACAGCAAGCTCACAAAGCACAGCAAGCTCACAAAGCACAGCAAGCTCACAAAGCACAACAAGCACACAAAGCACAGCAAGCACACAAAGCACAGCAAGCACACAAAGCACAGCAAGCACACAAAGCACAGCAAGCTCACAAAGCACAGCAAGCACACAAACACAGCAAGCACACAAAGCACAGTAAGCTCACAAAACACAGCAAGCACACAAAGCACAACAAGCTCACAAAGCACAGCAAGCACCATAAAGCTCATCAAACACGCAAGGCTCAGGAATCATAGAGCAGAACCACCACAATGCAGAGCAACAACAGCAAACATGGAAAAATATAACATATGTGAACTACAGACACGTTGAAAAGAATTGATGAGGAAGAACAAAACATTAATAGAAAAACCTAATACATGACTCAGGTGGGATTCGAACCCAAGAACTCAGAATCTCAATGCATGTGATTTCCTGGATGCGCCACTCGGTTGACACAGTTCATGGGGCAGCAGAAAAGGATTAGATATCTGCAAGGATTGACATATGTCAATCACCAAAGATGCAGAATTGACACAGCAGAAGTAGAAATAACAGAAATACAATGTACATGAGTTCAAGTGAAATTAAAGACAAGCAGATCATTATGTATAGAAATGCTATACAACGTAATATACAGTCATATTAATTTACTATGACAAATAGACAACGTCACAGGCACGTCAACTTTGGAGTGGTATTTCTAAGAAAGATAACATAATATCAAAAATCTGTTCAGTCATTTCTGTGCGGATTGCTCCAAACATTATACGAGCAGAACCTGGCAAAAAATAAACAAAATTTGTAAAAGGAGTGGGGAAAAATCTTCTACCAAATGCTTTACAATAATACATGAACAGAATGTTGGAAAATGACAAATGAGGTATCGTTACAACCGGCATAAACCAGTGAATACAATTTCAGAAAGAAATTCATATCAGACAAAGTATTCCGAAGTTATAAGCAGTTCCATAAGAACTGTTATAGTTTATAACCCCTAGGTGGCGCTGTACTCTGACTTCCCAGGTACCTTCAGGACATCATGTCAAAGCTCCTTACCACTTTTTGCACGGATATGTCCAATAGTTAAAAAAATATAACAATTCATAAGAAATATCAAAATGGCGGACAGGCGGTTTGGTCAAACCCGGCATAATACACAACGACAGATGTGGCATGAGGTAAGCAATCCATAGACATCAAGATCATAATTTTCTGACAAACAGTTCAGAAGTTATGGGCAAAAATAGCCTATTTTCATATCTCATGACCCATAGGTGGCGCTGTCACCAAATTTGATATGGACCCCCAGTTCATGGTCAACATGAAGTGTACCAAATTTCATTTCAATTGATCAAAGAATGACAGAGGTACAGCTTCAGAACCATTTTTGCATCAACCTCGTTAAGTTCACGCATTTATTACTTTTGAACAAAGATAAATATCAAAATTCTGTTCAGTCATTTCTATGCAGCTCACTCCGAAGATCATCTGCGACAAACTTCATAACAATTGAACCAAATTTGAATGAGGAGTAGCGAAAAAACAAACAACTGTACATTTCAAAATGGCCGCTACTGTAATGGGAGGAGTCTTACTGTAAGGTATTAAAAGCAATTAATGTGAGAAGGGCAATCACGTGTACTAAGTAGAATTTTCATAGTTCAAATGTATCACCAGTTATAAGAGTTCAAACATTAAATTTTTGAGCTGATGGTGGCGCTATAGAGTTACTGCTAGAGACCGCATTTTTGGTCACATGACTATTTAGGACCACCACTACAATTGTGCCAAATTTCATCATTCTACTACTTATGGTTCATAGGGCTGCCATAGACTCCCATTGGACAAGAGTAAGAATAATAATAATAATAATACTAACAATTGCAATAGGTGTCTCAGCACCTTCGGTGCTTGACCCCTAATAAATATAGCTGCAAGCAGCAATTGCGGGGCCAAGCACCTTCAGCGCAATGAGCACCCAAAGCACAGCAAAAACCACACGACGCAGCAAATGTGCAAAGCGCAAAAAGTGCGCAATACAGAGCCCGAACCCGAAGCAAAGCAAATGCAGAGCATGACCACTGCAGTGCGGAGCGACAACAGTAAAGATGGCAAAAATATAACACGTGTGGAAAACCAGACAGGTCGAGAAGAACGTGTTAAAGGAAACGCAAAAGGAAATCTCAATAAGTGAAAGTAAGAGCTGGGATTCGAACCCATGACTTCAGGCTCCCAAAACACAGCACTTACAGCATGCGCCACTGAGTAAATGATTAAACCACTGAGTTGGTGTGTCCAAGCTATAGAATAGAGATTTAGAGCTGTAAACATTGATATCCAGCAATTACCAAACGTGCAGAAATGACAACAGAGAGCACAAATAACTGAAATACAATGTATAGTATGAAAATAACAAAACTTAAGTGAGAAAAAAAGTGAAGACAAAAAACACAGCACATGGGATTCGAACCCATGAACTCAGGTTCCCAAAGCACAGCAGTTACCGCATGCGCCACTGAGGAAACAATTAAAGAACTGAGTTGGTGTGTCCAAGCTATAGAATAGAGATTTAGAGCTGTAAACATTGATATCCAGCAATTACCAAAAGTGCAGAAATGACAACAGAGAGCACAAATAACTGAAATACAATGTATAGTATAAAAATCACAAAACTTAAGTGAGAAAAAAGTTAAGACAAAAAATCACTGCACATGGGATTCGAACCCATGACCTCAGAACCTCATGGCAAGTGGTTAACCAGATGCACAACTCAGTTAACACAGCTCAAGGGGAAGCAAAAAACAGCTTAGGTGCTGCAAGGATTGACATATGCCAATCATCACAGGTGCAGAACTGACAGTGCAGAGCAGAACTAACAGAAATACAATGTATATGAGAATCAAAAAGCTCAAGTGAGATTGAAGACAAGAAGATCATTCTGTATAGTAATGCTATACAATGTAATATACAGTCACATTAATTTACTATGACAAATAGACAATGTTACAGGCACGGTCAACTTTGGAGTGGTATTTCTAAGAAAGAGAACAGAATATCAAAAATCTGTTCAGTCATTTCTGTGCGGATTACTCCAAACATTATACGAGCAGTACTTGGCATAAAATAAACAAAATTTGTAAAAAGAGTAGCGAAAAATCATCTACCATATGCTTTACAATAACACCTGAACATAATGTTGGAAAATGACAAACGAGGTATCGTTGCAATCGGCATAAACCAGTGAATACAATTTCACAAAGAAATTAATATCAGACAAAGTATTCAGAAGTTATAAGCAGTTCCATAAGAACTGTTATAGTTTATAACCCCTAGGTGGCGCTGTACTCTGAGTTCCCAGGTAGCTTCAGGACATCATGTCGAAGCTCCTTACTAATTTTTGCGCGGATATGTCCAATAGTTAAAAAAATATAACAAATTATCTGAAATTTCAAAATGGCGGACAGGCGGTTCGTTCAAACCCGGCATAATACACATCGACAGATGCGGCATGAGGTAAGCAATCCATAGACATCAAGATCATAATTTTCTGACAAACAGTTCAGAAGTTATGGGCAAAAATAGCCTATTTTCATATCTCATGACCCATAGGTGGCGCTGTCACCAAATTTGGCATGAACCCCAAGTTCATGGTCCACATGAAGTGTAACAAATTTCATTTCAATTGATCAAAGAATGGCCGAGCTACAGCTTCAGAACCATTCTTGCGTCAACCTCGTTAAGTTTGCACATTTATTACTTTTGAACAAAGATAAATATCAAAATTCTGTTCGGTCATTTCTGTGCGGCTCACTCCAAAGTTCACCTGTGCCAAATTTCATAACAATTGAACCAAATTTGAAGGAGGAGTAGCGAATAAACGGAATACTGTACATTTCAAAATGGCCGCTACTGTAATGGATGGAGTTTTACTGTAAGGTATTAAAAACAACAAGCATGAGGAGAGCAATCACGTGTACTAAGTAGAATTTTCATAGATCAAATGGTTCACCAATTATAACAGTTTGAACATTGAATTTTTGGACTACTGGTGGCGCTATAGAGTTAATGCTAAAGACCCCATTTTTGGTCACATGACTATTTATGACCACCTTTACAACTGTGCCAAATTTCATCATTTTCCTACGTACGGTTCATAGGGCTGCCATAGACTCCCATTGGGGAAAAATAATAATAATAATACTAACAATTCCAATAGGTGTCTCAGCACCTTCGGTGCTTGACCCCTAAATATAGCTGCAAGCAGCGATTCGGGGCCAAGCACCTTCAGCGCAATGAGCACCCAAAGCACAGCAAGCAACATAGAAGGGATGAATGACCCAATGCGCATTGAACACCCAAGGTGAATCAAGAACACAAGGCGCAGCAAGTACCCAAAGCGTAGCAATCACCGATCAGAACCACCGCAGTGCAGAGCAGCAACAGAAAACATGACGAAAATAGAACATATGTGAACTACAGACAGGTCGAGAAGAATAGGTGAGAAAGAACAAAACTTTAATAGAACAAATTAAAACTTGCCCCAGGCGGGATTTGAACCCAAGAACTCAGAATCTCTGTGCACGTTACTAACATGATACGCCATTTAGTTGACACAGTTCATGAGGCAGCAGAATAGAGTGTACAGAGATGAAAGCATTGACATATGCCAATCACCACAGATGCAGAAATGACACAGCAGAGCAGATATAACAGAAATATAATGTATATAAGAATCAACAAGCTCAAGTGAGGTTGAAGACAAGAAGAACAATCTTAACAAAAACGCTATGAAATGTAATATACCGTAATTAACTATGACAAATAGACAACATCACAGGCACGGTCAACTTTGGAGCAATATTTCTAAGAAAGAGAACAGAATATTAAAAATCTGTTCGGTCATTTCTGTGCGGATTGCTCCAAACATTATACGAGCAGAACCTGGCATAAAATAAACAAAATTTGTAAAAGGAGTAGCGAAAAGATCATTTAGCATATGCTTTAAAATAACACATGAAAAGAATGTTGGAAAATGACAAACGAGGTATCGTTGCGATCGGCATAAACCAGTGAAACTAATTCCACAAAGAATATATATATCAGACGAATGATTCAGAAGTTTTGTGCAAAAAGAGCCTTTTTTCATATCTCATGACCCATAGGTGGCGCTGTCACCAAATTTGGCATGGACCCCCAGTTCATGGTCGACATGAAGTGTACCAAATGTCATTTCGATTGATCAAAGAATGACCGAGCTACAGCTTCAGAAACAATTTTGCGTCAACCTTGTTAAGTTCACACATTAATTACTTTTGAATAAAGAAAAATATCAAAATTCTGTTCGGTCATTTCTATGCGGCTCACTCCAAAGATCACCTGTGCCAAATTTCATAACATTTGAACCAAATTTGAAGGAGGAGTAGCGAAAAAACGAAATACTGTACATTTCAAAATTGCCGCTACTGTAATGGAAGGAGTCTTACTGTAATGTATCAAATTCAATATGTGGGATGAGAGCAATCAGGTGTACTAAGTAGAATTTTCATAGATCTAATGGATCACAAGTTATAACCATTTGAACATTTAAATTTTGAGCTGATGGTGGCGCTATAGAGTTACTGCTAGAGACCCCATTTTTGGCCACATAAATATTTGTGACCAACATTACAACTGTGCCAAATTTCATCATTTTCTTACATTCGCTTCATAGGGCTGCCATAGACTCCCATTGGGGAAGAAGAAAAATTTACTAACAGAAACAATGACCAATATAGCTGCAAGCAGCGATACGGGGCCAAGCACCATCAGCGCAATGAGCACCCGAAGCACAGCAAGAAACATACAACGTATCAATCACCCAGGGCGCATTGAGCACCCAAGGTGCATCAAGAACACAAGGCGCCGCAAAGAACCCAAAGCGTAGCAATGACAGAGCAGAACCACCGCAGTGCAGAGCAGCAACAGAAAACATGGCAAAAATAGAACATATGTGAACTACAGACAGGTCGAGAAGAATAGGTGGGAAAGAACAAAACTTTAATAGAAGAAATTAACATCTGCCTCAGGCGGGATTCGAACCCATGAACTCAGGATCTCAATGCATACGACTTAACAGATGCGCCACTCAGTAGACACAGCTCAAGGGGCAGCAGAAAAGAGCTTACATGCCATACAAAGAATTCAGAAGTTATAAGCAGTTCTATAAGAACTGTTATAGTTTATAACCCCTAGGTGGCGCTGTTCTCTGATTTCCTCAGGACGTCATGCCGAAGCTCCCTACCGATTTTTGCGCCGATATATCCGATACTTCAAAAGTTATAGCAATTTATCAGAAATTTCAAAATGGCGGACAGGCGGTTCGGTCAATCCCGGCATAATACATATCGACAGATGCGGCATGAGCCAAGGAATCCGTAGACACCAAGATCATAATTTTCTGACAAACGATTCAGAAGTTATGCGCAAAAATAGCCTTTTTTCCTATCTCATGACCCATAGGTGGCGCTGTCACCAAATTTGGCATGGACCCCCATTTCATGGTCGACATGAAGCGTACCAAATTTCATCTCGATTGATCAAAGAATGACCGAGATACAGCTTCAGAACCAATTTTGCGTCAATCTCGTTAAGTTCACGCATTAATTACTTTTGAATAAAGAAAAATATCAAAATTCTGTTCAGTCATTTCTATGCGGCTCACTCCAAAGATCACATGTGCCAAATCTCATAAGAATTGAACCAAATTTGAAGGAGGAGTAGCGAAAAAACGAAATACTGTACATTTCAAAATGGCCGATACTGTAATGGGAGGAGTCTTACTGTAAAGTATCAAATTCAATAAGCGGGATGAGAGCAATCACGTGTACTAAGTAGAATTTTCATAGATCCAATGAATCACGAGTTATAACCATTTGAACATTGAATTTTTGAGATGATGGTGGCGCTATAGAGTTACTGCTAGAGACCCCATTTTTGGCCAAATGACTATTTATGACCACCACTACAACTGTGCCAAATTTCATCATTTTCCTACATACGGTTCATAGGGCTGCCATAGACTCCCATTGGGGAAGATTAAGATTAAGATTAAGAAGAATAATAATACTGACAGATAACAATAGGTGCCACAGCACCATAGGTGCTTGGCCCCTAAATATAGCTGCAAGCAGCGATACGGGGCCAAGCACAATCAGCGCAATGAGCTCCCAAAGCACAGCAAGAAAGATACAACTTATCAATCACTCAGGGCGCATTGAGCACCCAAGGTGCATCAAGAACACAAGGCTCAGCAAAGAACCCAAAGCGTAGCAATGACAGAGCAGAACCACCGCAGTGCAGAGCAGCAACAGAAAACATGGCAAAAATAGAACATATGTGAACTACAGACAGGTCAAGAAGAATAGGTGGGAAAGAACAAAACTTTAATAGAAGAAATTAACATCTGCCTCAGGCGGGATTCGAACCCAAGAACTCAGGATCTCTATGCATACGACTTAACAGATGCGCCACTCAGTAGACACAGCTCAAGGGGCAGCAGAAAAGAGCTTACATGCCATACAAAGAATTCAGAAGTTATAAGCAGTTCTATAAGAACTGTTATAGTTTATAACCCTAGGTGGCGCTGTTCTCTGATTTCCTCAGGACATCATGTCGAAGCTCCCTACCGATTTTTGCGCGGATATGTCCAATAGTTCAAAAAATATAACAAATTATGTGAAATTTCAAAATGGCGGACAGGCGGTTCGGTCAATCCCGGCATAATACATATCGGCAGATGCGGCATGAGCCAAGGAATCCGTAGACACCAAGATCATAATTTTCTGACAAACGATTCAGAAGTTATGGGCAAAAATAGCCTATTTTCATATCTCATGACCCATAGGTGGCGCTGTCACCAAATTTGGCATGGACCCCCATTTCATGGTCGACATGAAGCGTACCAAATTTCATCTCGATTGATCAAAGAATGACCGAGATACAGCTTCAGAACCAATTTTGCGTCAATCTCGTTAAGTTCACGCATTAATTACTTTTGAAAAAAGTTAAATATCAAAATTCTGTTCAGTCATTTCTGTGCGGTTCACTACAAAGATCACCTGTGACAAATTTCATAACAATTGCCCCAAATTTGAAGGAGGAGTAGCGAAAAAACTAAATACTGTACATTTCAAAATGGCCGATACTGTAATGGGAGGAGTCTTACTGTAAGGTATTAAAAACAATAAGCATGAGGAGAGCAATCACGTGTACTAAGTAGAATTTTCATAGATCAAACGGATCTGCAGTTATAACCATTTGAACATTGAATTTTTGAGATGATGGTGGCGCTATAGAGTTACTGCTAGAGACCCCATTTTTGGCCAAATGACTATTTATGACCACCACTACAACTGTGCCAAATTTCATCATTTTCCTATATACGGTTCATAGGGCTGCCATAGACTCCCATTGGGGAAGATTAAGATTAAGATTAAGAAGAATAATAATACTAACAGAAACAATAGGTGCCACAGCACCATAGGTGCTTGGCCCCTAAATATAGCTGCAAGCAGCGATACGGGGCCAAGCACAATCAGCGCAATGAGCTCCCGAAGCACAGCAAGAAAGATACAACTTATCAATCACCCAGGGCGCATTGAGCACCCAAGGTGCATCAAGAACACAAGGCTCAGCAAAGAACCCAAAGCGTAGCAATGACAGAGCAGAACCACCGCAGTGCAGAGCAGCAACAGAAAACATGGCAAAAATAGAACATGTGTGAACTACAGACAGGTCAAAAAGAATAGGTGAGAAAGAACAAAACTATAATAGAAGAAATTAACACCTGCCTCAGGCGGGATTCGAACCCATGAACTCATGATCTCAATGCATACGACTTAACAGATGTGCCACTCAGTAGACACAGCTCAAAGGGCAGCAGAAAAGAGCTTACATGCCATGCAAAGAATTCAGAAGTTATAAGCAGTTCTATAAGAACTGTTATAGTTTATACCCCTAGGTGGCGCTGTTCTCTGATTTCCTCAGGACGTCATGCCGAAGCTCCCTACCGATTTTTGCGCCGATATATCCGATACTTCAAAAGTTATAGCAATTTATCACAGATTTCAAAATGGCGGACAGGCGGTTCGGTCAATCCCGGCATAATACATATCGGCAGATGCGGCATGAGCCAAGGAATCCGTAGACACCAAGATCATAATTTTCTGACAATCGATTCAGAAGTTATGCGCAAAAATAGCCTTTTTTCCTATCTCATGACCCATAGGTGGCGCTGTCACCAAATTTGGCATGGACCCCCATTTCATGGTCGACATGAAGCGTACCAAATTTCATCTCGATTGATCAAAGAATGACCGAGATACAGCCTCAGAACCAATTTTGCGTCAATCTCGTTAAGTTCGCGCATTAATTACTTTTGAATAAAGAAAAATATCAAAATTCTGTTCAGTCATTTCCATGCGGCTCACTCCAAAGATCACATGTGCCAAATCTCATAAGAATTGAACCAAATTTGAAGGAGGAGTAGCGAAAAAACGAAATACTGTACATTTCAAAATGGCCGATACTGTAATGGGTGGAGTCTTACTGTAAGGTATTAAAAACAATAAGCATGAGGAGAGCAATCACGTGTACTAAGTAGAATTTTCATAGAGCAAATGGATCACCAGTTATAACCATTTGAACATTGAATTTTTGAGATGATGGTGGCGCTATAGAGTTACTGCTAGAGACCCCATTTTTGGCCAAATGACTATTTATGACCACCACTACAACTGTGCCAAATTTCATCATTTTCCTATATACGGTTCATAGGGCTGCCATAGACTCCCATTGGGGAAGATTAAGATTAAGAAAAATAATAATAATAATAATAATACTAACAGAAACAATAGGTGCCACAGCACCATAGGTGCTTGGCCCCTAAATATAGCTGCAAGCAGCAATTGCGGGGTCAAGCACCTTCAGCGCAATGAGCACCCAAAGCACAGCAAAAACCACACGACGCAGCAAATGTGCAAAGCGCAGAAAGTGCGCAATACAGAGCCCGAACCCGAAGCAAAGCAAATGCAGAGCAGGATCACTGCAGTGCGGAGCAACAACAGTAAAGATGGCAAAAATATAACACGTGTGGAAAACCAGACAGGTCGAGAAGAACGTGTTAAAGGAAACGCAAAAGGAAATCTAAATAAGTGAAAGGGAGAGCTGGGATTCGAACCCATGACCTCAGGTTCCCAAAGCATAGCAGTTAACGCATGCGCCACTGAGTAAACGGTTAAACCACTGAGTTGGTGTGTCCAAGCTATAGAATAGAGATATAGAGCTGTAAACATTGATATCCAGCAATTACCAAAAGTGCAGAAATGACAACAGAGAGCACAAATAACTGAAATACAATGTATTGTATGAATATCACAAAACTTAAGTGAGAAAAAAAAGTTAAGACATAAACCACTGCACATGGGTTTGAACCTATGAACTCAGGTTCCCAAGGCACACAAGTTACCGCATACGCCACTGAGTAAACGATTAAACCACTGACTAGGTGTGTCCAAGCTATAGAATAGAGATATAGAGCTGTAAACATTGATATCCAGCAATTACCAAAAGTGCAGAAATGACAACAGAGAGCACAAATAACTGAAATACAATGTATTGTATGAATATCACAAAACTTAAGTGAGAAAAAAAAGTTAAGACAAAAACCACTGCACATGGGATTCGAACCCATGAACTCAGGTTCCCAAGGCACAGCAGTTACCGCATATGCCACTGAGTAACCAATTAAACCACTGACTTGGTGTGTCCAAGCTATAGAATAGAGATATAGAGCTGTAAACATTGATATCCAGCAATTACCAAAAGTGCAGAAATGACAACAGAGAGCACAAATAACTGAAATACAATGTATTGTATGAAAATCAATAAACTTAAGTGAGAAAAAAGTTAAGACAAAATATCACTGTACATGGGATTCGAACCCATGACCTCAGGATCTCATGGCATCTGGTTAACCAGATGCGCAACTCAGTTAACACAGCCCAAAGGGCAGCAAAAAACAGCTTAGGTGCTGCAAGGATTGACATATGCCAATCAACACAGATGCAGAACTGACAGTGCAGAGCAGAACTAACAGAAATACAATGTATATGAGAATCAAAAAGATCAAGTGAGATTGAAGACAAGAAGATCATTCTGTATAGTAATGCTATACAATGTAACATACAGTCACATTAATTTACTATGACAAATAGACAACGGCACAGGCACAGTCAACTTTGGAGTGGTATTTCTAAGAAAGAGAACAGAATATCAAAAATCTGTTCGGTCATTTCTGTGCGGATTGCTCCAAACATTATACGAGCAGCACCTGGCATAAAATAAACAAAATTTGTAAAAGGAGTAGCGAAAAAATCATGTACCAAATGCTTTACAGTAACACATGAACAGAATGTTGGAAAATGACAAACGAGGTATCGTTGCAATCGGCATAAACCAGTGAATACAATTTCACAAAGAAATTAATATCAGACAAAGTATTCAGAAGTTATAAGCAGTTCCATAAGAACTGTTATAGTTTATAACCCCTAGGTGGCGCTGTACTCTGACTTCCCAGGTACCTTCAGGACATCATGTCGAAGCTCCTTACTAATTTTTGCGCGGATATGTCCAATAGTTAAAAAAATATAACAAATTATGTGAAATTTCAAAATGGCGGACAGGCGGTTCGTTCAAACCCGGCATAATACACATCGACAGATGCGGCATGAGGTAAGCAATCCATAGACATCAAGATCATAATTTTCTGACAAACAGTTCAGAAGTTATGGGCAAAAATAGCCTATTTTATTATCTCATGACCCATAGGTGGCGCTGTCACCAAATTTGGCATGGACCCCAAGTTCATGGTCCACATGAAGTGTACCAAATTTCATTTGAATTGATCAAAGAATGACTGAGCTACAGCTTCAGAACCATTTTTGCGTCAACCTCGTTAACTTTGCGCATTTACTACTTTTGAACAAAGATAAATATCAAAATTCTGTTCGGTCATTTCTGTGCGGCTCACTCCAATGATCATCTGTGCCAAATCTCATAAGAATTGAACCACATTTGAAGGAGGAGTAGCGAAAAAACGAAATACTGTACATTTCAAAATGGCCGCTACTGTAATGGGTGGAGTTTTACTGTAAAGTATCAAATTCAATAAGCGGTATGAGAGCAATCACGTGTACTAAGTAGAATTTTCATAGATCAAGCGGATCACCAGTTATAACCATTTGAACATTGAATTTTTGCACTGCTGGTGGCGCTATAGAGTTAGTGCTAGAGACCCCATTTTTGGTCACTTGACTTTTCAGTACCACCTCTACAACTGTGCCAAATTTCATCATTTTCCTATGTACGGTTCATAGGGCTGCCATAGACTCCCATTGCGGAAAAATAATAATAATAATACTGACAATTCCAATAGGTGTCTCAGCA
Organism: Misgurnus anguillicaudatus; assembly: GCF_027580225.2. Taxonomy (NCBI): domain Eukaryota; kingdom Metazoa; phylum Chordata; class Actinopteri; order Cypriniformes; family Cobitidae; genus Misgurnus; species Misgurnus anguillicaudatus. The sequence goes on from NC_073339.2 coordinate 25,634,124, forward strand.
CCTTCGGTGCTTGACCCCTAAATATAGCTGCAAGCAGCAACTCGGGGCCAAGCACCTTCAGCGCAATAATGAGCACCCAAAGCAAGCACAGCAAGCACACAAAACACAGCAAGCTCACAAATCACAGCAAGCTCACAAAGCACAGCAAGCACACAAAGCACAACAAGCTCACCAAGCACACAAAGCACAGCCAGCACACAAAGCACAGCAGGCACACAAAGCACAGTAAGCTCACAAAGCACAGCAAGCTCACAAAGCACAGTAAGCATACAAAGCACAGCAAGCACAAAAAGCACAGCAAGTTCACAAAGCATAGCAAGCTCACAAAGCATAGCAAGCACACAAAGCACAGTAAGCTCACAAAACACAGCAAGCACACAAAGCACATCAAACACAAAGCACAGCAAGCTCAAAAAGCACAACAAGCTCACAAACCACAGCAAGCTCACCAAGCACAGCAAGCACACCAAGCATAGCAAGCACACCAAGCACAGCAAGCTGACAAAGCACAGCAAGCTCAAAATGCACAGCAAGCTCACCAAGCACAGCAAGCACACAAAGCACAGCAAGCTCAAAAAGCACAGCAAGCACACAAAGCACATTAAGCTCACAAAGCACAGCATGCTCACAAAGCACAGCAAGCACACAAAGCACAGCAAGCACACAAAGCACAGCAAGCACACAAAGCACAGCAAGCACACAAAGCACAGCAAGCTCACAAAGCACAGAAAGTACACAAAGCACAGCAAGCTCACAAAGCACAGCAAGCACACAAAGACAGCAAACTCACAAAGCACAGCAAGCACACAAAGAAAGCAAACTCACAAAGCACAGCAAGCACACAAAGCACAGCAAGCTCACAAAGCACAGCAAGCTCACAAAGCACAGCAAGCACCATAAAGCGCATCAAACACGCAAGGCTCAGGAATCATAGAGCAGAACCACCACAATGCAGAGCAACAACAGCAAACATGGAAAAATATAACATATGTGAACTACAGACAGGTTGAGAAGAATTGATGAGAAAGAACAAAACATTAATAGAAAAACCTAATATACGACTCAGGTGGGATTTGAACCCAAGAACTCAGAATCTCAATGCATGTGCTTTCCTGGATGCGCCACTCAGTTGACACAGTTCATGGGGCAGCAGAAAAAGATTAGATATCTGCAAGGATTGACATATGTCAATCACCAAAGATGCAGAATTGACACAGCAGAAGTAGAAATAACATAAATATAATGTACATGAGTTCAAGTGAAATTGAAGACAAGCAGATCATTATGTATAGTAATGCTATACAATGTAATATACAGTTATATTAATTTACTATGGCAAATAGACAACGTCACAGGCACGGTCAACTTTGGAGTGGTATTTCTAAGAAAGAGAACAGAATATCAAAAATCTGTTCAGTCATTTCTGTGCAGATTGCTCCAAACATTATACGAGCAGAACCTGGCAAAAAATAAACAAAATTTGTAAAAGGAGTAGCGGAAAAATCATCTACCAAATGCTTTACAATAATACATGAACAGAATGTTGGAAAATGACAAATGAGGTATCGTTGCAACCGGCATAAACCAGTGAATACAATTTCAGAAAGAAATTGATATCAGACAAAGTATTCCAAAGTTATAAAGGGTTCCATAAGAACTGTTATAGTTTATTACCCCTAGGTGGCGCTGTACTCTGACTTCCCAGGTACCTTCAGGACATCATGTCAAAGCTCCTTACCACTTTTTGCGCGGATATGTCCAATAGTTCAAAAAATATAACAATTTATCTGAAATTTCAAAATGGCGGACAGGCGGTTTGGTCAAACCCGCCATTATACACATCGACAGATGCGGCATGATGTAAGCAATCCATAGACATCAAGATCATAATTTTCTGACAAACAGTTCAGAAGTTATGGGCAAAAATAGCCTATTTTCATATCTCATGACCCATAGGTGGCGCTGTCACCAAATTTGATATGGACCCCCAGTTCATGGTCAACATGAAGTGTACCAAATTTAATTACAATTGATCAAAAAATGACCGAGGTACAGCTTCAGAACCATTATTGCATCAACCTCGTTAAGTTCACGCATTTATTACTTTTGCATTAAGATAAATATCAAAATTCTGTTCGGTCATTTCTATGCAGCTCACTACAAAGATCATCTGTGACAAACTTCATAACAATTGAACTAAATTTGAATGAGGAGTAGCGAAAAAACAAACAACTGTACATTTCAAAATGGCCACTACTGTAATGGGAGGAGTCTTACTGTAAGGTATTAAAATCAATTAATGTGAGAAGGGCAATCACGTGTACTAAGTAGAATTTTCATAGTTGAAATGTATCATTAGTTATAACAGTTCGAACATTGAATTTTTGATCTGCTGGTGGCGCTATAGAGTTACTGCTAGAGACCCCATTATTGGTCACATGACTATTTAGGACCACCTCTACAATTGTACCAAATTTCATCATTCTACTACTTATGGTTCATAGGGCTGCCATAGACTCCCATTGGACAAGAGTAAGAATAATAATAATAATAAATATAGCTGCAAGCAGCAACTCGGGGCCAAGCACCTTCAGCGCAATAATGAGCACCCAAAGCAAGCACAGCAAGCACACAAAACACAGCAAGCTCACAAATCACAGCAAGCTCACAAAGCATAGCAAGCGCACAAAGCACAGCAAGCTCACCAAGCACACAAAGCACAGCCAGCACACAAAGCACTGCAGGCACACAAAGCACAGCAAGCTCACAAAGCACAGCAAGCTCACAAAGCACAGCAAGCACACAAAGCACAGCAAGCACACAAATCACAGCAAGCTCACAGAGCCCAGCAAGCTCACAAAGCATAGCAAGCACACAAAGCACAGTAAGCTCACAAAACACAGCAAGCACACAAAGCACATCAAGCACACAAAGCACATCAAACACATAAAGCACAGCAAGCTCAAAAAGCACAACAAGCTCACAAACCACAGCAAGCTCACCAAGCACATCAAGCACACAAAGCACATCAAACACACAAAGCACAGCAAGCACAGCAAGCTCAAAAAGCACAACAAGCTCACAAACCACAGCAAGCTCCCCAAGCACAGCAAGCACACCAAGCATAGGAAGCACAGCAAGCTGACAAAGCCCAGCAAGCTCAAAATGCACAGCAAGCTCAAAATGCACAGCAAGCTCACCAAGCACAGCAAGCACACAAAACACAGCAAGCTCACAAAGCACAGCAAGCTCACAAAGCACAGCAAGCACAAAAAGCACAGCAAGCTCACCAAAGCACACAAAGCACAGCCAGCACACAAAGCACAGCAGGCACACAAAGCACAGCAAGTACACAAAGCACAGCAAGCTCACAAAGCACAGCAAGCTCACAAAGCACAGCAAGCATACAAAGCACAGCAAGCTCAAAGAGCACAGCAAGCTCACAGAGCACAGCAAGCTCACAAAGCACAGCAAGCTCACAAAGCATAACAAGCACACAAAGCACAGTAAGCTCACAAAACACAGCAAGCACACAAAGCACATCAAACACACAAAGCACAGCAAGCTCAAAAAGCACAACAAGCTCACAAACCACAGCAAGCTCACCAAGCACAGCAAGCACACCAAGCATAGCAAGCACACCAAGCACAGCAAGCTGACAAAGCCCAGCAAGCTCAAAATGCACAGCAAGCTCAAAATGCACAGCAAGCTCACCAAGCACACAAAGCACAGCAAGCTCAGAAAGCACAGCAAGCTCACAAAGCACAGCAAGCACACAAAGCACATTAAGCTCACAAAGCACAGCAAACACACAAAGCACAGCAAGCTCACAAAGCACAGCAAGCACACAAAGCACAGCAAGCTCACAAAGCACAGCAAGCCACAAAGCACACAAAGCACAGCAAGCTCACAAAGCACAGCAAGCTCACAAAGCACAGCAAGCTCACAAAGCACAGCAAGCACACAAACACAGCAAGCACACAAAGCACAGCAAGCTCACAAAGCACAGCAAGCACACAAAGCACAGCAAGCTCACAAAGCACAGCAAGGACCAAAAAGCGCATCAAACACGCAAGGCTCAGGAATCATAGAGCAGAACCACCACAATGCAGAGCAACAACAGCAAACATGGAAAAATATAACATATGTGAACTACAGACAGGTTGAGAAGAATTGATGAGGAAGAACAAAACATTAATAGAAAAACCTAACACATGACTCAGGTGGGATTCGAACCCAAGAACTCAGAATCTCAATGCATGTGATTTCCTGGATGCGCCACTCAGTTGACACAGTTCATGGTGCAGCAGAAAAATATTAGATATCTGCAAGGATTGACGTATGTCAATCACCAAAGATGCAGAATTGACACAGCAGAAGTAGAAATACCAGAAATACAATGTACATGAGTTCAAGTGATATTGAAGACAAGCAGATCATTATGTATAGTAATGCTATACAATGTAATATACAGTCATATTAATTTACTATGACAAATAGACAACGTCACAGGCACGGTCAACTTTGGAGTGGTATTTCTAAGAAAGATAACATAATATCAAAAATCTGTTCAGTCATTTCTATGCGGATTGCTCCAAACAATATACGAGCAGAACCTGGCAAAAAATAAACAAAATTTGTAAAAGGAGTAGCGGAAAAATCATCTACCAAATGCTTTACAATAATACATGAACAGAATGTTGGAAAATGACAAATGAGGTATCGTTGCAACCGGCATAAACCAGTGAATACAATTTCAGAAAGAAATTCATATCAGACAAAGTATTCCGAAGTTATAAGCAGTTCCATAAGAACTGTTATAGTTTATTACCCCTAGGTGGCGCTGTACTCTGACTTCCCAGGTACCTTCAGGACATCATGTCAAAGCTCCTTACCACTTTTTGCGCGGATATGTCCAATAGTTCAAAAAATATAACAATTTATGTGAAATTTCAAAATGGCGAACGGGCGGTTTGGTCAAACCCGGCATAATACACATCGACAGATGCGGCATGATGTAAGCAATCCATAGACATCAAGATCATAATTTTCTGACAAACAGTTCAGAAGTTATGGGCAAAAATAGCCTATTTTCATATCTCATGACCCATAGGTGGCGCTGTCACCAAATTTGATATGGACCCCCAGTTCATGGTCAACATGAAGTGTACCAAATTTCATTTCAATTGATCAAAGAATGACCGAGGTACAGCTTCAGAACCATTATTGCATCAACCTCGTTAAGTTCACGCATTTATTACTTTTGCATAAAGATAAATATCAAAAATCTGTTCGGTCATTTCTATGCAGCTCACTACAAAGATCATCTGTGACAAACTTCATAACAATTGAACCAAATTTGAATGAGGAGTAGCGAAAAAACAAACAACTGTACATTTCAAAATGGCCACTACTGTAATGGGAGGAGTCTTACTGTAAGGTATTAAAATCAATTAATGTGAGAAGGGCAATCACGTGTACTAAGTTGAATTTTCATAGTTCAAATGTATCACCAGTTATAAGAGTTCGAACATTGAATTTTTGAGCTGATGGTGGCGCTATAGAGTTACTGCTAGAGACCCCATTATTGGTCACATGACTATTTAGGACCACCACTACAATTGTGCCAAATTTCATCATTCTACTACTTATGGTTCATAGGGCTGCCATAGACTCCCATTGGACAAGAGTAAGAATAATAATAATAATAATACTAACAATTGCAATAGGTGTCTCAGCACCTTCGGTGCTTGACCCCTAATAATAATACTAACAATTGCAATAGGTGTCTCAGCACCTTCGGTGCTTGACCCCTAATAATACTAACAGAAACAATAGGTGCCACAGCACCATAGGTGCTTGGCCCCTAATAATAATACTAACAGAAACAATAGGTGCCACAGCACCATAGGTGCTTGGCCCCTAATAATAATAATAAGAAAACCATCAAACGCAATAGTGGCCTGCCGCCCTGCGGGCTTGGCCCCTAATTATATCCTAACCCAAACCCCAAATCTAACCCCAACTGCAGGTGAAAACAGTTTTAAAAGCCGAAGAAAAACATGTAGAAAATATAGCTGCAAGCAGCGATTCGGGGCTAAGCACCTTTAGCGCAATGAGCATCCAAAACACAAAAAGCAACATAGAAGGTATCAATAACCCAATGCGCATTGACCACCCAAGGTGCATCAAGAACACAAGGCGCAGCAAGTACCCAAAGCGTAGCAATCACACAGCAGAACCACCGCAGTGCAGAGCAGCAACAGAAAATATGACAAAAATAGAACATATGTGAACTACAGAAGGGTTGAGAAGAATAGGTGAGAAAGAACAAAACTTTAATAGAACAAATTAACACTTGCCTCAAGCGGGTTTCGAACCCAAGAACTAAGCATCTCTTTGCATGTTACTAACACGATGCACCATTCAGTTAACACGGTTCATGAGGCAGCAGAATAGAGTGTACAGAGATGAAAGCATTGACATATGCCAATCACCACAGATGCAGAAATGACACAGCAGAGCAGATATAACTGAAGTATAATGTATATAAGAATCAACAAGCTCAAGTGAGGTTAAAGACAAGAAGAACATTCTGTACAGAAACGCTATGAAATGTAATACACAGTAATTAACTATGACAAATAGACAACATCACAAGCACGGTCAACTTTGGAGCAATATTTCTAAGAAAGAGAACAGAATATAAAAAATCTGTTCGGTCATTTCTGTGCGGATTGCTCCAAACATTATACGAGCAGAACCTGGCATAAAATAAACAAAATTTGTAAAAGGAGTAGCGAAAAGATAATTTACCATATGCCTTACAATAACACATGAACAGAATGTTGGAAAATGACAAACGAGGTATCGTTGCGATCGGCATAAACCAGTGAAACTAATTTCACAAAGAATATATATATCAGACGAACGATTCAGAAGTTAGGTGCAAAAATAGCCTTTTTTCATATCTCATGACCCATAGGTGGCGCTGTCACCAAATTTGGCATGGACCCCCAGTTCATGGTCAACATTGAGTGTACCAAAGTTCAAATCGATAGATCAAAGAATGACGGAGATACAGCTTCAGAACCAATTTTGCGTCAGCCTCGTTAAGTTCACGCATTTATTACTTTTAAATAAAGAAAAATTTCAAAATTCTGTTCGGTCATTTCTATGAGGCTCACTCCAAATATCACCTGTGCCAAATCTCATAAGAATTGAACCAAATTTGAAGGAGGAGTAGCGAAAAAACGAAATACTGGACATTTCAAAATGGCCGATACTGTAATGGGTGGAGTCTTACTGTTAGGTATTAAAAACAATAAGCATGAGGAGAGCAATCACCTGTACTAAGTAGAATTTTCATAGATCAAACGGATCACCAGTTATAACCATTTGAACATTGAATTTTTGCACTGCTGGTGGCGCTATAGAGTTACTGCTAGAGACCCCATTTTTGGCCACATGACTATTTATGACCACCACTACAACTGTGCCAAATTTCATCATTTTCCTACATACGGTTCATAGGGCTGCCATAGACTCCCATTGGGGAAGAAATAGCAGAATAATAATAATAATAATAAATATAGCTGCAAGCAGCAATTGCGGGGTCAAGCACCTTCGGCGCAATGCACACACAGCACAGCAAGCACACAAAGCACAGCAAGCTCACAATGCACAGCAAGCACACAAAGCACAGCAATTACACAAATCACAGCAGGCACACAAACCACAGCAAGCTCACAAAGCACAGCAAGCACACAAAGCACAGCAAGCACACAAAGCACAGCAAGCTCACAATGCACAGCAAGCACACAAAGCACATCAATTACACAAATCACAGCAGGCACACAAAGCACAGCAAGCTCACAAAGCACAGCAAGCACACAAAGCACAGCAAGCACACAAAGCACAACAAGCACAGAAAGCATAGCAAGAACACAAAGCACAGCAATTACACAAATCACAGCAGGCACACAAAGCACAGCAAGCTCACAAAGCACACAAAGCACAGCAAGCACACAAAGCATAGCAAGCTCACAAAGCACAGCAAGCACACAAATCACAGCAAGCTCACAAAGCACAGCAAGAACCACCATAATGTAGAGCAACAACAGCAAACATGGAAAAATAGAACACATGTGAACTACAGACAGGTTGAGAAGAATTGATGAGGAAGAACAAAACGTCATGACTCAGGTGGGATCTGAACCCAGGAACTCAGAATCTCAATGCATATGATTAACTAGATGCGCCACTCAGTTGACACAGTTCATAAAGCAGCAGACAAGAGATTAGAGAGCTGAAATGATTAACATATGTCAATCACCAAAGATGCAGGAAAGACACAGCAGAAGCACCACAATGCAGAGCAACAACAGCAAACATGGAAAAATAGAACACATGTGAACTACAGACAGGTTGAGAAGATTTGATGAGGAAGAACAAAACATCATGACTCAGGTGGGATTCGAACCCAGGAACTTAGAATCTAAATGCAATTGGTTAACTAGATGCGCCACTCAGTTGACACAGTTCATGAGGCAGCAGACAAGAGATTAGAGAGCTGAAAGGATTAACATGTCAATCACCAAAGATGCAGAATTGACACAGCAGAAGTAGAAATAACAGAAATACAATGTACATGAGTTCAAGTGAAATTGAAGACAAGCAGACCATTATGTATAGTGATGCTATACAATGTAATATACAGTCACATTAATTTATTACTATGACAAATAGACAACGTCACAGGCACGGTAAACTTTAGAGTGGTATTTCTAAGAAAGAGAACAGAATATCAAAAATCTGTTCGGTCACATCTGTGCGGATTGCTCCAAACATTATACGAGCAGAACCTGACATAAAATACACAAAATTTGTAAAAGGAGTAGCGAAAAAATCATTTACCATATGCCTTACAATAACACATGAACATAATGTTGGAAAATGACAAACAAGGTATCGTTGCGATCAGCATAAAACAGTGAATACAATTTCACAAAGAAAATGTATATCAGACAATGTATTCAGAAGTTATAAGCAGTTCAATAAGAACTGTTATAGTTTATAACCCCTAGGTGGCGCTGTACTCTGACTTCCCAGGTACCTTCAGGATATCATGTCGAAGCTCCTTACCATTTTTTGCGCGGATATGTCCAATAGTTCAAAAAATATAACAATTTATTTGAAATTTCAAAATGGCGGACAGGCGGTTTGGTCAAACACGGCATAATTCACATCGACAGATGTGGCATGAAGTGAGCAATCCATAGACATCAACATCATAATTTTCTGACAAACAGTTCAGAAGTTATGGGCAAAAATAGCCTATTTTATTATCTCATGACCCATAGGTGGCGCTGTCACCAAATTTGGCATGGACCCCAAGTTCATGGTCCACATGAAGTGTACCAAATTTCATTGCAATTGATCAAAGAATGACTGAGCTACAGCTTCAGAACCATTTTTGCGTCAACCTCGTTAAGTTTGCGCATTTATTACTTTTGAACAAAGATAAAAATCAAAATTCTGTTCGGTCATTTCTATGCGGCTCACTCCAAAGATCATCTGTGCCAAATCTCATAAGAATTGAACCACATTTGAAGGAGGAGTAGCGAAAAAACGAAATACTGTACATTTCAAAATGGCCGCTACTGTAATGGGTGGAGTCTTACTGTAAAGTATCAAATTCAATAAGCGGGATGAGAGCAATCACGTGTACTAAGTAGAATTTTCATAGATCAAATAGTTCACCAATTATAACAGTTTGAACATTGAATCTTTGGACTACTGGTGGCGCTATAGAGTTACTGCTAAAGACCCCATTTTTGGTCACATGACTATTTATGACCATCTCTACAACTGTGCCAAATTTCATCATTTTCCTATGTACGGTTCATAGGGCTGCCATAGACTCCCATTGGGGAAAAATAATAATAATAATAATACTAACAGAAACAATAGGTGTCTCAGCACCTTCGGTGCTTGACCCCTAAATATAATACTAACAATTCCAATAGGTGCCATAGCACCATAGGTGCTTGGCCCCTAAATATAGCTGCAAGCAGCGATTCGGGGCCAAGCACCTTTAGCGCAATGAGCATCCAAAGCACAAAAAGCAACATAGAAGGGATGAATGACCCAATGCGCATTGACCACCCAAGGTGCATCAAGAACACAAGGCGCAGCAAGTACCCAAAGCGTAGCAATCACACAGCAGAACCACCGCAGTGCAGAGCAGCAACAGAAAATATGACAAAAATAGAACATATGTGAACTACAGAAGGGTTGAGAAGAATAGGTGAGAAAGAACAAAACTTTAATAGAACAAATTAACACTTGCCTCAAGCGGGTTTCAAACCCATGAACTAAGCATCTCTTTCCATGTGACTAACACGATACGCCATTCAGTTAAGACGGTTCATGAGGCAGCAGAATAGAGTGTACAGAGATGAAAGCATTGACATATGCCAATCACCACAGATGCAGAAATGACACAGCAGAGCAGATATAACTGAAGAAAAAATGTATATAAGAATCAACAAGCTCAAGTGAGGTTGTAGACAAGAAGAACATTCTGTACAGAAACGCTATGAAATGTAATATACAGTAATTAACTATGACAAATAGACAACATCACAAGCACGGTCAACTTTGGAGCAATATTTCTATGAAAGAGAACAGAATATAAAAAATCTGTTCGGTCATTTCTGTGCGGAATGCTCCAAACATTATACGAGCAGAACCTGGCATAAAATAAAAAAAAATTGTAAAAGGAGTAGTGAAAAGATAATTTACCATATGCCTTACAATAACACATGAACAGAATGTTGGAAAATGATAAACGAGGTATCGTTGCGATCGGCATAAACCAGTGAAACTAATTTCACAAAGAATATATATATCAGACGAACGATTCAGAAGTTATGTGCAAAAATAGCCTTTTTTCATATCTCATGATCCAAAGGTGGCGCTGTCACCAAATTTGGCATGGACCCCCAGTTCATGGTCGACATGAAGTGTACCAAATTTAATTTCGATTGATCAAAGAATGACCAAGATACAGCTTCAGAAACAATTTTGCGTCAACCTCGTTAAGTTCACACATTAATTACTTTTGAATAAAGAAAAAAATCAAAATTCTGTTCGGTCATTTCTATGCGGCTCACTCCAAAGATCACCTGTGCCAAATTTCATAACATTTGAACCAAATTTGAAAAAGGAGTAGCGAAAAAACAAAATACTGTACATTTCAAAATTGCCGCTACTGTCATGGGAGGAGTCTTACTGTAAAGTATCAAATTCAATAAGCGGGATGAGAGCAATCACGTGTACTTAGTAGAATTTTCATAGATCTAATGGATCACAAGTTATAACTATTTGAACATTGAATATTTGAGCTGATGGTGGCGCTATAGAGTTACTGCTAGAGACTCCATTTTTGGCCACATGAATATTTATGACCAACATTACAACTGTGCAAAATTTCATCATTTTCTTACATTCGGTTCATAGGGCTGCCATAGACTTCCATTGGGGAAGAAAAATTTACTAACAGAAACAATGACCAATATAGCTGCAAGCAGCAATACCGGGGTCAAGCCAAACATGGCAAAAAATGATTCATACGTGATGACTGTCATGATTTAAGATCTAAGTTTGCATTAGTTTTATGAAAAAAAAAACAATTTTTTCGTATCTTGAGACCACTAGGTGGCACTGTGCCGAAAGAATAGATGGTGCCTCAGGTCATGACTGTGATGACACATACCAAATTTAGTGTAAATACAATAAAGCGATACGGAGATATAGCCTTAAATGACTTGACCACTAGGGGGCACTGACCAAAAAATTAATTGTGACTCAGGTCTTGATTGTGATGACACCCACCAAATTTGGTGTAAATACAATAAAGAGATGCAGAGATATAGCCTTAAATGACTTGACCACTAGGGGGCACTGACCAAAAAATAAATTGTGACTCAGGTCTTGATTGTGATGACACCCACCAAATTTGGTGTAAATACAATAAAGGGATGCAGAGATATAGCTTCAAATCTCTTGACCACTAGGGGGCACCGAAAAGTTTACAAGTCCTCCCAGAACATGTTGCTGATGAATCATACCAAGTTTCATAACAATACGCAATTGCGTTTCTGAAATACTTGAACTTAAAGAAAAATTCAAAATGGCCGACACACAAAATGGCCGACCAAAAACCATTTGGTATCGTTTGACTCGGCATGCCTCACGAAATCTAACAAGACCAGTCTCATAATTTTACATTCAAATTTGCAGTAGTTATAAGCAAAAATAGACATTTTTTATATCTCGTGACCAGTAGGGGGCAGTGTGACGAAATGGTGCATGCACCCTCAGGTCATCACTGTTATGACATATACCAAGTCTCATATTAATACGCAAAAGTTTTGCGAAGATACAGGCTCAAACACATTTTGGCGTGCTCGCCCTCGCATTCTTTGATGCGTTATACGACAACGGATAGGTCTACCGAAAAGCTTTTGATAACTTTTTGTCTAGAGTGTATCTAGATGATGCATACCAAAAATCAAGCCAATCACACGAGCGCTCTAGGAGGAGTTCGAAAAAGTAGGTGTTCAATATAATTAAAAATGGCCGACAGGAAGTAGGTTTGACTCAGACATATTTGGTACAGTCGGACTCAGCATGAGCCAAGGAACCAATAGAGTGAAGTCTTATGTCATAGTGGCAATTTAATCAAATTATATAAAGATTTTAAACAATTTATTTACATATCCTGACCACTAGGTGGCGCCGTCCTAAAGATTTATAGGTGCGCTCAGAACATGTCACTGATGAACCATGCCAAATTTCATAGCGATACGCCATTCTGTTTGTGAAATACTGAACTTAATGAGAAAATTCAAAATGGCCGACACCCAAAATGGCCGACCGAAAACCGTTTGGTATCGTTTGACTCGGCATGCCTCAAGGAATCTAACAAGACCAATTTCATGATTTTAGACTCAACTTTGAAGTAGTTAAAAGCGAAAATAGGCATTTTTCGAATCTCGTGACCACTAGGTGGCGCTGTGACGAAACGTTGCAGGCACCCTCAGGTCATGACTGTAATGACATATACCAAGTTTCGTGTCGATACAATAAAGTTTTGCGAAGATACGGCCTCACGTCCGTTTTGGCGTGCTCGCCGCCATATATGTTGGCAATTTGTACGAGAACGCATTGGTCTATCAAAAAGCTTTTGATAACTTTTTGTCTGGGGTGCCTCTAGATGCTACATACCAAAGGACATGAAAATCGGACAAACGGTCTAGGAGGAGTTCAAAAAAGTAGGTTTTACGGAAAATTCAAAATGGCGGAAAGATGTGCATGACACAAATGACATCAATGTGTGCAATTGAATCATCATGAGCAAAGGATTCAGAGGAAACAAGAATTTAGTTTCTAGGACTCACAGGTCAGAAGTTATGAGCATGAACATAAGTGGATTTTTGGACTGTTGGTGGCGCTAGAGGGTTTGAGTCAGACACACCAATGTTGCTATAGTAACTTCTGAGACTGTCCTTTACATGTGTGCCAAATTTCATAACTTTCCTATGTACGGTTCTAGGGGCTGCCATTGACTTCAATGGCGGAAGAGGAAACATAATAATAATAATAAATATAGCTGCAAGCAGCGATACCGGGGTCAAGCCAAACATGGCAAAAAATGATTCATACATGATGACTGTCATGATTTAAGATCTAAGTTTGCATTAGTTTTATGAAAAAAAAGCATTTTTTTCGTATCTTGAGACCACTAGGTGGCACTGTGCCGAAAGACTAGATGGTGCCTCAGGTCATGACTGTGATGACACATACCAAATTTAGTGTAAATACAATAAAGCGATACGGAGATATAGCCTTAAATGACTTGACCACTAGGGAGCACTGACCAAAAAATGTATTGTGACTCAGGTCATGATTGTGATGACACCCACCAAATTTGGTGTAAATACAATAAAGAGATGCAGCGATATAGCCTTAAATGACTTGACCACTAGGGGGCACTGACCAAACAATAAATTGTGACTCAGGTCTTGATTGTGATGACACCCACCAAATTTGCTGCAAATACGATAAAGAGATGCAGAGATATAGCTTCAAATCTCTTGACCACTAGGGGGCGCAGAAAAGTTTACAAGTCCTCCCAGAACATGTTGATGAACCATACCAAGTTTCATAACAATACACAATTGCGTTTCTGAAAAACTTGAACTTAAAGAAAAAATTCAAAATGGCCGACACACAAAATGGCCGACCAAAAACCATTTGGTATCGTTTGACTCGGCATGCCTCATGAAATCTAACAAGACCGCTCTCATAATTTTACATTCAAGTTTGCAGTAGTTATAAGCAAAAATAGACATTTTTTATATCTCGTGACCAGTAGGGGGCAGTGTGACGAAATGGTGCATGCACCCTCAGGTCATCACTGTTATGACATATACCAAGTCTCATATTCATACGCAAAAGTTTTGCGAAGATACAGGCTCAAACACATTTTGCCGTGCTCGCCCTCGCATTCTTTGATGCGTTATACGACAAAGGATAGGTCTACCGAAAATCTTTTGATAACTTTTTGTCTAGAGTGTCACTAGATGATGTATACCAAAAATCAAGCCAATCACACGAGCGCTGTAGGAGGAGTTCAAAAAAGTAGGTGTTCAATATAATTCAAAATGGCCGACAGGAAGTAGGTTTGACTCAGACATATTTGGTACAGTCGGACTCAGCATGAGCCAAGGAATCAATAGAGTGAAGTCTTATGTCATAGTGGCAATTTAATCAAATGCTATAAAGATTTTAATTTTTTTTACATATCCTGACCACTAGGTGGCGCCGTCCTAAAGATTTATAGGTGCGCTCAGAACATGTCACTGATGAACCATGCCAAATTTCGTAGCGATACGCCATTCTGTTTGTGAAATACTGAACTTAATGAGAAAATTCAAAATGGCCGACACCCAAAATGGCCGACCGAAAACCGTTTGGTATCGTTTGACTCGGCATGACTCAAGGAATCTAACAAGACCACCATCATGATTTTAGACTCAAGTTTGAAGTAGTTATAAGCGAAAATAGGCATTTTTTGAATCTCGTGACCACTAGGTGGCGCTGTGACGAAACGTTGCAGGCACCCTCAGGCCATGACTGTAATGACATATACCAAGTTTCGTGTCGATACACCAAAGTTTTGCGAAGATACAGCCTCACGTCCATTTTGGCGTGCTCGCCGCCATATATTTTGTCAGTTTATATGAGAACGCATTGGTCTATCAAAAAGCTTTTGATAACTTTTTGTCTGGGGTGTCTCTAGATGCTACATACCAAAGGACATGCAAATCGGACAAACGGTCTAGGAGGAGTTCGCAAAAGTAGGTTTTACGGAAAATTCAAAATGGCGGAAAGATGTGCATGACACAAATGATATCAATGTGTGCCATTGAATCATCATGAGCCAAGGATTCAGAGGAAACAAGGAATTTAGTTTCTAGGACTCACGGGTCAGAAGTTATGAGCATGAACATAAGTGGATTTTTGGACTGTTGGTGGCGCTAGAGGGTTTGAGTCAGACACACCATTGTTGCTATAGTAACTTCGGAGACTGTCCTCTACATGTTTGCCAAATTTCATAACTTTCCTACGTACGGTTCTATGGGCTGCCATTGACTTCAATGGCGGAAGAACAAGAAACTGAATAATAATAATAAGAAAACTAACAGAAACAATAGGTGTCTACGCCACTTCGTGGCTTGACCCCTAATAATAAGAAAACTAACAATAACAATAGGGTTCTACGCCCCTTCGGGGCTTGACCCCTAAAAAGAAAACTAACAAATACAATAGGGGTCTTCGCCCCTTCGGGGCTTGACCCCTAAATATAGCTGCAAGCAGCAATGCCGGGGTCAAGCCGAAAAGGGCACAGAAAGATGTAAAGTTGCGTATGGATAAGCAGACTAAAGAACCTAGGGAAACCTTATGATTTCAGATGAAAAAAACGCAAAAGTAATCAACAAAAATAATCTATGTTCTTGTCTACTGCAATCGTCCTTCTGTTATTGACAATCATGGAACATTAGAGCACTGAAAGACATGTATGTGATGTTTGCAGTGGCAAAACATGGGTCACAACATGTTACAGCAAGTTAAATGAGTCAAAAGAGACCATCCCCATGTCTCTACGCTGTTCTGATGCAGAGAAAAAGCTGTTGCAAAAACAGTTGATAAGGTATTCTCATTGGTTGCTAGACAGTAAATTGACATCCACCAGTGATTATAATCCAAGCCATGAAATGAATAATCCATGATGATTTATGGTTTTAGATGTGTTTGTTGCAGTAGTTTTAGGCAAAAATTACCATTTTTATCTCAAAACCACTAGGTGGCGCTGTGACAAAATTGTACATGCAACTTCAGGTCATGATTACGTTACATTGAGCTAGTTTTATGTCTATACACTTTACTTTAGTGAAGAAACAGTTGTATGACCATAGGGCTGGCTTGATATCACAGGTTTTGTTCAATTATAACGCAAACTAGTGGTGCAAGCAAGCAATTTTTTTTGTGTAGCCTCAGACTGTGGTCGTACATCAGCGTATCAAATCTGGTGAAAAAATCTCTTTTCGTTGCGAAGTTATAACCATTTATGTGTAAAAAATACAAAATTTAAAGGTAATTTTTCGTTTTTTGCATTTTTCGGCCATTTCTGATGAAAATTTTAATATAACGCCAATAGAACTTTTTGTTCAGAAGGTAAGGTTAGTTTCTTCCTATGGTGTTTTTGAGTCGATCAGAATTACGCTCGCGGAGATATTCGCGCGTGTTTTTTAAGCGCTATTTTGCCACACAGGGTTAACCGTAAGGCAAATCCTGGCATGTTTGGTATCGTTGGACTCTGCAACTATTCAAAACTCCAAGGAAATAGGTCCCTTGTAAATACGATGATCATAGCCAAAGTTATAGGCCTATAAAACATTCGTCTGGCCACTAGGTGGCGCTGCAACGAAACTGTGCATGCACCCTGAGTTCCTGACTGGCATCAGAAGTACCAAGTGCCGTGTCAATAGGCCTAAGTTTGACGAAGATACAGCCTAAAATCTATTTTTTTGCACTCTACGTAAAATTCGATAAGGCGGTATACGACAAGGGATTGCTGTATCAAAATTCTTTTGATAACTTTTTGCCGTGAGTGTCTCTAGATGGTACATACCGATTTTTGTGGGAATCCGACAAAAACTCTAGGACGAGTTCGCAAAAGTAGGTTTTACGAATAATTCAAAATGGCGGAAAATTTTTCAGGACGGAAAATGACTTCATAGGGTCCAATCGAATCGTCTTGAGCCAAGGAATCAGATGAAGCAAGAATTTTGTTTCTAGGGCTTACCGATTAGAAGTTATAAGCAAAAACATAAGTGCAACTTTGGACTGTTGGTGGCGCTAGCGAGTTAGACATAGAGACTCCAAATTTGCTGTGGGGACACATTGGACTGTCCTCTATCAGTGTGCCAAATTTCATAACTTTCCTATGTACGGTTCTATGGGCTGCCATAGACCGCAATGGCGGAAGAAGAAGAAGAGTAAATATAGCTGCAAGCAGCAATGCCGGGGTCAAGCCAAAAAGGGCACAGAAGAAGGTAAACTTGAGTCCGGATGAGCAGTTTAAAAAACCTAGCAAAACCTCCTGATTTCAGACAAATTAATATAACAGTAATCAGCAAAAAAGCTGTGTTCTTATTCAGTGAAATCTCTCCCTCACGTCTTGAGGAGCATTGACAACTAGAACACTGAAGGAAATGTGAGTGGTGCTTGCAGTGGTAATACTCAGCTCACAAAATGTTACTGTGGTGTTAATGAGTCAAAAGAGCCCACCCCCATGTCTCTACGCTGTTCTGATGAAGAGATATAGCTCTTGCAAAAACAGTTGATAAGGTATTCTCATTGGTTGCTAGACAGTAAATTGACATCCACCAGTGATTATAATCCAAGCCATGAAATGAATAATCCATGATGACTTGTGGTTTTAGATGTGTTGTTGCAGTAGTTTTAGGCAAAATTTTCAATTTTCTATCTCAAAACCACTAGGTGGCGCTGTGACAAAATTGTGCATGCAACTTCAGGTCATGATTACGTTACATCGAGCTAGTTTTATGACTATACACTTTAGTTTAGTGAAGAAACAGTTGTATGACCATAGGGCTGGCTTGATATCACAGGTTTTGTTCAATTATAACGCCAACTAGTGGTGCAAGCAAGCAATTTTTTTTGTGTAGCCTCAGACTGTGGTCGTACATCAGCGTATCAAATCTGGTGAAAAAATCTCTTTTCGTTGCGAAGTTATAACCATTTATGTGTAAAAAATACAAAATTTAAAATGTAATTTTTCGTTTTTTGCATTTTTCGGTCATTTCTGATGAAAATTTTAATATAACGCCAATAGAACTTTTTGTTCAGAAGGTAAGGTTAGTTTCTTCCTATGGTGTTTTTGAGTCGATCAGAATTACGGTCGCGGAGATATTCGCGCGTGTTTTTTAAGCACTATTTTGCCGCACAGGGTTAACCGTAAGGCGAATCCTGGCATGTTTGGTATCGTTGGACTCGGCAACTATTCAAAACTCCAAGGAAACCAGTCCCTTGTAAATATGATGATCATAGCCAAAGTTATAGGCCTATAAAACATTCGTCTGGCCACTAGGTGGCGCTGCAACGAAACTGTGCATGCTCCCTCAGTTCCTGACTGGCATCTCAAGTACCAAGATTTGTGTCAATAGGCCTAAGTTTGGAGAAGATACAGCCTAAAATCTGTTTTTTTGCGCTCTATGTAAAATTTGTTGACGCGCTATACGACAACGGATTGGTTTATCGAAATTCTTTTAATAACTTTTTGCCTTGAGTGTCTCTAGATGCTGCATACCAATTTTCGTGGAAATCGGGGAAAAGCTCTAGGACGAGTTCGCAAAAGTAGGTTTTACGAATAATTCAAAATGGCGAAAAAATTTCATGACGGAAAATGATGTCATAGGGTCCAATGGAATCGTGTTGAGCCAAGGAATCAGAGGAACCAAGAATTTTGTTTCTAGGGCTTACGGATAAGAAGTTATAGGCAAAAACATAAGTGCAACTTTGGACTGTTGGTGGCGCTAGTGGGTTAGACATAGAGACTCCAAATTTGCTGTGGGGACACATTGGACTGTCCTTTATCAGTGTGCCAAATTTCATAACTTTCCTACGTACGGTTCTATGGGCTGCCATAGACCGCAATGGCGGAAGAAGAATAACTAATAAATATAGCTGCAAGCAGCGATACCGGGGTCAAGCCAAACATGGCAAAAAATGATTCATACGTGATGACTGTCATGATTTAAGATCTAAGTTTGCATTAGTTTTATGAAAAAAAAAAAAAATTTCGTATCTTGAGACCACTAGGTGGCACTGTGCCGAAAGAATAGATGGTGCCTCAGGTCATGACTGTGATGACACATACCAAATTTAGTGTAAATACAATAAAGCGATACGGAGCTATAGCCTTAAATGACTTGACCACTAGGGGGCACTGACCAAAAAATAAATTGTGACTCAGGTCTTGATTGTGATGACACCCACCAAATTTGGTGTAAATACAATAAAGAGATGCAGAGATATAGCCTTAAATGACTTGACCACTAGGGGGCACTGACCAAAAAATAAATTGTGACTCAGGTCTTGATTGTGATGACACCCACCAAATTTGGTGTAAATACAATAAAGGGATGCAGAGATATAGCTTCAAATCTCTTGACCACTAGGGGGCACCGAAAAGTTTACAAGTCCTCCCAGAACATGTTGCTGATGAATCATACCAAGTTTCATAACAATACGCAATTGCGTTTCTGAAATACTTGAACTTAAAGAAAAATTCAAAATGGCCGACACACAAAATGGCCGACCAAAAACCATTTGGTATCGTTTGACTCGGCATGCCTCACGAAATCTAACAAGACCAGTCTCATAATTTTACATTCAAATTTGCAGTAGTTATAAGCAAAAATAGACATTTTTTATATCTCGTGACCAGTAGGGGGCAGTGTGACGAAATGGTGCATGCACCCTCAGGTCATCACTGTTATGACATATACCAAGTCTCATATTAATACGCAAAAGTTTTGCGAAGATATAGGCTCAAACACATTTTGGCGTGCTCGCCCTCGCATTCTTTGATGCGTTATACGACAACGGATAGGTCTACCGAAAAGCTTTTGATAACTTTTTGTCTAGAGTGTATCTAGATGATGCATACCAAAAATCAAGCCAATCACACGAGCGCTCTAGGAGGAGTTCGAAAAAGTAGGTGTTCAATATAATTCAAAATGGCCGACAGGAAGTAGGTTTGACTCAGACATATTTGGTACAGTCGGACTCAGCATGAGCCAAGGAATCAATAGAGTGAAGTCTAATGTCATAGTGGCAATTTAATCAAATGATATAAAGATTTTTAAAAAAAAATTACATATCTTGACCACTAGGTGGCGCCGTCCTAAAGATTTATAGGTGCGCTCAGAACATGTCACTGATGAACCATGCCAAATTTCGTAGCGATACGCCATTCTGTTTGAGAAATACTGAACTTAATGAGAAAATTCAAAATGGCCGACACCCAAAATGGCCGACCGAAAACCGTTTGGTATCGTTAGACTCGGCATGCCTCAAGGAATCTAACAAGACCACCTTTATGATTTTAGACTCAAGTTTGAAGTAGTTATAAGCGAAAATAGGCATTTTTCGAATCTCGTGACCACTAGGTGGCGCTGTGACGAAACGTTGCAGGCACCCTCAGGTCATGACTGTTATGACATATACCAAGTTTCGTGTCGATACAATAAAGTTTTGCGAAGATACGGCCTCACGTCCGTTTTGGCGTGCTCGCCGCCGTATATGTTGTCACGGTATACGAGAACGCATTGGTCTATCAAAAAGCTTTTGATAACTTTTTGTCAGGGGTGTCTCTAGATGCTAGATACCAAAGGACATGCAAATCGGACAAACGCTCTAGGAGGAGTTCGAAAAAGTAGGTTTTACGGAAAATTCAAAATGGCGGAAAGATGTGCATGACACAAATGACATCAATGTGTGCATTTGAATCATCATGAACCAAGGATTCAGATGAAACAAGACTTTAGTTTCTAGGACTCACAGGTCAGAAGTTATGAGCATGAACATAAGTGGATTTTTGGACTGTTGGTGGCGCTAGAGGGTTTGAGTCAGACACACCAAAGTTGCTATAGTAACTTCTGAGACTGTCCTCTACATGTGTGCCAAATTACATAACTTTCCTACGTACGGTTCTATGGGCTGCCATTGACTTCAATGGCGGAAGAACTAGGATGAATAATAATAAGAAAACTAACAGAAACAATAGGTGTCTACGCCACTTCGTGGCTTGACCCCTAATAAATATAGCTGCAAGCAGCAATGCCGGGGTCAAGCCGAAAAGGGCACAAAAGGATGCAAAATTGAGATTGGATAAGCAGATTGAAGAACCTAGGTAAACCTAATAATTTTAGATGAAAAAACAAAAAGTTATCAACAAACATGATCTATGTTCTTGTCTAATGCAATCGTCTTTCTGTTATTGACAAGCATGGAACATTAGAGCACTGAAGGACATGTGAGTGGCGTTTCCAGTGGCAAATTATGGGTCACATTATGTCACAACAAGTTTAATTAGTCAAAAGAGACCATCCCTGTGTCTCTACGATGTTCTGATGCAGAGATATAGCTTTTGCAAAAACGGTTGATAAGGTATTCTCAATGGTTGCTAGGGAGTGAATTGGCAACCACCAGTGATTATAGTCAAAGCCATGAAAGGAATAATCCATAATGACTCATGGTTTTAGATGTGTTGTTGCAGTAGTTTTAGGTAAAAATACCATATTCTATCTCAAAACCAGTAGGTGGCGCAATGACAAAATTGTGCATGCAACAACAGGTCATGATTGTGTTATATCTAGCTAGTTTTATGTCTATACACTTTAGTTTAGTGAAGAAACAGTTGTATGACCATAGGGCTGGCTTGTTATCAAAGGTTTTGTTCAATTATAAGGCCATCTGGTGGTGCAAGCATACAATTTTTTTTGTGTAGGCTCAGAATGTGCTCATGCATCAGCGTATCAAATCTGGTGGAAAAATATATTTTCGTTACAAAGTTACAACCATTTATGTGTAAAAAACACAGAATTTGAAGGTATTTTTTCGTTTTTTGCAACTTTCGGCCATTTCTGATGAAAAATTTAATATAACGCCAATAGAACTTTTTGTTCAGAAGGTAAGGTTAGTTTCTTTCTATGGTGTTTTCGAGTCAATCGGAAAAACGCTCGTGGAGATATTCACGCGTGTTTTTTAAGCGCTATTTTGCTGTACAGGGTTAACTGTAAGGCGAATTCTGGCATGTTTGGTATCGTTGGACTTGGCAACTATTCAGAACTCCAAACAAACAAGTCCTGTGAAAATACATCAATCGGAGCCAAAGTTATAGGTGTATAAATCATTTTTCTGGACACTAGGTGGCGCTGCGACGAAACTGTGCATGCACCCTCAGTTCCTGACTGGCATCACAAGTACCAAGTGTCGTGTCAATAGGCCTAAGTTTGACGAAGATACAGCCTAAAATCTGTTTTTTTGCGCTCTACGTAAAATTCGTTAAGGCGGTATTCGACAACGGATTGTTGTATCGAAATTCTTTTGATAACTTTTTGCCATGAGTGTCTCAAGATGATACATACCATTTTTGGTGGCAATCGGACAAAAGCTCTAGGACGAGTTCGAAAAAGTAGGTTTTACGAATAATTCAAAATGGCGGACAAATTTTCATGACGGAAAATAACCACATAGGGTCCAATGGAATCGTCTTGAGCCAAGGAATCAGAGGAACCAAGAATTTTGTTTCTAGGGCTTACGCATAAGAAGTTATATGCAAAAACATAAGTGCAACTTTGGACTGTTGGTGGCGCTAGTGGGTTAGACATAGAGACTCCAAATTTGCTGTGGGGACACATTGGACTGTCCTTTATCAGTGTGCCAAATTTCATAACTTTCCTATGTACGGTTCTATGGGCTGCCATAGACCGCAATGGCGGAAGAAGAATAACTAATAATAATAATAAAATTAAGAAAACTAACAAATACAATAGGGTTCTACGCCCCTTCGGGGCTTGACCCCTAATAATAAAAATATAGCTGCAAGCAGCGATACCGGGGTCAAGCCAAACATGGCAAAAAATGATTAATACGTGATGACTGTCATGATTTAAGATCTAAGTTTGCATTAGTTTTATGAAAAAAAAAATTTTTTTCGTATCTTGAGACCACTAGGTGGCACTGTGCCGAAAGAATAGATGGTGCCTCAGGTCATGACTGTGATGACACATACCAAATTTAGTGTAAATACAATAAAGCGATATGGAGATATAGCCTTAAATGACTTGACCACTAGGGGGCACTGACCAAAAAATAAATTGTGACTCAGGTCTTGATTGTGATGACACCCACCAAATTTGGTGTAAATACGATAAAGAGATGCAGAGATATAGCTTCAAATCTCTTGACCACTAGGGGGCACCGGAAAGTTTACAAGTCCTCCCAGAACATGTTGCTGATGAACCATATCAAGTTTCATAACAATACGCAATTGCGTTTCTGAAATACTTGAACTTAAAGAAAAATTCAAAATGGCCGACACACAAAATGGCCGACCAAAAACCATTTGGTATCGTTTGACTCGCCATGCCTCACGAAATCTAACAAGACCAGTCTCATAATTTTATATTCAAATTTGCAGTAGTTATAAGCAAAAACAGACATTTTTTATATCTCGTGACCAGTAGGGGGCAGTGTGACGAAATGGTGCATGCACCCTCAGGTCATCACTGTTATGACATATACCAAGTCTCATATTAATATGCAAAAGTTTTGCGAAGATACAGGCTCAAACACATTTTGGCGTGCTCGCCCTCGCATTCTTTGATAAGTTATACGACAACGGATAGGTCTAACGAAAATCTTTTGATAACTTTTTGTCTAGAGTGTCTCTAGATAATGCATACCAAAAATCAAGCCAATCACACAAGCTCTCTAGGAGGAGTTCGAAAAAGTAGGTGTTCAATATAATTCAAAATGGCCGACAGGAAGTAGGTTTGACTCAGACATATTTTATACAGTCGGACTCAGCATGAGCCAAGGAATCAATAGAGTGAAGTCTTATGTCATAGTGGCAATTTAATCAAATGAGATAAAGATTTTTAAAAAATGTTTACATATCCTGACCACTAGGTGGCGCCGTCCTAAAGATTTAAAGGTGTGCTCAGAACATGTCACTGATGAACCATGCCAAATTTCGTAGCGATACGCCATTCTGTTTGTGAAATACTGAACTTAATGAGAAAATTCAAAATGGCCGACACCCAAAATGGCCAACCGAAAACCGTTTGGTATCGTTTGACTCGGCATGCCTCAAGGAATCTAACAAGACCACCTTCATGATTTTAGACTCAAGTTTGAAGTAGTTATAAGCGAAAATAGGCATTTTTCGAATCTCGTGACCACTAGGTGGCGCTGTGACGAAACGTTGCAGACACCCTCAGGTCATGACTGTAATGACATATACCAAGTTTCGTGTCGATACAATAAAGTTTTGCGAAGATAAGGCCTCACGTCCGTTTTGGCGTGCTCGCCGTCATATATGTTGTCAATTTATATGAGAACGCATTGGTCTATCAAAAAGCTTTTGATAACTTTTTGTCTTGGGTGTCTCTAGATGCTACATACCAAAGGACATGCAAATCAGACAAACGGTCTAGGAGGAGTTCGAAAAAGTAGGTTTTACGAAAAATTCAAAATGGCGGAAAGATGTGCATGACACAAATGACATCAATGGGTGCATTTGAATCATCATGAGCCAAGGATTCAGAGGAAACAAGAATTTAGTTTCTAGGACTCACGGGTCAGAAGTTATGAGCATGAAAATAAGTGGATTTTTGGACTGTTGGTGGCGCTAGAGGGTTTGAGTCAGACACACCAATGTTGCTATAGTAACTTCTAAGACTGTCCTCTACATGTGTGCCAAATTTCATAACTTTCCTATGTACGTTTCTATGGGCTGCCATTGACTTCAATGGTGGAAGAACAAGAAGAAGAAATATAGCTGCAAGCAGCGATACCGGGGTCAAGCCAAACATGGCAAAAATAATTCATACGTGATGACTGTCATGATTTAAGATCTAAGTTTGCACTAGTTTTAGGAAAAAATAGAAATTTTTTGTATCTTTTGACCACTAGGAGGCACTGTGCCGAAACAAGAGATGGTGCCTCAGGCCATGACTGTGATGACACATACCAAATTTAGTGTAAATACGATAAAGCGATACGGAGATATAGCCTTAAATGACTTGACCACTAGGGGGCACTGACCAAAACAATAGATGGTGACTCAGGTCATGATTATGATGACACATACCAAATTTAGTGTAAATACGATAAAGCGATACGGAGATAAAGCCTTAAATGACTTGACCACTAGGGGGCACTGACCAAAACAATAGATGGTGACTCAGGTCATGATTGTAATGACACCCACCAAATTTGGTGTAAATGCGATAAAGAGATGCAGAGATATAGCTTCAAATCTCTTGACCACTAGGGGGCGCCGAAAAGTTTACAAGCTCTCTCAGAACATGTTGCTGATGAACCATACCAAGTTTCATAACAATACGCAATTGCGTTTCTGAAATACTTGAACTTAAAGAAAAAATTCAAAATGGCCGACACACAAAATGGCCGACCAAAAACCATTTGGTATCGTTTGACTCGGCATGCCTCAAGAAATCTAACAAGACCAGTCTCATAATTTTACATTCAAGTTTGCAGTAGTTATAAGCAAAAATAGACATATTTTATATCTCGTGACCAGTAGGGGGCAGTGTGACGAAACGGTGCATGCACCCTCAGGTCATCACTGTTATGACATATACCAAGTCTCATATTAATACGCAAAAGTTTTGCGAAGATACAGGCTCAAACACATTTTGGCGTGCTCGCCCTCGCATTCTTTGATGCGTTATACGACAACGGATAGGTCTACCGAAAAGCTTTTGATAACTTTTTGTCTAGAGTGTCTCTAGATGATGCATACCAAAAATCAAGCCAATCACACGAGCGATATAGGAGGAGTTCGAAAAAGTAGGTGTTCAATATAATTCAAAATGGCCGACAGGAAGTAGGTTTGCCTCAGACATATTTGGTACAGTAGGACTCAGCACGAGCCAAGGAATCAATAGAGTGAAGTCTTATGTCATAGTGGCAATTTAATCAAATGATATAAAGATTTTAAACAATTTATTTACATATCTTGACCACTAGGTGGCGCTGTCCTAAAGATTTATAGGTGCGCTCAGAACATGTCACTGATGAACCATGCCAAATTTCGTAGCGATACGCCATTCTGTTTGTGAAATACTGAACTTAATGAGAAAATTCAAAATGGCTGACACCCAAAATGGCCGACCGAAAACCGTTTGGTATCGTTTGACTCGGCATGCCTCAAGGAATCTAACAAGACCACCTTCATGATTTTAGACTCAAGTTTGAAGTAGTTATAAGCGAAAATAGGCATTTTTCGAATCTCGTTACCACTAGGTGGCGCTGTTACGAAATGTTGCAGGCACCCTCAGGTCATGACTGTAATGACATATACCAAGTTTTGTGCCGATACAATAAAGTTTTGCGAAGATACGGCATCACGTCCGTTTTGGCGTGCTCGCCACCATATATGTTGTCAATTTATACGAGAACGCATTGGTCTATCAAAAAGCTTTTGATAACTTTTTGTCTGGGGTGTCTCTAGATGCTACATACCAAAGGACATGCAAATCGGACAAACGGTGTAGGACGAGTTCGAAAAAGTAGGTTTTACGGAAAATTCAAAATGGCGGAAAGATGTGCATGACACAAATTACATCAATTTGTGCAATTGAATCATCATGAGCAAAGGATTCAGATGAAACAAGAATTTAGTTTCTAGGACTCACGGGTCAGAAGTTATGAGCATGAACATAAGTGGATTTTTGGACTGTTGGTGGCGCTAGAGGGTTTGAGTCAGACACACCAATGTTGCTACAGTAACTTCTGAGGCTGTCCTCTACATGTGTACCAAATTTCATAACTTTCCTACGTACGGTTCTATGGGCTGCCATTGACTTCAATGGCGGAAGAACAAGGATGAATAATAATAATAAGAAAACTGACAATAACAATAGGTGTCTACGCCACTTCGTGGCTTGACCCCTAAATATAGCTGCAAGCAGCGATACCGGGGTCAAGCCAAACATGGAAAAAAATGATTCATACGTGATGACTGTCATGATTTAAGATCTAAGTTTGCATTAGTTTTAGGAAAAAAATATCAATTTTTTTGTATCTTGAGACCACTAGGTGGCGCTGTGCCGAAACAATAGATGGTGCCTCAGGTCATGACTGTGATGACACATACCAAATTTAGTGTAAATACGATAAACCGATACGGAGATATAGCCTTAAATGACTTGACCACTAGGGGGCACTGACCAAACAATAAATTGTAACTCAGGCCTTGATTGTGATGACACCCACCAAATTTGTTGTAAATACGATAAAGAGATGCAGAGATATAGCTTCAAATCTCTTGACCACTAGGGGGCGCCGAAAAGTTTACAAGTCCTCTCAGAACATGTTGCTGATGAACCATACCAAGTTTTATAACAATACGCAATTGCGTTTCTGAAATACTTGAACTTAAAGAAAAAATTCAAAATGGCCGACACACAAAATGGCCGACCAAAAACCATTTGGTATCATTTGACTCGGTATGCCTCAAGAAATCTAACAAGACCAGTCTCATAATTTTACATTCAAGTTTGCAGTAGTTATAAACAAAAATAGACATTTTTTATATCTCGTGACCAGTAGGGGGCAGTGTGACGAAATGTTGCATGCACCTTCAGGTCATCACTGTTATGACATATACCAAGTCTCATATTAATACGCAAAAGTTTTGCGAAGATACAGGCTCAAACACATTTTGGCATGCTCGCCCTCGCATTCTTTGATGCGTTATACGAAAACGGATAGGTCTACCGAAAATCTTTTGATAACTTTTTGTCTGGAGTGTCTATAGATGATGCATACCAAAAATCAAGCCAATCACACGAGCGCTCTAGGAGGAGTTCGAAAAAGTAGGTGTTCAATATAATTCAAAATGGCCGACAGGAAGTAGGTTTGACTCAGACAAATTTGGTACAGTCAGACTCAGCATGAGCCAAGGAATCAATAGAGTGAAGTCTTATGTCATAGTGGCAATTTAATCAAATGATATAAAGATTTTAAACAATTTATTTACATATCCTGACCACTAGGTGGCGCCGTCCTAAAGATTTATAGGTGCGCTCAGAACATGTCACTGATGAACCATGCCAAATTTCGTAGCGATACGCCATTCTGTTTGTGAAATACTGAACTTAATGAGAAAATTAAAAATGGCCGACACCCAAAATGGCCGACCGAAAACCGTTTGGTATCGTTTGACTCGGCATGCCTCAAGGAATCAAACAAGACCACCTTCATGATTTTAGACTCAAGTTTGAAGTAGTTATAAGCGAAAATAAGCATTTTTTGAATCTCGTGACCACTAGGTGGCGCTGTGACGAAACGTTGCAGGCACCCTCAGGTCAAGACTGTAATGACATATACCAAGTTTCGTGTCGATACACCAAAGTGTTGCGAAGATACGGCCTCACGTCCGTTTTGGCGTGCTCGCCGCCGTATATGTTGTCACGGTATACGAGAACGCATTGGTCTATCAAAAAGCTTTTGATAACTTTTTGTCTGGGGTGTCTCTAGATGCTAGATACCAAAGGACATGCAAATCGGACAAACGCTCTAGGAGGAGTTCGAAAAAGTAGCTTTTACGGAAAATTCAAAATGGCGGAAAGATGTGCATGACACAAATGACATCAATGTGTGCATTTGAATCATCATGAGCCAAGGATTCAGAGGAAACAAGAATTTAGTTTCTAGGACTCATGGGTCAGAAGTTATGAGCATGAACTTAAGTGGATTTTTGGACTGTTGGTGGCGCTAGAGGGTTTGAGTCAGACACACTAAAGTTGCTATAGTAACTTCTGAGACTGTCCTCTACATGTGTGCCAAATTTCATAACTTTCCTATGTACGGTTCTATGGGCTGCCATTGACTTTCGGCGGAAGAACGAGGAAGAAAAATAATAATAAATATAGCTGCAAGCAGCGATACCGGGGTCAAGCCAAACATGGCAAAAAATGATTCATACGTGATGACTGTCATGATTTAAGATCTAAGTTTGCATTAGTTTTATGAAAAAAAGCAATTTTTTGTATCTTGAGACCACTAGGTGGCACTGTGCTGAAAGAATAGATGGTGCCTCAGGTCATGACTGTGATGACACATACCAAATTTAGTGTAAATACAATAAAGCGATACGGAGATATAGCCTTAAATGACTTGACCACTAGGGGGCACTGACCAAAAAATAAATTGTGACTCAGGTCTTGATTGTGATGACACCCACCAAATTTGGTGTAAATACGATAAAGAGATGCAGAGATATAGCTTCAAATCTCTTGACCACTAGGGGGCACCGGAAAGTTTACAAGTCCTCCCAGAACATGTTGCTGATGAACCATACCAAGTTTCATAACAATACGCAATTGCGTTTCTGAAATACTTGAACTTAAAGAAAAATTCAAAATGGCCGACACACAAAATGGCCGACCAAAAACCATTTGGTATCGTTTGACTCGCCATGCCTCACGAAATCTAACAAGACCAGTCTCATAATTTTACATTCAAGTTTGCAGTAGTTATAAGCAAAAATAGACATTTTTTATATCTCGTGACCAGTAGGGGGCAGTGTGACGAAATGGTGCATGCACCCTCAGGTCATCACTGTTATGACATAGCCCAAGTCTCATATTAATACGCAAAAGTTTTGCGAAGATACAGGCTCAAACACATTTTGGCGTGCTCGCCCTCGCATTCTTTGATACGTTATACGACAACGGATAGGTCTACCGAAAATCTTTTGATAACTTTTTGTCTAGAGTGTCTCTAGATGATGCATACCAAAAATCAAGCCAATCACACAAGCGCTCTAGGAGGAGTTCGAAAAAGTGGGTGTTCAATATAATTCAAAATGGCCGATAGGAAGTAGGTTTGACTCAGACATATTTGGTACAGTCGGACTCAGCATGAGCCAAGGAATCAATAGAGTGAAGTCTTATGTCATAGTGGCAATTTAATCAAATGATATAAAGATTTTAAAAAATGTATTTACATATCCTGACCACTAGGTGGCGCTGTCCTAAAGATTTATAGGTGCGCTCAGAACATGTCACTGATGAACCATGCCAAATTTCGTAGCGATACGTTATTCTGTTTGTGAAATACTGAACTTAAGGAGAAAATTCAAAATGGCCGACACACAAAATGGCCGACCGAAAACCGTTTGAAATCGTTTGACTCGGCATGCCTCAAGGAATCTAACAAGACCACCTTTGTGATTTTAGGCCAAAGTTTGAAGTAGTTATAAGCGAAAATAGGCATTTTTTGAATCTCGTGACCACTAGGTGGCGCTGTGACGAAACGTTGCAGGCACCCTCAGGTCATGACTGTAATGACATATACCAAGTTTCGTGTCGATACAATAAAGTTTTGCGAAGATAAGGCCTCACGTCCGTTTTGGCGTGCTCGCCGCTATATATGTTGTCAATTTATATGAGAACGCATTGGTCTATCAAAAAGCTTTTGATAACTTTTTGTCGTGGGTGTCTCTAGATGCTACATACCAAAGGACATGCAAATCGGACATACGGTCTAGGAGGAGTTCGAAAAAGTAGGTTTTACAAAAAATTCAAAATGGCGGAAAGATTTGCATGACACCAATGACATCAATGTGTGCATTTGAATCATCATGAGCCAAGGATTCAGATGAAACAAGAATTTAGTTTCTAGGACTCATGGGTCAGAAGTTATGAGCATGAACATAAGTGGATTTTTGGACTGTTGGTGGCGCTAGAGGGTTTGAGTCAGACACACCAAAGTTGCTATAGTAACTTCTGAGACTGTCCTCTACATGTGTGCCAAATTTCATAACTTTCCTATGTACGGTTCTATGGGCTGCCATTGACTTCAATGGCGGAAGAGGAAACATAATAATAATAATAATAAATATAGCTGCAAGCAGCAATGCCGGGGTCAAGCCGAAAAGGGCACAAAAGGATGTAAAATTGAGATTGGATAAGCAGATTGAAGAACCTATGTAAATCTAATAATTTTAGATGAAAAAACAAAAAAGTTATCAACAAAATTAATCTAAGTTCTTGTCTACTGCAATCGTCCTTCTGTTATTGACAATCATGGAACATTAGAACACTGAAGGACATGTGAGTGGTGTTTGCAGTGGTCACATCATGTTACAACAAGTTTAATTAGTCAAAAGAGACCATCCCCATGTCTCTACGATGTTCTGATGCAGAGATATAGCTTTTGCAAAAACGGTTGATAAGGTATTCTCAATGGTTGCTAGGGAGTAAATTGGCAACCACCAGTGATTATAGTCAAAGCCATGAAAGGAATAATCCATGATGACTCATGGTTTTAGATGTGTTGTTGCAGTAGTTTTAGGCAAAAATATCATATTCCATCTCAAAACCAGTAGGTGGCGCAATGAAAAAATTGTGCATGCAACATCAGGTCATGATTGTGTTACATCTAGCTAGTTTTATGACTATACACTTTAGTTTAGTTAAGAAACAGTTGTATGACCATAGGGCTGGCTTGTTATCAAAGGTTTTGTTCAATTATAAGGCCATCTAGTGGTGCAAGCATACAATTTTTTTTGTGTGGCCTCAGAATGTGCTCATGCATCATCGTATCAAATCTGGTGAAAAAATCTCTTTTCGTTACAAAGTTACAACCATTTATGTGTAAAAAACACAAAATTTGAAGGTAATTTTTCGTTTTTTGCAATTTTCGGCCATTTCTGATGAAAATTTTAATATAACGCCAATAGAACTTTTTGTTCAGAAGGTAAGGTTAGTTTCTTCCTATGGTGTTTTCGAGTCGATCGGAAAAACGTTCGCGGAGATATTTACGCGTGTTTCTTAAGTGCTATTTTGCTGCGCAGGGTTAACCGTAAGGCGAATTCGGGTATGTTTGGTATCGTTGGACTCGGCAACTATTTAGAACTCAAAGGAAACAAGTCCTGTGAAAATATGTCAATCGGAGCCAAAGTTATAGGCATGTAAAACATAAGTCTGACCACTAGGTGGCGCTGTGACGAAACTCTGCATGCACCCTTAGTTCCTGACTGGCATCACAAATACAAAGTATCGTGTCAATAGGCTTAAGTTTGGCGAAGATACAGCCTCAAATCCGTTTTTTTGAGCTCTACGTAAAATTTGTTGACGCGCTATACGACAACGGATTGGTTTATCAAAATTCTTTTAATAACTTTTTGCCTTGAGTGTCTCTAGATGGTGCATACCGATTTTCAAGGCAATCCGGCAAAAGCTCTAGGACGAGTTCGCAAAAGTAGGTTTTATGAATATTTAAAAATGGCGGGAAAATTTTCATGACGGAAAATGACGTCATAGGGTCCAATCGAATCGTCTTGAGCCAAGGAATCAGAGGAAACAAGAATTTAATTTCTAGGACGTACGGGTCAGAAGTTATAGGCAAAAACATAAGTGCAATTTTGGACTGTTGGTGGCGCTAGTGGGTTAGATATAGAGACTCCAAATTTGCTGTGGGGACACATTGGACTGTCGTTTATCAGTGTGCCAAATTTCATAACTTTCCTACGTACGGTTCTATGGGCTGCCATAGACCGCAATGGCGGAAGAAGAATAACTAATAATAATAATAATAAAATTAAGAAAACTAACAAATACAATAGGGTTCTACGCCCCTTCGGGGCTTGACCCCTAAATATAGCTGCAAGCAGCGATACCGGGGTCAAGCCAAACATGGCAAAAAATGATTCATACGTGATGACTGTCATGATTTAAGATCTAAGTTTGCATTAGTTTTAGGAAAAAAATATCATTTTTTTGTATCTTGAGACCACTAGGTGGCACTGTGCTGAAACAATAGATGGTGCCTCAGGTCATGACTGTGATGACACATACCAAATTTAGTGTAAATACGATAAAGCTATACGGAGATATAGCCCTAAATGACTTGACCACTAGGGGGCACTGACCAAAACAATAGATTGTGACTCAGGTCTTGATTGTGATGACACCCACCAAATTTGGTGTAAATACGATAAAGAGATGCAGAGATATAGCCTCAAATCGTTTTGACCACTAGGGGGCACCAAAAAGTTTACAAGTGCTTTCAGAACATGTTGCTGATGAACCATACCAAGTTTCATAACAATACGCAGTTGC
Organism: Misgurnus anguillicaudatus; assembly: GCF_027580225.2. Lineage (NCBI taxonomy): Eukaryota > Metazoa > Chordata > Actinopteri > Cypriniformes > Cobitidae > Misgurnus > Misgurnus anguillicaudatus. The sequence goes on from NC_073339.2 coordinate 25,667,666, forward strand.
GTTTATGAAATACTTGACTTAAAGAAAAAATCAAAATGGCCGACACCCAAAATGGCCGACCGAAAACCATTTGGTATCATTTGACTCGACATGCTTCAGGAAATATAACAAAACCACTCTCATAATTTTACACACATGCTTGCAGTAGTTATAAGCAAAAATAGTCAATTTTCATATCTCGTGACCACTAGGGGGCGCTGTGACGAAACGGTGCATGCACCCTTACATCATCACTGTTATGACATATACCAAGTCTCATATCAATACGCAAAAGTTTTGCGAAGATACAGGCTCAAACACATTTTGGCGTGCTCGCCCTCGCATTCTTTAATGCGTTATACAACAACGGATAGGTCTACCGAAAAGCTTTTGATAACTTTTTGTCTGGAGTGTCTCTAGATGATGCCTACCAAAAATCAAGCCAATCAAACGCGCGCTCTAGGAGGAGTTCGAAAAAGTAGGTGTTCAATATAATTCAAAATGGCGGACAGGAAGTAGGTTTGACTCAGACATATTGGGTACAGTCGGACTCAGCACGAGCCAAGGAATCAATAGAGTGAAGTCTCATGTCAGTGTGGCAATATAATCAAATGATATAAAGATTTTAAACAATTTCTTTACATATCCTGACCACTAGGTGGCGCCGTCCTAAAGATTTATAGGTGCGCTCAGAACATGTCTCTGATGAACCATGCCAAATTTCGTAGCAATACGCCATTCTCTTTGTGAAATACTGAACTTAATGGGAAAATTCAAAATGGCCGACACCCAAAATGGCCAACCGAAAACCGTTTGATATCGTTTGACTCGGCATGCCTCAAGGAATCTAACAAGACCACCTTCATGATTTTAGACTCAAGTGTGAAGTAGTTATAAGCGAAAATAGGCATTTTTCGAATCTCGTGACCACTAGGTGGCGCTGTGACGAAATGTTGCAGGCACCCTCAGGTCATGACTGTAATGACATATACCAAGTTTCGTGTCGATTCAATGAAGTTTTGCGAAGATATGGCCTCACGTCCGTTTTGGCGTGCTCGCCGCCATATATGTTGTCAATTTATACAAGAACGCATTGGTCTATCAAAAAGCTTTTGATAACTTTTTGTCTGGGGTGTCTCTAGATGCTACATACCAAAGAACATGCAAATCGGACGGACGCTCTAGGAGGAGTTCGAAAAAGTAGGTTTTACGGAAAATTCAAAATGGAGGAAAGATTTGCATGACACAAATGACATCAACGTGTGCAATTGAATCATCATGAGCAAAGGATTCAGAGGAAACAGGAATTTAGTTTCTAGGACTCACGGGTCAGAAGTTATGAGCATGAACATAAGTGGATTTTTTGACTGTTGGTGGCGCTAGAGGGTTTGAGTCAGACAAACCAATGTTGCTATAGTAACTTCTGAGACTGTCCTCTACATGTGTGCCAAATTTCATAACTTTCCTACATACGGTTCTATGGGCTGCCATTGACTTCAATGGCGGAAGAGGAAACATAATAATAATAAGAAAACTAACAATAACAATAGGTGTCTACGCCACTTCGTGGCTTGACCCCTAATAATAATAATAAGAAAACTAACAATAACAATAGGGTTCTACGCCCCTTCGGGGCTTGACCCCTAATAATAATAATAAGAAAACTAACAATAACAATAGGGTTCTACGCCCCTTCGGGGCTTGACCCCTAATTAAGAAAACTAACGGATACAATAGGGGTCTTCGCCCCTTCGGGGCTTGACCCCTAACTAATAAATATAGCTGCAAGCAGCAATGCCGGGGTCAAGCCGAACAGGGCACAAAAGGATGTTGAATTGAGATTGGATAAGCAGATTGAAGAACCTAGGTAAACCTAATAATTTTAGATGAAAAAACAAAAAAGTTATCAACAAAAATAATCTAAGTTCTTGTCTACTGCAATCGTGCTTCTGTTATTGACAATCATGGAACATTAGAGCACTGAAGGACATGTGAGTGGTGTTTGCAGTGGCAAAACATGGGTCACATCATGTTATAACAAGTTTAATTAGTCAAAAGAGACCATCCCCGTGTCTCTACGATGTTCTGATGCAGAGATATAGCTTTTGCAAAAACGGTTGATAAGGTATTCTCAATGGTTGCTAGGGAGTGAATTGGCAACATCCAGTGATTATAGTCAAAGCCATGAAAGGAATAATCCATAATGACTCATGGTTTTAGATGTGTTGTTGCAGTAGTTTTAGGCAAAAATACCATATTCTCTCAAAATCTCAAAACCAGTAGGTGGCGCAATGACAAAATTGTGCATGCAACATCAGGTCATGATTGTGTTACATCTAGCTAGTTTTATGTCTATACACTTTAGTTTAAATAAGAAACAGTTGTATTACCATAGGGCTGGCTTGATAACAAAGGTTTTGTTCAATTATAAGGCCATCTAGTGGTGCAAGCATACAAATTTTTTTGTGTGGCCTCAGAATGTGCTCATACATCAGCGTATCAAATCTGGTGTAAAAATATCATTTTGTTGCAGAGTTATAACCATTTATGTGTAAAAAACACAAAATTTGAAGGTAATATTTCGTTTTTTGCAATTTTCGGCCATTTCTCATTAAAATTTTAATATAACGCCAATAGAACTTTTTGTTCAGAAGGTAAGGTTAGTTTCTTCCTATGGTGTTTTCGAGTCGATCGGAATAACGCTCGCAGAGATATTCATGCATGTTTTTTAAGCGCTATTTTGCTGCGCAGGGTTAACCGTAAGGCGAATTCTGGCATATTTGGTATCGTTGGATTTGACAACGATTCAGAACTCCAAAGAAACAAGTCCCATGAAAATTCGTCAATCGCAGCCAAAGTTATAGGTGTATAAAACATTCGTCTGGCCACTAGGTGGCGCTGCGACGAAACTGTGCATGCACCCTCAGTTCCTGACTGGCATCACAAGTACCAAGTGTCGTGTCAAAAGGCTTAAGTTTGACAAAGATACAGCCTAAAATCTGTTTTTTTTGCGCTCTACGTAAAATTCATTAAGGCGGTATATGACAACAGATTGCTGTATCGAAATTCTTTTGATAACTTTTTGCCATGAGTGTCTCTAGATGATACATACCAATTTTCGTGGCAATCTGACAAAAGCTCTAGGACGAGTTCGAAAAAGTAGGTTTTATGAATAATTCAAAATGGCGGAAAATTTTTCATGACGGAAAATGACGTCATAGGGTCCAATCGAATCGTCTTGAGCCAGGGAATCAAAGGAAACAAGAATTTTATTTCTAGGACTTATGGATCAGAAGTTATAAGCAAAAACATAAGTGCAACTTTGGACTGTTGGTGGCGCTAGCGGGTTAGAGATAGAGACTCCAAATTTGCTGTGGGGACACATTGGACTGTCCTCTATCAGTGTGCCAAATTTCATAACTTTCCTACGTACGGTTCTATGGGCTGCCATAGACCGCAATGGCGGAAGAAGAAGAAGAATAACTAATAAATATAGCTGCAAGCAGCAATGCCGGGGTCAAGCCGAAAAGGGCAAAAAAGGATGTAAAATTGAGATTGGATAAGCAGATTGAAGAACCTAGGTAAACCTAATAATTTTAGATGAAAAAACAAATAAGTTATCAACAAAAATAATCAAAGTTCTTGTCTACTGCATTCGTCCTTCTGTTATTGACAATCGTGGAACATTAGAGCACTGAAGGACATGTGAGTGGTGTTTGCAGTGGCAAAACATGGGTCACATCATGTTATAACACGTTTAATTGGTCAAAAGAGACCATCCCCGTGTCTCTACCATGTTCTGATGCAGAGATATAGCTTTTGCAAAAACGGTTAATAAGGTATTCTCAATGGTTGCTAGGGAGTGAATTGGCAACCACCAGTGATCATAGTCAAAGCCATGAAAGGAATAATCCATGATGACTCATGGTTTTAGATATGTTATTGCAGTAGTTTTAAGCAAAAATACCATATTTCTATCTCAAAACCACTAGGTGGCGCAATGACAAAATTGTGCATGCAACATCAGGTCATGATTGTGTTACATCTAGCTAGTTTTATGTCTATACACTTTAGTTTAGTGAAGAAACAGTTGTAAGACCATAGGGATGGCTTGTTATCAAAGGTTTTGTTCAATTATAAGGCCATCTAGTGGTGCAAGCATAAAATTGTTTTTGTGTAGCCTCAGAATATGCTCATGCATCAGTGTATCAAATCTGGTGAAAAAATATATTTTCGTTACGAAGTTACAACCATTTATGTGTAATAAACACAAATTTTGAAGGTAATTTTTCGTTTTTTGCAATTTTCGGCCATTTCTGATAAAAATTTTAATATAACGCCAATAGAACTTTTTGTTCAGCAGGTAAGGTTAGTTTCTTCCTATGGTGTTTTCGAGTCGATCGGAAAAAAGTTCGCGGAGATATTCACGCGTGTTTCTTAAGCGCTATTTTGCTGCGCAGGGTTAACCGTAAGGCGGATTCTGGCATGTTTGGTATCGTTGGACTCGACAACCATTCAGAACTCCAAAGCAACAAGTCCCGTGAAAATACGTCAATCTGAGCCAAAGTTATAGGTGTATAAAACATTTCTCTGGCCACTAGGTGGCGCTGCGACGAAACTGTGCATGCACCCTCAGTTCCTGACTGGCATCACAAGTACCAAGTGTCGTGTCAATAGGCCAAAGTTTGACGAAGATACAGCCTAAAATCCGTTTTTTTTAGCTCTACGTAAAATTCGTTAAGGCGGTATATGACAACGGATTGCTGTATCAAAATTCTTTTGATAACTTTTTGCCATGAATGTCTCAAGATGATACATACCAATTTTCGTGGAAATCGGACAAAAGCTCTAGGACGAGTTCGAAAAAGTAGGTTTTTTAAACAATTCAAAATGGCGGAAAAATTTAATATCGGAAAATGACGTCATAGGGTCCAATCGAATTGTCTTGAGCCAAGGAATCAGAGGAACCAAGAATTTTGTTTCTGGGACTCACGGATCAGAAGTTATAACCAAAAACATAAGTGCAACTTTGGACTGTTGGTGGCGCTAGCGGGTTAGAGATAGAGACTCCAAATTTGCTGTGGGGACACATTGGACTGTCCTCTATCAGTGTGCCAAATTTCATAACTTTCCTATGTACGGTTCTATGGGCTGCCATAGACCGCAATGGCGGAAGAAGAACCAGAATAATAATTATTATAATAGGAAAACTAACAAATACAATAGGGGTCTTCGCCCCTTCGGGGCTTGACCCCTAAATATAGCTGCAAGCAGCGATACCGGGGTCAAGCCAAACATGGCAAAAAATGATTCATACGTGATGACTGTCATGATTTAAGATCTAACTTTGCATTAGTTTTAGGGAAAAAATAGCAATTTTTTGTATCTTGAGACCACTAGGTGGCGCTTTGCCGAAACAATAGATGGTGCCTCAGGTCATGACTGTGATGACACATACCAAATTTAGTGTAAATACGATAAAGCGATACGAAGACATAGCCTTAAATGACTTGACCACTAGGGGGCACTGACCAAACAATAAATGGTGACTCAGGTCTTGATTGTGATGACACCCACCAAATTTGGTGTAAATACGATAAAGAGATGCAGAGATATAGCTTCAAATCTCTTGACCACTAGGGGGCGCCGAAAAGTTTACAAGTCCTCCCAGAACATGTTGCTGATGAACCATACCAAGTTTCATAACAATACGCAATTGCGTTTCTGAAATACTTGAACTTAAAGAAAAAATTCAAAATGGCCGACACACAAAATGGCCGACCAAAAACCATTTGGTATCATTTGACTCGGCATGCCTCACCAAATCTAACAAGACCAGTCTCATAATTTTACATTCAAGTTTGCAGTAGTTATAAGCAAAAATAGACATGTTTTATATCTCGTGACCAGTAGGGGGCAGTGTGACGAAATGGTGCATGCACCCTCAGGTCATCACTGTTATGACATATACCAAGTCTCATATCAATACGCAAAAGTTTTGCGAAGATACAGGCTCAAACACATTTTGGCGTGCTCGCCCTCGCATTCTTTGATGCGTTATACGACAACGGATAGGTCTACTGAAAAGCTTTTGATAACTTTTTGTCTAGAGTGTCTCTAGATGATGCATACCAAAAATCAAGCCAATCACACGAGCGCTCTAGGAGGAGTTCGAAAAAGTAGGTGTTCAATATAATTCAAAATGGCCGACAGGAAGTAGGTTTGACTCAGACATATTTGGTACAGTCGGACTCAGCATGAGCCAAGGAATCAATAGAGTGAAGTCTTATGTCATAGTGGCAATTTAATCAAATGATATAAATATTTTAAACAATTTATTTACATATCCTGACCACTAGGTGGCGCCGTCCTAAAGATTTATAGGGGCGCTCAGAACATGTCACTGATGAATCATGCCAAATTTCGTAGCAATACGCCATTCTGTTTGTGAAATACTGAACTTAATGAGAAAATTCAAAATGGCCGTCACCCAAAATGGCCGACCGAAAACCGTTTGGTATCGTTTGACTCGGCATGCCTCAAGGAATCTAACAAGACCCCATTCGTGATTTTAGACTCAAGTGTGAAGTAGTTATAAGCAAAAATAGGCATTTTTCGAATTTCGTGACCACTAGGTGGTGCTGTGACGAAACGTTGCAGGCAACCTCAAGTCATGACTGTAATGACATATACCAAGTTTCGTGTCGATACAATAATGTTTTGCGAAGATACAGCCTCACGTCCGTTTTGGCGTGCTCGCCGCCATATATGTTGTCAATTTATACGAGAACACATTGGTCTATCAAAAAGCTTTTGATAACTTTTTGTCTGGGGTGTCTCTAGATGCTACAAACCAAAGGACATGCAAATCGGACGAACGCTCTAGGAGGAGTTCGAAAAAGTAGGTTTTAAGGAAAATTCAAAATGGTGGAAAGATGTGCATGACAGAAATGACATCAATGTGTGCAATTGAATCATCATAAGCAAAGGATTCAGAGGAAACAAGAATTTAGTTTCTAGGACTCACGGGTCAGAAGTTATGAGCATGAACATAAGTGGATTTTTGGACTGTTGGTGGCGCTAGAGGGTTTGAGTCAGACACACCAATGTTGCTATAGTAACTTCTGAGACTGTCCTCTACATGTGTGCCAAATTTCATAACTTTCCTATGTACGGTTCTATGGGCTGCCATTGACTTCAATGGCGGAAGAACAAGAAGATGAATAAATATAGCTGCAAGCAGCGATACCGGGGTCAAGCCAAACATGGCAAAAAATTATTCATACGTGATGACTGTCATGATTTAAGATCTAAGTTTGCAATAGTTTTATGAAAAAATAGCAATTTTTTCGTATCTTGAGACCACTAGGTGGCGTTGTGTCGAAACAATAGATGGTGCCTCAGGTCATGACTGTGATGACACATACCGAATTAAGTGTAAATACGATAAACCGATACAGAGATATAGCCTCAAATGACTTGACCACTAGGGGGCACTGACCAAACAATAAATTGTAACTCAGGCCTTGATTGTGATGACACCCACCAAATTTGGTGTAAATACGATAAAGAGATGCAGAGATATAGCTTCAAATCTCTTGACCACTAGGGGGCGCCAAAAAGTTTACAAGTCCTCCCAGAACATGTTGCTGATGAACCATACCAAGTTTCATAACAATACGCAATTGCGTTTCTGAAATACTTGAATTTAAAGAAAAAATTCAAAATGGCCGACACACAAAATGGCCGACCAAAAACCATTTGGTATCGTTTGACTCGGTATGCCTCAAGAAATCTAACAAGACCAGTCTCATAATTTTACATTCAAGTTTGCAGTAGTTATAAGCAAAAATAGACATTTTTTATATCTCGTGACCAGTAGGGGGCAGTGTGACGAAATGTTGCATGCACCCTCAGGTCATCACTGTTATGACATATACCAAGTCTCATATTAATACGCAAAAGTTTTGCGAAGATACAGGCTCAAACACATTTTGGCGTGCTCGCCCTCGCATTCTTTGATGCGTTATACAACAACGGATAGGTCTACCGAAAAGCTTTTGATAACTTTTTGTCTGGAGTGTCTTTAGATGATGCATACCAAAAATCAAGCCAATCACACGAGCGCTCTAGGAGGAGTTTGAAAAAGTAGGTGTTCAATATAATTCAAAATGGCTGACAGGAAGTAGGTTTGACTCAGACATATTTGGTACAGTCGGACTCAGCATGAGCCAAGGAATCAATAGAGTGAAGTCTTATGTCATAGTGGCAATTTAATCAAATGCTATAAAGATTTTAAACAATTACTTTACATATCCTGACCACTAGGTGGCGCTGTCCTAAAGATTTACAGGTGCGCTCAGAACATGTCACTGATGAACCATGCCAAATTTCGTATTGATACGTCATTCTGTTTGTGAAATACTGAACTTAATGAGAAAATTCAAAATGGCCGACACCCAAAATGGCCGACCGAAAACCGTTTTTTATCGTTTGACTCGGCATGCCTCAAGGTATCTAACAAGACCACCTTCATGATTTTAGACTCAAGTTTGAAGTAGTTAAAAGCGAAAATAGGCATTTTTCGAAACTCGTGACCACTAGGTGGCGCTGTGACGAAACGTTGCAGGCACCCTCAGGTCATGACTGTTATGACATATACCAAGTTTCGTGTCGATACACATAAGTTTTGCGAAGATACGGCCTCACGTCCGTTGTGGCGTGCTCGCCGCCGTATATGTTGTCACGGTATACGAGAACGCATTGGTCTATCAAAAAGCTTTTGATAACTTTTTGTCAGGGGTGTCTCTAGATGCTAGATACCAAAGGACATGCAAATCGGACAAACGCTCTAGGAGGAGTTCGAAAAAGTAGGTTTTACGGAAAATTCAAAATGGCGGAAAGATGTGCATGACAGAAATGACATCAATGTGTGCAATTGAATCATCATGAGCCAAGGATTCAGAGGAAACAAGAATTTAGTTTCTAGGACTCACGGGTCAGAAGTTATGAGCATGAACATAAGTGGATTTTTGGACTGTTGGTGGCGCTAGAGAGTTTGAGTTAGACACACCAATGTTGCTATAGTAACTTCTAAGACTGTCCTCTACATGTGTGCCAAATTTCATAACTTTCCTATGTACGGTTCTATGGGCTGCCATTGACTTCAATGGCGGAAGAGGAAACATAATAATAATAATAAATATAGCTGCAAGCAGCGATACCGGGGTCAAGCCAAACATGGCAAAAAATGAATCATACGTGATGACTATCATGATTTAAGATCTAAGTTTGCATTAGTTTTATGAAAAAAATAGTAATTTTCTTGTATCTTGAGACCACTAGGTGGCGCTTTGCCGAAACAATAGATGGTGCCTCAGGTCATGACTGTGATGACACATACCAAATTTAGTGTAAATACGATAAAGCGATACGGAGATATAGCCTTAAATACCTTGACCACTAGGGGGCTCTGACCAAACAATAAATTGTGACTCAGGTCTTGATTGTGATGACACATACCAAATTTAGTGTAAATACGATAAAGCGATACGGAGATATAGCTTCAAATCTCTTGACCACTAGGGGCGCCGAAAAGTCTACAAGTCCTCCCAGAACATGTTGCTGATGAACCATACCAAGTTTCATAACAATACGCAATTGCGTTTCTGAAATACTTGAACTTAAAGAAAAATTCAAAATGGCCGACACACAAAATGGCCGACCAAAAACCATTTGGTATCGTTTGACTCGGCATGCCTCACGAAATCTAACAAGACCAGTCTCATAATTTTACATTCAAGTTTGCAGTAGTTATAAGCAACAATAGAATTTTTTTATATCTCGTGACCAGTAGGGGGCAGTGTGACGAAATGGTGCATGCACCCTCAGGTCATCACTCTTATGACATATACCAAGTCTCATATTAATACGCAAAAGTTTTGCGAAGATACAGGCTCAAACACATTTTGGCGTGCTCGCCCTCGCATTCTTTGATGCGTTATACGACAACGGATAGGTTTACCGAAAAGCTTTTGATAACTTTTTGTCTAGAGTGTCTCTAGATGATGCCTACCAAAATTCAAGCCAATCAAACAAGCGCTCTAGGAGGAGTTCGAAAAAGTAGGTCTTCAATATAATTCAAAATGGCCGACAGGAAGTAGGTTTGACTCAGACATATTTGGTACAGTCGGACTCAGCATGAGCCAAGGAATCAATAGAGTGAAGTCTTATGTCAGTGTGGCAATTGAATCAAATGCTATAAAGATTTTAAACAATTTCTTAACACATCCTGACCACTAGGTGGCGCCGTCCTAAAGATTTATAGGTGCTATCAGAACATGTCACCGATGAACCATGCCAAATTTCGTAGCGATACGCCATTCTGTTTGTGAAATACTAAACCTAATGAGGAAATTCAAAATGGCCGACACCCAAAATGGCCGACCGAAAAACTTTTGCTACCGTTTGACTCGGCATGCCTCAAGGAATCTAACAAGACCACCTTCATGATTTTAGACTCAACTTTGAAGTAGTTATAAGCGAAAATAGGCATTTTTCGAATCTCGTGACCACTAGGTGGCGCTGTGACGAAACGTTGCAGGCACCCTCAGGTCATGACTGTAATGACATATACCAAGTTTCGTGTCGATACAATAAAGTTTTGCGAAGATACGGCCTCACGTCCGTTTTGGCGTGCTCGCCGCCATATATGTTGGCAATTTGTACGAGAACGCATTGGTCTATCAAAAAGCTTTTGATAACTTTTTGTCTGGGGTGCCTCTAGATGCTACATACCAAAGGACATGCAAATCGGACAAATGGTCTAGGAGGAGTTCGAAAAAGTAGGTTTTTCGGAAAATTCAAAATGGCGGAAAGATGTGCATGACACAAATGACATCAATGTGTGCAATTGAATCATCATGAGCAAAGGATTCAGAGGAAACAAGAATTTAGTTTCTAGGACTCACGGGTCAGAAGTTATGAGCATGAACATAAGTGGATTTTTGGACTGTTGGTGGCGCTAGAGGGTTTGAGTCAGACACACCAATGTTGCTATAGTAACTTCTGAGACTGTCCTTTACATGTGTGCCAAATTTCATAACTTTCCTATGTACGGTTCTATGGGCTGCCATTGACTTTTGGGTGGAAGAACGAGGAACAAGAATAATAATAAGAAAACTAACAATAACAATAGGGTTCTACGCCCCTTCGGGGCTTGACCCCTAAATATAGCTGCAAGCAGCGATACCGGGGTCAAGCCAAACATGGCAAAAAATTATTCATACGTGATGACTGTCATGATTTAAGATCTAAGTTTGCATTAGTTTTATGAAAAAATAGCAATTTTTTGTATCTTGAGACCACTAGGTGGCGCGGTGCAGAATTAATAGATGGTGCCTCAGGTCATGACTGTGATGACACACACCAAATTTAGTGTAAATACGATAAAGCAATATAGAGATATAGCCTTAAATGACTTGACCACTAGGGGGCACTAACCAAACAATAAATTGTGACTCAGGTCTTGATTGTGATGACACCCACCAAATTTGGTGTAAATACAATAAAGAGATGCAGAGATATAGCCTTAAATGACTTGACCACTAGGGGGCACTAACCAAACAATAAATTGTGACTCAGGTCTTGATTGTGATGACACCCACCAAATTTGGTGTAAATACAATAAAGAGATGCAGAGATATAGCCTTAAATGACTTGACCACTAGGGGGCACTGACCAAACAATAAATTGTGACTCAGGTCTTGATTGTGATGACACCCACCAAATTTGGTGTAAATACGATAAAGAGATGCAGAGATATAGCTTCAAATCTCTTGACCACTAGGGGGCACCGAAAAGTTTACAAGTCCTCCCAGAACATGTAGGTAATGAACCATACCAAGTTTCATAACAATACACAGTTGCGTTTCTGAAATACTTGAACTTAAAGAAAAATTCAAAATGGCCGACACACAAAATGGCCGACCAAAAACCATTTGGTATCGTTTGACTCGGCATGCCTCACGTAATCTAACAAGACTAATCTCATAATTTTACATTCAATTTTGAAGTAGTTATAAGCAAAAATAGACATTTTTTATATCTCGTGACCAGTAGGGGGCAGTGTGACGAAACAGTGCATGCACCCTCAGGTCATCACTGTTATGACATATACCAAGTCTCATATTAATACGCAAAAGTTTTGCAAAGATACAGGCTCAAACACATTTTGGCGTGCTCGCCCTCGCATTCTTTGATGCGTTATACGACAACGGATAGGTCTACCGAAAAGCTTTTGATAACTTTTTGTCTGGAGTGTCTCTAGATGATGCGTACCAAAAATCAAGCCAATCACTCGAGCGCTCTAGGAGGAGTTCGAAAAAGTAGGTGTTCAATATAATTCAAAATGGCCGACAGGAAGTAGGTTTGACTCAGGCATATTTGGTACAGTCGGACTCAGCATGAGCCAAGGAATCAATAGAGTGACGTCTTATGTCATAGTGGCAATTTAATCAAATGATATAAAGATTTTAAACAATTTATTTACATATCCTGACCACTAGGTGGCGCTGTCCTAAAGATTTATTGGTGCGCTCAGAACATGTCACTGATGAACCATGTCAAATTTCGTAGCGATACGCCATTCTGTTTGTGAAATACTGAACTTAATGAGAAAATTCAAAATGGCCGACACCCAAAATGGCCGACCGAAAACCGTTTGGTACCGTTTGACTCGGCATGCCTCAAGGAATCTAACAAGACCACCTTCATGATTTTAGACTCAAGTTTGAAGTAGTTATAAGCGAAAATAGGCATTTTTCGAATCTCGTGACCACTAGGTGGCGCTGTGAGGAAACGTTGCAGGCACCCTCAGGTCATGACTGTTATGACATATACCAAGTTTCGTGTCGATACAATAAAGTTTTGCGAAGATACGGCCTCACGTCCGTTTTGGCGTGCTCGCCGCCATATATGTTGTCAATTTATACGAGAACGGATAGGTCTACCGAAAAGCTTTTGATAACTTTTTGTCTTTTGTGTCTCTAGATGCTACATACCAAAGGACATGCAAATCGGACAAACGGTCTAGGAGGAGTTCGAAAAAGTAGGTTTTACGAAAAATTCAAAATGGCGGAAAGATGTGCATGACACAAATGACATCAATGTGTGCAATTGAATCATCATGAGCCAAGGATTCAGAGGAAACAAGAATTTGGTTTCTAGGACTCACGGGTCAGAAGTTGTGAGCATGAACATAAGTGGATTTTTGGACTGTTGGTGGCGCTAGAGGGTTTGAGTCAGACATGCCAATGTTGCTATAGTAACTTCTGAGACTGTCCTCTACATGTGTGCCAAATTTCATAACTTTCCTATGTACGGTTCTATGGGCTGCCATTGACTTTCGGCGGAAGAACGAGGAAGATAAATAATAATAATAATAAGAAAACTAACAATAACAATAGGGTTCTACGCCCCTTCGGGGCTTGACCCCTAAATATAGCTGCAAGCAGCGATACCGGGGTCAAGCCAAACATGGCAAAAATAATTCATACGTGATGACTGTCATGATTTAAGATCTAAGTTTGCACTAGTTTTAGGAAAAAATAGAAATTTTTTGTATCTTTTGACCACTAGGAGGCACTGTGCCGAAACAAGAGATGGTGCCTCAGGCCATGACTGTGATGACACATACCAAATTTAGTGTAAATACGATAAAGCGATACGGAGATATAGCCTTAAATGACTTGACCACTAGGGGGCACTGACCAAAACAATAGATGGTGACTCAGGTCATGATTGTGATGACACATACCAAATTTAGTGTAAATACGATAAAGCAATACGGAGATATAGCCTTAAATGACTTGACCACTAGGGGGCACTGACCAAAACAATAGATGGTGACTCAAGTCATGATTGTGATGACACCCACCAAATTTGGTGTAAATGCAATAAAGAGATGCAGAGATATAGCTTCAAATCTCTTGACCACTAGGGGGCGCCGAAAAGTTTACAAGCCCTCTCAGAACATGTTGCTGATGAACCATACCAAGTTTCATAACAATACGCAATTGCGTTTCTGAAATACTTGAACTTAAAGAAAAAATTCAAAATGGCCGACACATAAAATGGCCGACCAAAAACCATTTGGTATCGTTTGACTCGGCATGACTCACGAAATCTAAAAAGACCAGTATCATTATTTTACATTCAAGTTTGCAGTAGTTATAAGCAAAAACAGACATATTTTATATCTCGTGACCAGTAGGGGGCAGTGTGACGAAACGGTGCATGCAGCCTCAGGTCATCACTGTTATGACATATACCAAGTCTCATATTAATTCTCAAAAGTTTTGCGAAGATACAGGCTCAAACACATTTTGGCGTGCTCGCCCTCGCATTCTTTGATGCGTTATACGACAACGGATAGGTCTACCGAAAAGCTTTTGATAACTTTTTGTCTGGAGTGTCTCTAGATGATGCATTCCAAAAATCAAGCCAATCACACGAGCGCTCTAGGAGGAGTTCGAAAAAGTAGCTGTTCAATATAATTTAAAATGGCCGAAAGGAAGTAGGTTTGACTCAGACATATTTGGTACAGTCGGACTCAGCATGAGCCAAGGAATCAATAGAGTGAAGTCTTATGTAATAGTGGCAATTTAATCAAATGATATAAAGATTTAAAAACATTTTTTTACATATCCTGACCAGTAGGTGGCGCCGTCCTAAAGATTTATAGGTGCGCTCAGAACATGTCACTGATGAACCATGCCAAATTTCGTAGCGATACGCCATTCTGTTTGTGAAATACTGAACTTAATGAGAAAATTCAAAATGGCCGACACCCAAAATGGCCGACCGAAAACCGTTTGGTATCGTTTGACTCGGCATGCATCAAGGAATCTAACAAGACCACCTTCATGATTTTAGACTGAAGTTTGAAGTAGTTATAAGCGAAAATAGGCATTTTTCAAATCTCGTGACCACTAGGTGGCGCTGTGACGAAACGTTGCAGGCACCCTCAGGTCATGACTGTTATGACATATACCAAGTTTCGTGTCGATACAATAAAGTTTTGCGAAGATAAGGCCTCACGTCCGTTTTGGCGTGCTCGCCGCCATATATGTTGTCAATTTATATGAGAACGCATTGGTCTATCAAAAAGCTTTTGATAACTTTTTGTCTTGGGTGTCTCTAGATGCTACATACCAAAGGACATGCAAATCGGACAAACGGTCTAGGAGGAGTTCGAAAAAGTAGGTTTAACGAAAAATTCAAAATGGCGGAAAGATGTGCATGACACAAATGACATCAATGTGTGCATTTGAATCATCATGAGCCAAGGATTCAGAGGAAACAAGAATTTAGTTTTTAGGACTCACGGGTCAGAAGTTGTGAGCATGAACATAAGTGGATTTTTGGACTGTTGGTGGCGCTAGAGGGTTTGAGTCAGACACACCAATGTTGCTATAGTAACTTCTGAGACTGTCCTCTACATGTGTGCCAAATTTCATAACTTTCCTATGTACGGTTATATGGGCTGCCATTGAATTTCGGCGGAAGAACGAGGAAGAAAAATAATAATAATAAGAAAACTAACAATAACAATAGGTGTCTACGCCACTTCGTGGCTTGACCCCTAATAATAATAATAATAATAATAAGAAAACTAACAATAACAATAGGGTTCTACGCCCCTTCGGGGCTTGACCCCTAATAATAATAATAAGAAAACTAACAATAACAATAGGGTTCTACGCCCCTTCGGGGCTTGACCCCTAAATATAGCTGCAAGCAGCGATACCGGGGTCAAGCCAAACATGGAAAAAAATGATTCATACGTGATGACTGCCATGATTTAACATCTAAGTTTGCATTAGTTTTATGAAAAAAAAAATTTCGTATCTTGAGACCACTAGGTGGCACTGTGCCGAAAGAATAGATGGTGCCTCAGGTCATGACTGTGATGACACATACCAAATTTAGTGTAAATACAATAAAGCGATACGGAGATATAGCCTTAAATGACTTGACCACTAGGGGGCACTGCACAAAAAATAAATTGTGACTCAGGTCTTGATTGTGATGACACCCACCAAATTTGGTGTAAATACAATAAAGAGATGCAGAGATATAGCCTTAAATGACTTGACCACTAGGTGGCACTGACCAAAAAATAAATTGTGACTCAGGTCTTGATTGTGATGACACCCACCAAATTTGGTGTAAATACGATAATGAGATGCAGAGATATAGCTTCAAATCTCTTGACCACTAGGGGCACCGAAACGTTTACAAGTCCTCCCAGAACATGTTGCTGATGAACCATACCAAGTTTAATAAGAATACGCAATTGCGTTTTTAAAATACTTGAACTTAAAGAAAAATTCAAAATGGCCGACACACAAAATGGCCGACCAAAAACCATTTGGTATCGTTTGACTCGGCATGCCTCACAAAATCTAATAAGACCAGTCTCACAATTTTACATTCAAGTTTGCAGTAGTAATAAGCAAAAATAGAAATTTTTTATATCTCGTGACCAGTAGGGGGCAGTGTGACGAAATGGTGCATGCACCCTCAGGTCATCACTGTTATGACATATACCAAGTCTCATATTAATACGCAAAAGTTTTGCAAAGATACAGGCTCAAACACATTTTGGCGTGCTCGCCCTCGCATTCTTTGATGCGTTATACGACAACAAATAGGTCTACCGAAAAGCTTTTGATAACTTTTTGTCTAGAGTGTCTCTAGATGATGCATACCAAAAATCAAGCCAATCACACGAGCGCTCTAGGAGGAGTTCGAAAAAGTAGGTGTTCAATATAATTCAAAATGGCCGACAGGAAGTAGGTTTGACTCAGACATATTTGGTACAGTCGGACTCAGCATGAGCCAAGGAATCAATAGAGTGAATTTTTATGTCATAGTGGCAATTTCATCAAATGATATAAAGACTTTAAACAATTTATTTACATATCCTGACCACTAGGTGGCGCTGTTCTAAAGATTTATAGGTGCGCTCAGAACATGTCACTGATGAACCATGCCAAATTTCGTAGCGATACGCCAATCTGTTTGTGAAATACTGAGCTTAATGAGAAAATTCAAAATGGCCGACACCCAAAATGGCCGACCGAAAACCGTTTGGTATCGTTTGACTCGGCATGCCTCAAGGAATCAAACAAGACCACCTTCATGATTTTAGAGTCAAGTTTGAAGTAGTTATAAGCGAAAATAGGCCTTTTTCGAATCTCGTGACCACTAGGTGGCACTGTGACGAAACGTTGCAGGCACCCTCAGGTCATGACTGTAATGACATATACCAGGTTTCGTGTCGATACAATAAAGTTTTGCGAAGATACGGCCTCACGTCCATTTTGGCGTGCTCGCCGCCATATATGTTGTCAATTTATATGAGAACGCAATGGTCTATCAAAAAGCTTTTGATAACTTTTTGTCTGGGGTGTCTCTAGATGCTACATACCAAAGGACATGCAAATCGGACAAACAGTCTAGGAGGAGTTCGAAAAAGTAGGTTTTACGGAAAATTCAAAATGGCGGAACGATGTGCATGACAAAAATGACATCAATGTGTGCAATTGAATCATCATGAGCAAAGGATTCAGACGAAACAAGAATTTAGTTGCTAGGACTCACAGGTCAGAAGTTATGAGCATGAACAGAAGTGGATTTTTTGACTGTTGGTGGCGCTAGAGGGTATGAGTCAGACACACCAATGTTGCTATAGTAACTTCTGAGACTGTTCTCTACATGTGTGCCAAATTTCATAACTTTCCTACGTACGGTTCTATGGGCTGCAATTGACTTCAATGGCGGAAGAACAAGAAACTGAATAATAATAATAAGAAAACTAACAGAAACAATAGGTGTCTACGCCACTTCGTGGCTTGACCCCTAATAAATATAGCTGCAACCCGCGATACCGGTTTCAAGCCAAACCTTGCAAAAAATAATTCATATGTGATGACTGTCATGTTTTAAGATCTAAGTTTGCATTAGTTTTATGAAAAAAATAGCCATTTTTTCGTATCTTGAGACCACTAGGTGGCGTTGTGCCGAAACAATAGATGGTGCCTCAGGTCATGACTGTGATGACACATACCAAATTTAGTGTAAATACGATAAAGCAATACGAAGATATAGCCTTAAATGACTGGACCACTAGGGGGCACTGACCAAAGAATAAATTGTGACTCAGGCCTTGATTGTGATGACACCAACCAAATTTGGTGTAAATACGATAAAGAGATGCAGAGATATAGCTTCAAATCTCTTGACCACTAGGGGGCGCCGAAAAGTTTACAAGTCCTCTCAGAACATGTTGCTTATGAACCATACCAAGTTTCATAACAATACGCAATTGCGTTTCTGAAATACTTGAACTTAAAGAAAAATTCAAAATGGCCGACACACAAAATGGCCGACCAAAAACCATCTGGTATCGTTTGACTCGGCATGCCTCATGAAATCTAACAAGACCAGTCTCATAATTTTACATTCAAATTTGCAGTAGTTATAAGCAAAAAAAGACATTTTTATATCTCGTGACCAGTAGGGGGCAGTGTGACGAAATGGTGCATGCACCCTCAGGTCATCACTGTTATGACATATACCAAGTCTCATATTAATACGCAAAAGTTTTGCGAAGATACAGGCTCAAACACATTTTGGCGTGCTCGCCCTCGCACTCTTTGATGCGTTATACGACAACGGATAGGTCTACCGAAAAGCTTTTGATAACTTTTTGTCTAGAGTGTCTCTAGATGATGCATACCAAAAATCAAGCCAATCACACGAGCGCTGTAGGAGGAGTTCGAAAAAGTAGGTGTTCAATATAATTCAAAATGGCCGACAGGAAGTAGGTTTGACTCAGACATATTTGGTACAGTCGGACTCAGCATGAGCCAAGGGATCAATAGACTGAAGTTGTATGTCATAGTGGCAATTTAATCAAATGATATAAAGATTTAAAAATTTTTTTTACATATCCTGACCACTAGGTGGCGCCGTCCTAAAGATTTATAGGTGCGCTCAGATCATGTCACTGATGAACCATGCCAAATTTCGTAACGATACGCCATTCTGATTGTGAAATACTGAACTTAATGAGAAAATTCAAAATGGCCGACACCCAAAATGGCCGACCGAAAACCGTTTGGTATCGTTTGACTCGGCATGCCTCAAGGAATCTAACAAGACCACCTTCATGATTTTAGACTCAAGTTTGAAGTAGTTATAAGCGAAAATAGGCATTTTTCGAATCTCGTGACCACTAGGTGGCGCTGTGACGAAACGTTGCAGGCACCCTCAAGTCATGACTGTAATGACATATACCAAGTTTCGTGTTGATACACCAAAGTGTTGCGAAGATACAGCCTCACGTCCGTTTTGGCGTGCTCGCCGCCGTATATGTTGTCACGGTATACGAGAACGCATTGGTCTATCAAAAAGCTTTTGATAACTTTTTGTCAGGGGTGTCTATAGATGCTAGATACCAAAGGACATGCAAATCGGACAAACGCTCTAGGAGGAGTTCGAAAAAGTAGGTTTTACGGAAAATTAAAAATGGCGGAAAGATGTGCATGACACAAATGACATCAATGTGTGCATTTGAATCATCATGAGCCAAGGATTCAGAGGAAACAAGAATTTAGTTTCTAGGACTCAGGGGTCAGAAGTTATAAGCAAAAACATAAGTGGATTTTTGGACTGTTGGTGGCGCTAGAGGGTTTGAGTCAGACACACCAAAGTTGCTATAGTAACTTCTGAGACTGTCCTCTACATGTGTGCCAAATTTCATAACTTTCCTATGTACGGTTCTATGGGCTGCCATTGACTTTCGGCGGAAGAACGAGGAAGAAAAATAATAATAAATATAGCTGCAAGCAGCGATACCGGGGTCAAGCCAAACATGGCAAAAAATGATTCATACGTGATGACTGTCATGATTTAAGATCTAAGTTTGCATTAGTTTTATGAAAAAATAGCATTTTTTTCATATCTTGAGACCACTAGGGGGCGCTGTGCCAAAACAATAGATGGTGCCTCAGGGAATGACTGTGATGACACATACCAAATTTAGTGTAAATACAATAAAGCGATACAGAGATATAGCCTTAGATGGCTTGACCACTAGGGGGCACTGACCAAACAATAAATTGTGACTCAGGTCTTGATTGTGATGACACCCACCAAATTTGGTGTAAATACGATAAAGAGATGCAGAGATATAGCTTCAAATCTCTTGACCACTAGGGGGCGCCGAAAAGTTTACAAGTCCTCCCGGAACATGTTGCTGATGAACCATACCAAGTTTCATAACAATACGCAATTGCGTTTCTGAAATACTTGAACTTAAAGAAAAAATTCAAAATGGCCGACACACAAAATGGCCGACCAAAAACCATTTGGTATCGTTTGACTCGGCATGCCTCACGAAATCTAACAAGACCAGTCTCATAATTTTACATTTAAGTTTGCAGTAGTTATAAGCAAAATTAGAAATGTTTAATATCTCATGACCAGTAGGGGGCAGTGTGACGAAATGGTGCATGCACCCTCAGGTCATCACTGTTATGACATATACCAAGTCTCATATTAATACGCAAAAGTTTTGCGAAGATACAGGCTCAAACACATTTTGGCGTGCTCGCCCTCGCATTCTTTGATGCGTTATACGACAACGGATAGGTCTACCGAAAAGCTTTTGATAACTTTTTGTCTAGAGTGTCTCTAAAAGATGCATACCAAAAATCAAGCCAATCAGACGAGCGCTCCAGGAGGAGTTCGAAAAAGTAGGTGTTCAATATAATTCAAAATGGCCGACAGGAAGTAGGTTTGACTCAGATATATTTGGTACAGTTGGATTCAGCATGAGCCAAGGAATCAATAGAGTGAAGTATTATGTCATAGTGGCAATTTAATCAAATGATATAAAGATTTTAAACAATTTATTTACATATCCTGACCACTAGGTGGCGCTGTCCTAAAGATTTATAGGTGAGCTCAGAACATGTCACTGATGAACCATGCCAAATTTCGTAGCGATACGCCATTCTGTTTGTGAAATACTGAACTTAATGAGAAAATTCAAAATGGCCGACACCCAAAATGGCCGACCGAAAACCGTTTGGTATCGTTTGACTCGGCATGCCTCAAGGAATCTTACAAGACCACCTTCATGATTTTAGACTCAAGTTTGAAGTAGTTATAAGCGAAAATAAGCATTTTTCGAATCTCGTGACCACTAGGTGGCGCTGTGACGAAACGTTGCAGGCACCCTCAGGTCATGACTGTAATGACATATACCAAGTTTCGTGTCGATACAATAAAGTTTTGCGAAGATACGGCCACACGTCCGTTTTGGCGTGCTCGCCGCCATATATGTTGTGAATTTATACGAGAACGCATTGGTCTATCAAAAAGCTTTTGATAACTTTTTGTCTGGGGTGTCTCTAGATGCTACATACCAAAGGACATGCAAATCGGATGGACGGTCTAGGAGGAGTTCGAAAAAGTAGGTTTTACGGAAAATTCAAAATGGCGGAAAGATGTGCATGACACAAATGACATCAACATGTGCAACTGAATCATCATGAGCCAAGGATTCAGAGGAAACAAGAATTTATTTTCTAGGACTCACGGGTCACAAGTTGTGAGCATGAACATAAGTGGATTTTTGGACTGTTGGTGGCGCTAGAGGGTTTGAGTCAGACACACCAATGTTGCTATAGTAACTTCTGTGACTGTCCTCTACATGTGTGCCAAATTTCATAACTTTCCTATGTACGGTTCTATGGGCTGCCATTGACTTTTGGGTGGAAGAACGAGGAACAAGAATAACAATAATAATAATAATAATAATAAGAAAACTAACAATAACAATAGGGTTCTACGCCCCTTCGGGGCTTGACCCCTAATAAGAAAACTAACAATAACAATAGGGTTCTACGCCCCTTCGGGGCTTGACCCCTAAATATAGCTGCAAGCAGCGATACCGGGGTCAAGCCAAACATGGCAAAAAAAGGTTCATACGTGATGACTGTCATGATTTAAGATCTAAGTTTGCATTAGTTTTATGAAAAAATAGCATTTTTTGTATCTTGAGACCACTAGGTGGCGCTGTGCCGAAACAATAGATGGTGCTTCAGGTCTTGATTGTGATGACACCCACCAAATTTGGTGTAAATACAATAAAGAGATGCAGAGATATAGCCTTAAATCACTTGACCACTAGGGGGCACTGAGCAAAAAATAAATTGTGACTCAGGTCTTGATTGTGATGACACCCACCAAATTTGGTGTAAATACGATAAAGAGATGCAGAGATATAGCTTCAAATCTCTTGACCACTAGGGGGCGCCGGAAAGTTTACAAGTCCTCCCAGAACATGTTGCTGATGAACCATACCAAGTTTCATTACAATACGCAATTGCGTTTCTGAAATACTTGAACTTAAAGAAAAAATTCAAAATGGCCGACACACAAAATGGCCGACCAAAAACCAATTGGTATCGTTTGACTCGGCATGCCTCACCAAATCTAACAAGACCAGTCTCATAATTTTACATTCAAGTTTTCAGTAGTTATAAGCAAAAATAGACATTTTTATATGTCGTGACCAGTAGGGGGCAGTGTGACGAAATGGTGCATGCACCCTCAGGTCATCACTGTTATGACATATACCAAGTCTCATATCAATACGCAAAAGTTTTGCGAAGATACAGGCTCAAACACATTTTGGCGTGCTCGCCCTCGCATTCTTTGATGCGTTATACGACAACGGATAGGTCTACCGAAAAGCTTTTGATAACTTTTTGTCTAGAGTGTCTCTAGATGATGCATACCAAAAATCAAGCCAATCACACGAGAACTCTAGGAGGAGTTCGAAAAAGTAGGTGTTCAATATAATTCAAAATGGCCGACAGGAAGTAGGTTTGACTCAGACATATTTGGTACAGTCGGACTCAGCACGAGCCAAGGAATCAGTAGAGTGAAGTCTTATGTCAGTGTGGCAATTTAATCAAATGATATAAATATTTTAAACAATTTATTTACATATCCTGACCACTAGGTGGCGCCGTCCTAAAGATTTATAGGTGCGCTCAGAACATGTCACTGATGAACCATGCTAAATTTCGTAGCAATACGCCATTCTGTTTGTGAAATACTGAACTTAATGAGAAAATTCAAAATGGCCGACACTCAAAATGGCCGACCGAAAACCGTTTGGTATCGTTTGACTCGGCATGCCTCAAGGAATCTAAAAAGACCACCTTCGTGATTTTAGACTCAAGTTTGAAGTAGTTATAAGCAAAAATAGGCATTTTTTCGAATTTCGTGACCACTAGGTGGCGCTGTGACGAAACGTTGCAGGCACCCTCAGGTCATGACTGTAATGACATATACCAAGTTTCGTGTCGATACAATAATGTTTTGCGAAGATACGGCCTCACGTCCGTTTTGGCGTGCTCGCCGCCTTGTATGTTGTCACTGTATACGAGAACGCATTGGTCTATCAAAAAGCTTTTGATAACTTTTTGTCTGGGGTGTCTCTAGATGCTACATACCAAAGGACATGCAAATCGGACAAACGGTCTAGGAGGAGTTCGAAAAAGTAGGTTTTACGAAAAATTCAAAATGGCGGAAAGATGTGCATGACACAAATGACATCAATGTGTGCATTTGAATCATCATGAGCCAAGGATTCAGAGGAAACAAGAATATAGTTTCTAGGACTCACGGGTCAGAAGTTATAAGCATGAACATAAGTGGATTTTTGGACTGTTGGTGGCGCTAGAGGGTTTGAGTCAGACACACCAATGTTGCTATAGTAACTTCTGTGACTGTCCTCTACATGTGTGCCAAATTTCATAACTTTCCTACGTACGGTTCTATGGGCTGCCATTGACTTCAATGGCGGAAGAACAAGAAGAAGAAATATAGCTGCAAGCAGCAATGCCGGGGTCAAGCCGAAAAGGGCACAAAAGGATGTAAAATTGAGATTGGATAAGCAGTTTGAAGAACCTAGGTAAACCTAATAATTTTAGATGAAAAAACAAAAAAGTAATCAACAAAAATAATCTAAGTTCTTGTCTACTGCAATCGTCCTTCTGTTATTGACAATCATGGAACATTAGAGCACTGAAGGACATGTGAGTGGTGTTTGCAGTGGCAAAACATGGGTCACATCATGTTACAGCAAGTTGAATTAGTCAAAAGAGACCATCACCGTGTCTCTACGATGTTCTGATGCAGAGATATAGCTCTTGCAAAAACGGTTGATAAGGTATTCTCAATGGTTGCTAGGGAGTGAATTGGCAACCACCAGTGATTATAGTCAAAGCCATGAAAGGAATAATCCATGACGACTCATGGTTTTAGATGTGTTGTTGCAGTAGTTTTTAGGCAAAAATACCATATTCTATCTCAAAACCAGTAGGTGGCGCAATTAAAAAATTGTGCATGCAACATCAGGTCATGATTGTGTTACATCTAGCTAGTTTTAAGACAATACACTTTAGTTTAGTTAAGAAACAGTTGTATGACCATAGGGCTGGCTTGTTATCAAAGGTTTTGTTCAATTATAAGGCCATCTAGTGGTGAAAGCATACAATTTTTTTTGGGTAGCCTCAGAATGTGCTCATGCATCAGCGTATCAAATCTGGTGAAAAAATATATTTTCGTTACGAAGTTACAACCATTTATGTGTAAAAAACACAAAATTTGATTGTAATTTTTCGTTTTTTGCAATTTTCGGCCATTTCTGATGAAAATTTTAATATAACGCCAATAGAACTTTTTGTTCAGAAGGTAAGGTTAGTTTCTTCCTATGGTGTTTTCGAGTCGATCGGAAAAACGCTCGCGGAGATATTCACGCGTGTTTTTTAAGTGCTGTTTTGCTGCGCAGGGTTAACCGTAAGGCGAATTCTGGCATGTTTGGTATCTTTGGACTCGGCAACTATTCAGAGCTCCAAAGAAACAAGTCCCGTGAAAAAACGTTGATCGGAGCCAAAGTTATAGGCATGTAAAGCATAAGTCTGACCACTAGGTGGCGCTGCGAAGAAACTGTGCATGCACCCTCAGTTCCTGACTGGCATCACAAGTACCAAGTGTCGTGTCAATAGGCCTAAGTTTGACGAAGATACAGCCTAAAATCTGTTTTTTTGCGCTCTACGTAAACTTCGTTAAGGTGGTATACGACAACGGATTGCTGTATCGAAATTCTTTTGATAACTTTTTGCCATGAGTGTCTCAAGATGATACATTCCAATTTTCATGGCAATCGGAGAAAAGCTCTAGGACGAGTTCGAAAAAGTAGGTTTTTTGATTAATTCAAAATGGCGGGAAAATTTACATGACGGAAAATAACATCATAGGGTCCATTCGAATCGTCTTGAGCCAAGGAATCAGAGGAAGCAAGAATTTCGTTTCTAGGACTTACGGATCAGAAGTTATAAGCAAAAACATAAGTGCAAATTTGGACTGTTGGTGGCGCTAGCGGGTTAGACATAGAGACTCCAAATTTGCTGTGGGGACACATTGGAGTGTCCTTTATCAGTGTGCCAAATTTCATAACTTTCCTACGTACGGTTCTATGGGCTGCCATAGACCGCAATGGCGGAAGAAGAATAACTAATAATAATAATAATAAATATAGCTGCAAGCAGCGATACCGGGGTCAAGCCAAAAAGGGCACAGAAGAAGGTAAACTTGAGTCCGGATGAGCAGTTTAAAAAACCTAGCAAAACCTCCTGATTTCAGACAAATTAATATAACGGTAATCAGCAAAAAGCTGTGTTCTAATTCAGTGAAATCTCTCCCTCACGTCTTGAGGAGCATTGACAACTAGAACACTGAAGGAAATTGCAGTGGTAATACTCAGCTCACAAAATGTTACTGTGGTGTTAATGAGTCGAAAGAGCCCACCCCCATGTCTCTACGCTGTTCTGATGAAGAGATATAGCTCTTGCAAAAACAGTTGATAAGGTATTCTCATTGGTTGCTAGACAGTAAATTGACATCCACCAGTGATTATAATCCAAGCCATGAAATGAATAATCCATGATGACTTGTGGTTTTAGATGTGTTTGTTGCAGTAGTTTTAGGCAAAAATTACAATTTTCTATCTCAAAACCACTAGGTGGCGCTGTGACAAAATTGTGCATGCAACTTCAGGTCATGATTACGTTACATTGAGCTAGTTTTATGACTATACACTTTAGTTTAGTGAAGAAACAGTTGTATGACCATAGGGCTGGCTTGATATCACAGTTTTTGTTCAATTATAACGCCACCTAGTGGTGCAAGCAAGCAATTTTTTTTGTGTAGCCTCAAACTGTGGTCGTACATCAGCGTATCAAATCTGGTGAAAAAATCTCTTTTCGTTGTGAAGTTATAACCATTTATGTGTAAAAAATACAAAATTTAAAGGTAATTTTTCGTTTTTTGCAATTTTCGGCCATTTCTGATGAAAATTTGAATATAACGCCAATAGAACTTTTTGTTCAGAAGGTAAGGTTAGTTTCTTCTTATGGTGTTTTTGAGTCGATCAGAATTACGGTCGCGGAGATATTTGCGCGTGTTTTTTAAGCGCTATTTTGCCGCACAGGGTTAACCGTAAGGCGAATCCTGGCATGTTTGGTATCGTTGGACTCGGCAACTATTCAAAACTCCAAGGAAACAAGTCCCTTGTAAATATGAAGATCATAGCCAAAGTTATAGGCCTATAAAACATTCGTCTGGCCACTAGGTGGCGCTGCAACGAAACTGTGCATGCTCCCTCAGTTCCTGACTGGCATCTCAAGTACCAAGATTTGTGTCAATAGGCCTAAGTTTGGTGAAGATACAGCCTAAAATCTGTTTTTTTGCGCTCTACGTAAAATTCGTTGATGCGCTATACGACAACGGATTGGTTTATCAAAATTATTTTAATAACTTTTTGCCATGAGTGTCTCTAGATGCTGCATACCAATTTTCGTGGAAATCGGCCAAAAGCTCTAGGACGAGTTCGCAAAAGTAGGTTTTACGAATAATTCAAAATGGTGGAAAGATTTTCATGACGGAAAATGACGTCATAGGGTCCATTCGAATCGTCTTGAGCCAAGGAATCAGAGGAAACAAGAATTTCATTTCTAGGATTTACGGATCAGAAGTTATAAGCAAAAACATAAGTTCAACTTTGGACTGTTGGTGGCGCTAGCGGGTTTGAGATAGAGACTCCAAATTTGCTGTGGATAATATTTGGACTGTCCTTTATCAGTGTGCCAAATTTCATAACTTTCCTACGTACGGTTCTATGGGCTGCCATAGACCGCAATGGCGGAAGAAGAATAACTAATAATAATAATAATAAAATTAAGAAAACTAACAAATACAATAGGGGTCTTCGCCCCTTCGGGGCTTGACCCCTAAAAAGAAAACTAACGGATACAATAGGGGTCTTCGCCCCTTCGGGGCTTGACCCCTAATAATATATAATAATAATAATAATAAGAAGAAAACTAACAATAACAATAGGGTTCTACGCCCCTTCGGGGCTTGACCCCTAAATATAGCTGCA
This sequence comes from Misgurnus anguillicaudatus, assembly GCF_027580225.2. Taxonomy (NCBI): domain Eukaryota; kingdom Metazoa; phylum Chordata; class Actinopteri; order Cypriniformes; family Cobitidae; genus Misgurnus; species Misgurnus anguillicaudatus. The sequence goes on from NC_073339.2 coordinate 25,695,237, forward strand.
AGCAGCAATGCCGGGGTCAAGCCGAAAAGGGCACAAAAGGATGTAAAATTGAGATCGGATAAGCAGATTGAAGAACCTAGGTAAACCTAATAATTTTAGATGAAAAAACAAAAAAAATATCAACAAAAATAATCTAAGTTCTTGTCTACTGCAATCGTCCTTCTGTTATTGACAATCAGGGAACATTAGAGCACTGAAGGACATGTGAGTGGTGTTTGCAGTGGGAAAACATGGGTCACATCATGTTACAACAAGTTTAATTCGTCAAAAGAGACCATCCCCGTGTCTCTACGATGTTCTGATGCACAGAAAAAGCTCTTGAAAAAACGGTTAATAAGGTATTCTCAATGGTTGCTAGAGAGTAAATTGGCAACCACCAGTGATTATAGTCAAAGCCATGAAAGGAATAATCCATGATGACTCATGGTTTTAGATGTGTTGTTGCAGTAGTTTTAGGCAAAAATACCATATTTCTATCTCAAAACCACTAGGTGGCGCAATGACAAAGTTGTGCATGCAACATCAGGTCATAACTGTGTTACATCTAGCTAGTTTTATGACTATACACTTTAGTTTAGTGAAGAAACAGTTGTATGACCATAAGGCTGGCTTGATTTCAAAGGTTTTGTTCAATTATGAGGCCAACTAGTGGTGCAAGCATCCAATTTTTTTTGTGTAGCCTCAGAATGTACTCATACATCAGCATATCAAATATGGTGAAAAAATCTCTTTTCGTTACGAAGTTACAACCATTTATGTGTTAAAAACACAAAATTTGAAGTTAATTTTTCGTTTTTTGCAATTTTCGGCCATTTCTGATGAAAATTTTAATATAACGCCAATAGAACTTTTTGTTCAGAAGGTAAGGTTAGTTTCTTCCTATGGTGTTTTCGAGTCGACCGGAATAACGCTCGCGGTGATATTCGCACATGTTTTTTAAGTGCTGTTTTGCTGCGCAGGGCTAACCGTAAGGCGAAATCTGGCATGTTAGGTATCGTTGGACTCGACGACTACTCAGGACTCCTAAAAATCAAGTCTCATCAAAATGCGTTGATTGCAGGCAAAGTTATAGGTGTATAAATCATTTGTCTGGCCACTAGGTGGCGCTGCGACGAAACTGTGCATGCACCCTCAGTTCCTGACTGGCATCACAAGAACCAAGTGTCGTGTCAATAGGCCTAAGTTTGACGAAGATACAGCCTAAAATCTGTTTTTTTGCGCTCTACATAAAATTCGTTAAGGCGGTTTACGAGAACGGATTGATGTATCGAAGTTCTTTTGATAACTTTTTGCCATGAGTGTCTCAAGATGATACATACCAATTTTCGTGGCAATCGGACAAAAGCTCTAGGACGAGTTCGAAAAAGTAGGTTTTTTGATTAATTCAAAATGGCGGGAAAATTTACATGACGGAAAATGACATCATAGGGTCCAATCGAATCGTCTTGAGCCAAGGAATCAGAGGAAACAAGAATTTCGTTTCTAGGACTTACGGATCAGAAGTTATAAACAAAAACATAAGTGCAACTTTGGACTGTTGGTGGCGCTAGCGGGTTAGACATAGAGACTCCAAATTTGCTGTGGGGACACATTGGAGTGTCCTTTATCAGTGTGCCAAATTTCATAACTTTCCTACGTACGGTTCTATGGGCTGCCATAGACCGCAATGGCGGAAGAAGAATAACTAATAATAAATATAGCTGCAAGCAGCGATACCGGGGTCAAGCCAAACTTCGCAAAAAATGATTCATACGTGATGACTGTCATGATTTAAGATCTAAGTTTGCATTAGTTTTATGAAAAAAATAGCTATTTTTTCGTATCTTGATACCACTAGGTGGCGCTGTGCCGAAACAATAGATGGTGCCTCAGGTCATGACTGTGATGACACATACCAAATTAAGTGTAAATACGATAAACCGATACGGAGATATAGCCTTAAATGACTTGACCACTAGGGGGCACTGACCAAACAATAAATTGTAACTCAGGCCTTGATTGTGATGACACCCACCAAATTTGGTGTAAATACGATAAAGAGATGCAGAGATATAGCTTCAAATCTCTTGACCACTAGGGGGCACCGAAAACTTTACAAGTCCTCCCAGAACATATTGCTGATGAACCATACCAAGTTTCATAACAATACGCAATTGCGTTTCTGAAATACTTGAACTTAAAGAAAAAATTCAAAATGGCCGACACACAAAATGGCCGACCAAAAATCATTTGGTATGGTTTGACTCGGCATGCCTCAAGAAATCTAACAAGACCAGTCTCATAATTTTACATTCAAGTTTGCAGTAGTTATAAGTAAAAATAGACATTTTTTATATCTCCTGACCAGTAGGGGGCAGTGTGACGAAATGTTGCATGCCCCCTCAGGTCATCACTGTTATGACATATACAAAGTCTCATATTAATACGCAAAAGTTTTGCGAAGATACAGGCTCAAACACATTTTGGCGTGCTCGCCCTCGCATTCTTTGATGCGTTATACGACAACGGATAGGTCTACCGAAAAGCTTTTGATAACTTTTTGTCTGGAGTGTCTCTAGATGATGCATACCAAAAATCAAGCCAATCACACGAGCGCTCTAGGAGGAGTTCGAAAAAGTAGGTGTTCAATATAATTCAAAATGGCCGACAGGAAGTAGGTTTGACTCAGACATATTTGGTACAGTCGGACTCAACATGAGCCAAGGAATCAATAGAGTGAAGTCTTATGTCATAGTGGCAATTTAATCAAATGATATAAAGATTTTAAACAAATTATTTACATATACTGACCACTAGGTGGCGCTGTCCTAAAGATTTATAGGTGCGCTCAGAACATGTCACTGATAAACCATGCCAAATTTCGTAGCGATACACCATTCTGTTTGTGAAATACTGAACTTAATGAGAAAATTCAAAATGGCCGACACCCAAAATGGCCGACCGAAAACCGTTTGGTATCGTTTGACTCGGCATGCCTAAAGGAATCTAACAAGCCCACCTTCGTGATTTTAGGCTCAAGTTTGAAGTAGTTATAAGCGAGAATAGGCATTTTTCGAATCTCGTGACCACTAGGTGGCGCTGTGACGAAACGTTGCAGGCACCCTCAGGTCATGACTGTAATGACATATACCAAGTTTCGTGTCGATACAATAAAGTTTTGCGAAGATACGGCCTCACGTCCGTTTTGGCGTGCTCGCCGCCATATATATTGTCAATTTATACGAGAACGCATTGGTCTATCAAAAAGCTTTTGATAACTTTTTGTCAAGGGTGTCTCTAGATGCTACATACCAAAGGACATGCAAATCCGACGGACGGTCTAGGAGGAGTTCGAAAAAGTAGGTTTTACGGAAAATTCAAAATGGCGGAAAGATGTGCATGACACAAATGACATCAACATGTGCAATTGAATCATCATGAGCCAAGGATTCAGAGGAAACAAGAATTTATTTTCTAGGACTCACGGGTCAGAAGTTGTGAGCATGAACATAAGTGGATTTTTGGACTGTTGGTGGCGCTAGAGGGTTTGAGTCAGACACACCAATGTTGCTATAGTAACTTCTGTGACTGTCCTCTACATGTGTGCCAAATTTCATAACTTTCCTATGTACGGTTCTATGGGCTGCCATTGACTTTTGGGTGGAAGAACGAGGAACAAGAATAACAATAATAATAATAATAATAATAATAATAATAAGAAAACTAACAATAACAATAGGGTTCTACGCCCCTTCGGGGCTTGACCCCTAAATATAGCTGCAAGCAGCGATACCGGGGTCAAGCCAAACATGGCAAAAAATGAATCATACGTGATGACTGTCATGATCTAAGATCTAAGTTTGCATTAGTTTTATGAAAAAAATAGTAATTTTCTTGTATCTTGAGACCACTAGGTGGCGCTTTGCCGAAACAATAGATGGTGCCTCAGGTCATGACTGGGATGACACATACCAAATTTAGTGTAAATACAATAAAGCGATACGAAGATATAGCCTTAAATGACTTGACCACTAGGGGGCACTGACCAAACAATAAATTGTGACTCAGGTCTTGATTGTGATGACACCCACCAAATTTGGTGTAAATACGATACAGAGATGCAGAGATATAGCTTCAAATCTCTTGACCACTAGGGGGCGCCGAAAAGTTTACAAGTCCTCCCAGAACATGTTGCTGATGAATCATACCAATTTTCATAACAATACGCAATTGCGTTTCTGAAATACTTGAACTTAAAGAAAAAATTCAAAATGGCCAACACACAAAATGGCCGACCAAAAACCATTTGGTATCGTTTGACTCGGCATGCCTCACGAAATCTAACAAGACCGGTCTCATAATTTTACATTCAAGTTTGCAGTAGTTATAAGCAAAAATAGACATTTTTTATATCTCGTGACCAGTAGGGGGCAGTGTGACGAAATGGTGCATGCACCCTCAGGTCATCACTGTTATGACATATACCAAGTCTCATATTAATACACAAAAGTTTTGCGAAGATACCGGCTCAAACACATTTTGGCGTGCTCGCCCTCGCATTCTTTGATGCGTTATACGACAACGGATAGGTCTACGGAAAAGCTTTTGATAACTTTTTGTCAAGAGTGTCTCTAGATGATGCATAACAAAAATCAAGCCAATCACACGAGTGCTCTATGAGGAGTTCGAAAAAGTAGTTGTTCAATATAATTCAAAATGGACGACAGGAAGTAGGTTTGACTCAGACATATTTGGTACAGTCGGACTCAGCATGAGCCAAGGAATCAATAGAGTGAAGTCTTATGTCATAGTGGCAATTTAATCAAATGATATAAAGAATTAAAATTTTTTTTTTACATATCCTGACCACTAGGTGGCGCCGTCCTAAAGATTTATAGGTGCGCTCAGAACATGTCACTGATGAACCATGCCAAATTTCGTAGCGATACGCCATTCTGTTTGTGAAATACTGAACTTAATGAGAAAATTCAAAATGGCCGACACCCAAAATGGCCGACCGAAAACGGTTTGGTATCGTTTGACTCGGCATGCCTCAAGGAATCTAACAAGACCTCCTTCATGATTTTAGACTCAAGTTTGAAGTAGTTATAAGCGAAAATAGGCATTTTTCGAATCTCGTGACCACTAGGTGGCGCTGTGACGAAACGTTGCAGGCACCCTCAGGTCATGACTGTTATGACATATACCAAGTTTCGTGTCGATACACAAAAGTTTTGCGAAGATACGGCCTCACGTCCGTTTTGGCGTGCTCGCCGCCATATATGTTGTCAATTTATATGAGAACACATTGGTCTATCAAAAAGCTTTTGATAACTTTTTGTCTTGGGTGTCTCTAGATGCTACATACCAAAGGACATGCAAATCGGACAAACGGTCTAGGAGGAGTTCGAAAAAGTAGGTTTTACGGAAAATTCAAAATGGCGGAAAGATGTGCATGACACAAATGACATCAATGTGTGCAATTGAATCATCATGAGCCAAGGATTCAGAGGAAACAAGAATTTAGTTTCTAGGACTCACGGGTCAGAAGTTGTGAGCATGAACATAAGTGGATTTTTGGACTGTTGGTGGCGCTAGAGGGTTTGAGTCAGACACACCAATGTTGCTATAGTAACTTCTGAGACTGTCCTCTACATGTGTGCCAAATTTCATAACTTTCCTACGTACGGTTCTATGGGCTGCCATTGACTTCAATGGCGGAAGAACAAGAAACAGAATAATAATAAGAAAACTAACAATAACAATAGGGTTCTACGCCCCTTCGGGGCTTGACCCCTAATAAATATAGCTGCAAGCAGCGATACCGGGGTCAAGCCAAACATGGCAAAAAATGATTCATACGTGATGACTGTCATGATTTAAGATCTAAGTTTGCATTAGTTTTATGAAAAAAAGCAATTTTTTCGTATCTTGAGACCACTAGGTGGCACTGTGCTGAAAGTATAGATGGTGCCTCAGGTCATGACTGTGATGACACATACCAAATTTAGTGTAAATACAATAAAGCAATATGGAGATATAGCCTTAAATGACTTGACCACTAGGGGGCACTGACCAAAAAATAAATTGTGACTTAGGTCTTGATTGTGATGACACCCACCAAATTTGGTGTAAATACAATAAAGAGATGCAGAGATATAGCCTAAAATGACTTGACCACTAGGGGGCACTGACCAAAACAATAGATGGTGACTCAGGTCATGATTGTGATGACACCCACCAAATTTGGTGTAAATGCGATAAAGAGATGCAGAGATATAGCTTCAAATCTCTTGACCACTAGGGGGCGCCGAAAAGTTTACAAGTCCTCCCGGAACATGTTGCTGATGAACCATACCAAGTTTCATAACAATACGCAATTGCGTTTCTGAAATACTTGAACTTAAAGAAAAAATTCAAAATGGCCGACACACAAACTGGCCGACCAAAAACCATTTGGTATCGTTTGACTCGGCATGCCTCACGAAATCTAACAAGACCAGTCTCATAATTTTACATTCAAGTTTGCAGTAGTTATAAGCAAAATTAGAAATGTTTAATATCTCATGACCAGTAGGGGGCAGTGTGACGAAATGGTGCATGCACCCTCAGGTCATCACTGTTATGACATATACCAAGTCTCATATTAATACGCAAAAGTTTTGCGAAGATACAGGCTCAAACACATTTTGGCGTGCTCGCCCTCGCATTCTTTGATGCGTTATACGACAACGGATAGGTCTACCGAAAAGCTTTTGATAACTTTTTGTCTAGAGTGTCTCTAGAAGATGCATACCAAAAATCAAGCCAATCAGACGAGCGCTCCAGGAGGAGTTCGAAAAAGTAGGTGTTCAATATAATTCAAAATGGCCGACAGGAAGTAGGTTTGACTCAGATATATTTGGTACAGTTGGACTCAGCATGAGCCAAGGAATCAATAGAGTGAAGTCTTATGTCATAGTGGCAATTTAATCAAATGATATAAAGATTTTAAACAATTTATTTACATATCCTGACCACTAGGTGGCGCTGTCCTAAAGATTTATAGGTGAGCTCAGAACATGTCACTGATGAACCATGCCAAATTTCGTAGCGATACGCCATTCTGTTTGTGAAATACTGAACTTAATGAGAAAATTCAAAATGGCCGACACCCAAAATGGCCGACCGAAAACCGTTTGGTATCGTTTGACTCGGCATGCCTCAAGGAATCTTACAAGACCACCTTCATGATTTTAGACTCAAGTTTGAAGTAGTTATAAGCGAAAATAAGCATTTTTCGAAACTCGTGACCACTAGGTGGCGCTGTGACGAAACGTTGCAGGCACCCTCAGGTCATGACTGTAATGACATATACCAAGTTTCGTGTCGATACAATAAAGTTTTGCAAAGATACGGCCACACGTCCGTTTTGGCGGGCTCGCCGCCATATATGTTGTGAATTTATACGAGAACGCATTGGTCTATCAAAAAGCTTTTGATAACTTTTTGTCTGGGGTGTCTCTAGATGCTACATACCAAAGGACATGCAAAACGGACGGACGGTCTAGGAGGAGTTCGAAAAAGTAGGTTTTACGGAAAATTCAAAGTGGCGGAAAGATGTGCATGACACAAATGACATCAACATGTGCAACTGAATCATCATGAGCCAAGGATTCAGAGGAAACAAGAATTTATTTTCTAGGACTCACGGGTCACAAGTTGTGAGCATGAACATAAGTGGATTTTTGGACTGTTGGTGGCGCTAGAGGGTTTGAGTCAGACACACCAATGTTGCTATAGTAACTTCTGTGACTGTCCTCTACATGTGTGCCAAATTTCATAACTTTCCTATGTACGGTTCTATGGGCTGCCATTGACTTTTGGGTGGAAGAACGAGGAACAAGAATAACAATAATAATAATAATAATAATAATAATAATAAGAAAACTAACAATAACAATAGGGTTCTACGCCCCTTCGGGGCTTGACCCCTAATAATAATAATAATAATAAGAAAACTAACAATAACAATAGGGTTCTACGCCCCTTCGGGGCTTGACCCCTAATTATTATAAAAAGAAAACTAACAAATACAATAGGGGTCTTCGCCCCTTCGGGGCTTGACCCCTAATAATAATAAGAAAACTAACAATAACAATAGGGTTCTACGCCCCTTCGGGGCTTGACCCCTAAATATAGCTGCAAGCAGCGATACCGGGGTCAAGCCAAACATGGCAAAAAATGATTCATACGTGATGACTGTCATGATTTAAGATCTAAGTTTGCATTAGTTTTATGAAAAAAAAACAATTTTTTCGTATCTTGAGACCACTAGGTGGCACTGTGCCGAAAGAATAGATGGTGCCTCAGGTCATGACTGTGATGACACATACCAAATTTAGTGTAAATACAATAAAGCGATACGGAGATATAGCCTTAAATGACTTGACCACTAGGGGGCACTGACCAAAAAATAAATTGTGACTCAGGTCTTGATTGTGATGACACCCACCAAATTTGGTGTAAATACAATAAAGAGATGCAGAGATATAGCCTTAAATGACTTGACCACTAGGGGGCACTGACCAAAAAATAAATTGTGACTCAGGTCTTGATTGTGATGACACCCACCAAATTTGGTGTAAATACAATAAAGGGATGCAGAGATATAGCTTCAAATCTCTTGACCACTAGGGGGCACCGAAAAGTTTACAAGTCCTCCCAGAACATGTTGCTGATGAATCATACCAAGTTTCATAACAATACGCAATTGCGTTTCTGAAATACTTGAACTTAAAGAAAAATTCAAAATGGCCGACACACAAAATGGCTGACCAAAAACCATTTGGTATCGTTTGACTCGGCATGCCTCACGAAATCTAACAAGACCAGTCTCATAATTTTACATTCAAATTTGCAGTAGTTATAAGCAAAAATAGACATTTTTTATATCTCGTGACCAGTAGGGGGCAGTGTGACGAAATGGTGCATGCACCCTCAGGTCATCACTGTTATGACATATACCAAGTCTCATATTAATACGCAAAAGTTTTGCGAAGATACAGGCTCAAACACATTTTGGCGTGCTCGCCCTCGCATTCTTTGATGCGTTATACGACAACGGATAGGTCTACCAAAAAGCTTTTGATAACTTTTTGTCTAGAGTGTATCTAGATGATGCATACCAAAAATCAAGCCAATCACACGAGCGCTCTAGGAGGAGTTCGAAAAAGTAGGTGTTCAATATAATTCAAAATGGCCGACAGGAAGTAGGTTTGACTCAGACATATTTGGTACAGTCGGACTCAGCATGAGCCAAGGAACCAATAGAGTGAAGTCTTATGTCATAGTGGCAATTTAATCAAATTATATAAAGATTTTAAACAATTTATTTACATATCCTGACCACTAGGTGGCGCCGTCCTAAAGATTTATAGGTGCGCTCAGAACATGTCACTGATGAACCATGCCAAATTTCATAGCGATACGCCATTCTGTTTGTGAAATACTGAACTTAATGAGAAAATTCAAAATGGCCGACACCCAAAATGGCCGACCGAAAACCGTTTGGTATCGTTTGACTTGGCATGCCTCAAGGAATCTAACAAGACCAATTTCATGATTTTAGACTCAACTTTGAAGTAGTTATCAGCGAAAATAGGCATTTTTCGAATCTCGTGACCACTAGGTGGCGCTGTGACGAAACGTTGCAGGCACCCTCAGGTCATGACTGTAATGACATATACCAAGTTTCGTGTCGATACAATAAAGTTTTGCGAAGATACGGCCTCACGTCCGTTTTGGCGTGCTCGCCGCCATATATGTTGGCAATTTGTACGAGAACGCATTGGTCTATCAAAAAGCTTTTGATAACTTTTTGCCTGGGGTGCCTCTAGATGCTACATACCAAAGGACATGAAAATCGGACAAACGGTCTAGGAGGAGTTTGAAAAAGTAGGTTTTACGGAAAATTCAAAATGGCGGAAAGATGTGCATGACACAAATGACATCAATGTGTGCAATTGAATCATCATGAGCAAAGGATTCAGAGGAAACAAGAATTTAGTTTCTAGGACTCACAGGTCAGAAGTTATGAGCATGAACATAAGTGGATTTTTGGACTGTTGGTGGCGCTAGAGGGTTTGAGTCAGACACACCAATGTTGCTATAGTAACTTCTGAGACTGTCCTTTACATGTGTGCCAAATTTCATAACTTTCCTATGTACGGTTTTAGGGGCTGCCATTGACTTCAATGGCGGAAGAGGAAACATAATAATAATAATAATAATAATAATAATAAGAAGAAAACTAACAATAACAATAGGGTTCTACGCCCCTTCGGGGCTTGACCCCTAAATATAGCTGCAAGCAGCGATACCGGGGTCAAGCCAAACATGGCAAAAAATGATTCATACGTGATGACTGTCATGATTTAAGATCTAAGTTTGCATTAGTTTTAGGAAAAAAATAGCAATTTTTTCGTATCTTGAGACCACTAGGTGGCACTGTGCCGAAACAAGAGATGGTGCCTCAGGCCATGACTGTGATGACACATACCAAATTTAGTGTAAATACGATAAAGCAATACGGAGATATAGCCTTAAATGACTTGACCACTAGGGGGCACTGAACAAAACAATAGATGGTGACTCAGGTCATGATTGTGATGACACATACCAAATTTAGTGTAAATACGATAAAGCGATACGGAGATATAGCCTTAAATGACTTGACCACTAGGGGGCACTGACCAAACAATAAATTATAACTCAGGCCTTGATTGTGATGACACCCACCAAATTTGTTGTAAATACGATAAAGAGATGCAGAGATATAGCTTCAAATCTCTTGACCACTAGGGGGCGCCAAAAAGTTGACAAGTCCTCCCAGAACATGTTGCTGATGAACCATACCAAGTTTCATAACAATACGCAATTGCGTTTCTGAAATACTTGAACTTAAAGAAAAAATTCAAAATGGCCGACACACAAAATGGCCGACCAAAAACCATTTGGTATTGTTTGACTCGGTATGCCTCAAGAAATCTAACAAGACCAGTCTCATAATTTTACATTCAAGTTTGCAGTAGTTATAAACAAAAATAGACATTTTTTATATCTCGTGACCAGTAGGGGGCAGTGTGACGAAATGGTGCATGCACCCTTAGGTCATCACTGTTATGACATATACCAAGTCTCATATTAATACGCAAAAGTTTTGCGAAGATACAGGCTCAAACACATTTTGGCGTGCTCGCCTTCGCATTCTTTGATGCGTTATACAACAACGGATAGGTCTACCGAAAAGCTTTTGATAACTTTTTGTCTAGAGTGTCTCTAGATGATGCCTACCAAAATTCAAGCCAATCAAAAAAGCGCTCTAGGAGGAGTTCGAAAAAGTAGGTGTTCAATATAATTCAAAATGGCCGACAGGAAGTAGGTTTGACTCAGACATATTTGGTACAGTCGGACTCAGCATGAGCCAAGGAATCAATAGAGTGAAGTCTCATGTCAGTGTGGTAATTTAATCAAATGATTTTAAACTATTTATTTACATATCCTGACCACTAGGTGGCGCTGTCCTAAAGATTTATAGGTACGCTCAGAACATGTCACTGATGAACCATGTTAAATTTCGTAGCGATACGCCATTCTGTTTGTGAAATACTGAACTTAATGAGAAAATTCAAAATGGCCGACACCCAAAATGGCCGACCGAAAACTGTTTGGTATCATTTGACTCGGCATGCCTCAAGGAATCTAACAAGACCACCTTCGTGATTTTAGACTCAAGTTTGAAGTAGTTTTAAGTGAGAATAGGCATTTTTCGAATCTCGTGACCACTAGGTGGCGCTGTGACGAAACGTTGCAGGCACCCTCAGGTCATGACTGTAATGACATATACCAAGTTTCGTGTCGATACAAGAAAGTTTTGCGACGATAGGGCCTCACGTCCGTTTTGGCGTGCTCGCCGCCATATATGTTGTAAATTTATACAAGAACGCATTGGTCTATCAAAAAGCTTTCGATAACTTTTTGTCTGGGGTGTCTCTAGATGCTACATACCAAATGACATGCAAATCGGACAAACGGTCTAGGAGGAGTTCGCAAAAGTAGGTTTTACGGAAAATTCAAAATGGCGGAAAGATGTGCATGACACAAATGACATCAATGTGTGCAATTGAATCATCATGAGCCAAGGATTCAGAGGAAAGAAGAATTTAGTTTCTAGGACTCACGGGTCAGAAGTTGTGAGCATGAACATAAGTGGATTTTTGGACTGTTGGTGGCGCTAGAGGGTTTGAGTCAGACACACCAAAGATGCTATAGTAACTTCTGAGACTGTCCTCTACATGTGTGCCAAATTTCATAACTTTCCTAAGTACGGTTCTATGGGCTGCCATTGACTTTCGGCGGAAGAACGAGGAAGAAAAATAATAATAAATATAGCTGCAAGCAGCAATGCCGGGGTCAAGCCGAAAAGGGCACAAAAGGATGTAAAATTGAGATTGGATAAGCAGATTGAAGAACCTAGGTAAACCTAATAATTTTAGATGAAAAAACAAAAAAGTAATCAACAAAAATAATTTAAGTTCTTGACTACTGCAATCGTCCTTCTGTTATTGACAATCATGGAACATTAGAGCACTGAAGGGCATGTGAGTGGTGTTTGCAGTTGCAAAACATGGGTCACATCATGTTACAACAAGTTTAATTAATCAAACGAGACCATCCCCGTGTCTCTACGATGTTCTGATGCAGAGATATAGCTTTTGCAAAAACGGTTTATAAGGTATTCTCAATGGTTGCTGGGGAGTGAATTGGCAAACACCAGTGATTATAGTCAAAGCCATGAAAGGAATAATCCATGATGACTCGTGGTTTTAGATGTGTTGTTGCAATAGTTTTAGGCAAAAATACCATATTCTATCTCAAAACCAGTAGGTCGCGGAATGACAAAACTGTGCATGCAACATCAGGTCATGATTGTTTTACATCTAGCTAGTTTTATGTCTATACACTTTAGTTTAGTGAAGAAACAGTTGTATAACCATAGGGCTGGCTTGTTATCAAAGGTTTTGTTCAATTATAAGGCCATCTAGTGGTGCAAGCATACAATTTTTTTGTGTAGCCTCAGAATGTGCTCATGCATCAGCGTATCAAATCTGGTGAAAAAATCTCTTTTCGTTACGAAGTTACAACCATTTATGTGTAAAAAACACAAAATTTGAAGGTAATTTTTCGTTTTTTGCAATTTTCGGCCATTTCTGATGAAAATTTTAATATAACACCAATAGAACTTTTTGTTCAGAAGTTAAGGTTAGTTTCTTCCTATGGTGTTTTCGAGTCGATCGGAAAAACGTTCGCGGAGATATTCACGCGTGTTTTTTAAGTGCTATTTTGCTGCGTAGGGTTAATCGTAAGGCGAATTCTGGCATGTTTGGTATCGTTTGACTCGGCAACTATTCAGAACTCCAAAGAAGCAAGTCCCATGAAAATACGTCAATCGGAGCCAAAGTTATAGGTGTATAAAACATTTCTCTGGCCACTAGGTGGCGCTGCAACGAAACTATGCATGCACCCTCGGTTCCTGACTGGCATCTCAAGTACCAAGTGTCGTGTCAATAGGCCTAAGTTTGACGAAGATACAGCCTAAAATCTGTTTTTTTGCGCTCCACGTAAAATTCGTTAAGGCGGTATACGACAACGGATTGGTGTATCGAAATTCTTTTGATAACTTTTTGCCTTAAGTGTCTCAAGATGATACATACCAATTTTCGTGGCAATTGGACAAAAGCTCTAGGACGAGTTCGAAAAAGTAGGTTTTACGAATAATTCAAAATGGCGGAAAATTTTCATGTCGAAAAAAGACGCCATAGGGTCCAATCGAATCGTCTTGAGCCAATGAATAAGAGAAAGCAATAATTTTGTTTCTAGGGCTTACGGATCAGAAGTTATAAGCAAAAACATAAGTGCAACTTTGGACTGTTGGTGGCGCTAGCGGGTTAGACATAGAGACTCCAAATTTGCTGTGGGGACACATTGGACTGTCCTCTATCAGTGTGCTAAATTTCATAACTTTCCTACGTACGGTTCTATGGGCTGCCATAGACCGCAATGGCGGAAGAAGAAGAAGAAGAATAACTAATAATAATAATAAGAAAACTAACAAATACAATAGGGTTCTACGCCCCTTCGGGGCTTGACCCCTAAATATAGCTGCAAGCAGCAATGCCGGGGTCAAGCCGAAAAGGGCACAAAAGGATGTAAAATTGAGATTGGATAAGCAGATTGAAGAACCTAGGTAGACCTAATAATTTTAAATAAAAAAACAAAAAAGTTATCAACAAAAATAATCTAAGTTCTTGTCTACTGCAATCGTCCTTCTGTTATTGACATGTGAGTGGTGTTTTGCAGTGGCAAAACATGGGTCACATCATGTTATAACAAGTTTAATTAGTCAAAAGAGACCATCCCCATGTCTCTATGATTTTCTGATGCAGAGATATAGCTTTTGCAAAAACGGTTAATAAGGTATTCTCAATGGTTGCTAGGGAGTAAATTGACATCCACCAGTTATTATAATCCAAGCCATGAAATGAATAATCCATGATGACTTATGGTTTTAGATGTGTTTGTTGCAGTAGTTTTAGGCAAAAATTACCATTTTCTATCTCAAAACCACTAGGTGGCGCTGTGACAAAATTGTGCATGCAACTTCAGGTCATGATTACGTTACATCGAGCTAGTTTTATAACTATACACTTTAGTTTAGTGAAGAAACAGTTGTATGACCATAGGGCTGGCTTGATATCACAGGTTTTGTTCAAATATAACGCCAACTAGTGGTGCAAGCAAGCAATTTTTTTTGTGTAGCCTCAGACTGTGGTCGTACATCAGCGTATCAAATCTGGTGAAAAAATCTCTTTTCCTTGCGAAGTTATAACCATTTATGTGTAAAAAATACAAAATTTAAAGGTAATTTTTCGTTTTTTGCATTTTTCGGCCATTTCTGATGAAAATTTTAATATAACGCCAATAGAACTTTTTGTTCAGAAGGTAAGGTTAGTTTCTTCCTATGGTGTTTTTGAGTCGATCAGAATTACGCTCGCGGAGATATTCGCGCATGTTTTTTAAGCGCTATTTTGCCGCACAGGGTTAACCGTAAGGCGAATCCTGGCATATTTGGTATCGTTGGACTCGGCAACTATTCAAAACTCCAAAGAAACAAGTCCCTTGTAAATACGTTGATCATAGCCAAAGTTATAGGCCTATAAAACATTCGTCTGGCCACTAGGTGGCGCTGCAACGAAACTGTGCATGCTTTTTCAGTTCCTGACTGGCATCTCAAGTACCAAGATTTGTGTCAATAGGTCTAAGTTTGGCAAAGATACAGCCTAAAATCTGTTTTTTTGCGCTCTATGTAAAATTCGTTGATGCGCTATACGACAACGGATTGGTTTATCAAAATTCTTTTAATAACTTTTTGCCGTGAGGGTCTCTTGATGCTACATACCAATTTTCGTGGCAATCGGGTAAAAACTCTAGGACGAGTTCGCAAAAGTAGGTTTTACGAATAATTCAAAATGGCGGACAAATTTTCATGACGGAAAATAACGACATAGGGTCCAATGGAATCGTCTTGAGCCAAGGAATCAGAGGAACCAAGAATTTTGTTTCTAGGGCTTACGGATAAGAAGTTATATGCAAAAACATAAGTGCAACTTTGGACTGTTGGTGGCGCTAGTGGGTTAGACATAGAGACTCCAAATTTGCTGTGGGGACACATTGGACTGTCCTTTATCAGTGTGCCAAATTTCATAACTTTCCTACGTACGGTTCTATGGGCTGCCATAGACCGCAATGGCGGAAGAAGAATAACTAATAAATATAGCTGCAAGCAGCGATACCGGGGTCAAGCCAAACATGTCAAAAAATGATTCATACGTGATGACTGTCATGATTTAAGATCTAAGTTTGCATTTGTTTTATGAAAAAAATAGTAATTTTCTTGTATCTTGAGACCACTAGGTGGCGCTTTGCCGAAAGAATAGATGGTGCCTCAGGTCATGACTGTGATGACACATACCAAATTTAGTGTAAATACAATAAAGCGATACGGAGATATAGCCTTAAATGACTTGACCACTAGGGGGCACTGACCAAACAATAAATTGTGACTCAGGTCTTGATTGTGATGACACCCACCAAATTTGGTGTAAATACAATAAAGAGATGCAGAGATATAGCCTTAAATGACTTGACCACTAGGGGGCACTGACCAAAAAATAAATTGTGACTCAGGTCTTGATTGTGATGACACCCACCAAATTTGGTGTAAATACGATAAAGAGATGCAGAGATATAGCTTCAAATCTCTTGACCACTAGGGGGCGCCGAAACGTTTACAAGTCCTCCCAGAACATGTTGCTGATGAACCATACCAAGTTTAATAACAATACGCAATTGCGTTTCTAAAATACTTGAACTTAAAGAAAAATTCAAAATGGCCGACACACAAAATGGCCGACCAAAAACCATTTGGTATCGTTTGACTCGGCATGCCTCACGAAATCTAATAAGACCAGTCTCATAATTTTACATTCAAATTTGCAGTAGTTATAAGCAAAAATAGACATTTTTTATATCTCGTGACCAGTAGGGGGCAGTGTGACGAAATGGTGCATGCACCCTCAGGTCATCACTGTTATGACATATACCAAGTCTCATATCAATACGCAAAAGTTTTGCGAAGATACAGGCTCAAACACATTTTGGCGTGCTCGCCCTCGCATTCTTTGATGCGTTATACGACAACGGATAGGTCTACCGAAAAGCTTTTGATAACTTTTTGTCTAGAGTGTCTCTAGATGATGCACACCAAAAATCAAGCCAATCACACGAGCGCTCTAGGAGGAGTTCGAAAAAGTAAGTGTTCAATATAATTCAAAATGGCCGACAGGAAGTAGGTTTGACTCAGACATATTTGGTGCAGTCGGACTCGGCACGAGCCAAGAAATCAATAGAGTGAAGTCTCATGTCAGTGTGGCAAATAAATCAAATTATATAAAGATTTTAAACAATTTCTTTACATATCCTGACCACTAGGTGGCGCCGTCCTAAAGATTTATAGGTGTGCTCAGAACATGTCACTGATGAACCATGGCAAATTTCGTAGCGATACGCCATTCTGTTTGTGAAATACTGAACTTAATGAGAAAATTCAAAATGGCCGACACCCAAAATGGCCGACCGAAAACCGTTTGGTATCGTTTGACTCGGCATGCCTCAAGGAATCTAACAAGACCAACTTCATGATTTTAGACTCAAGTTTGAAGTAGTTATAAGCGAAAATAAGCATTTTTTGAATCTCGTGACCACTAGGTGGCGCTGTGACGAAACGTTGCAGGCACCCTCAGGTCAAGACTGTAATGACATATACCAAGTTTCGTGTCGATACACCAAAGTGTTGCGAAGATACGGCCTCACGTCCGTTTTGGCGTGCTCGCCGCCGTATATGTTGTCACGGTATACGAGAACGCATTGGTCTATCAAAAAGCTTTTGATAACTTTTTGTCAGGGGTGTCTCTAGATGCTAGATACTAAAGGACATGCAAATCGGACAAACGCTCTAGGAGGAGTTCGAAAAAGTAGGTTTTACGGAAAATTCAAAATGGCGGAAAGATGTGCATGACACAAATGACATCAATGTGTGCATTTGAATCATCATGAGCCAAGGATTCAGAGGAAACAAGAATTTAGTTTCTAGGACTCACGGGTCAGAAGTTATGAGCATGAACATAAGTGGATTTTTGGACTGTTGGTGGCGCTAGAGGGTTTGAGTCAGACACACCAAAGTTGCTATAGTAACTTCTGAGACTGTCCTCTACATGTGTGCCAAATTTCATAACTTTCCTACGTACGGTTCTATGGGCTGCCATTGACTTTTGGGTGGAAGAACGAGGAACAAGAATAACAATAATAAGAAAACTAACAATAACAATAGGTGTCTACGCCACTTCGTGGCTTGACCCCTAAATATAGCTGCAAGCAGCAATGCCGGGGTCAAGCCGAAAAGGGCACAAAAGGATGTAAAATTGAGATTGGATAAGCAGATTGAAGAACCTAGGTAAACCTAATCATTTTAGATGAAAAAACAAAAACAGTTATCAACAAAAATAATGTAAGTTCTTGTCTACTGCACTCGTCCTTCTGTTATTGACAATCATGGAACATTAGAGCACTGAAGGACATGTGAGTGGTGTTTGCAGTGGCAAAACATGGGTCTCATCATGTTACAACAAGTTTAATTAGTCAAATGAGACCATCTCCGTGTCTCTACGATGTTCTGATGCAGAGATATAGCTTTTGCAAAAACGGTTGATAAGGTATTTTCAATGGTTGCTACGGAGTGAATTGGCAACCACCAGTGATTATAGTCAAAGCCATGAAAGGAATAATCCATGATGAGTCATGGTTTTAGATGTGTTGTTGCAGTAGTTTTAGGCCAAAATACCATATTCTATCTCAAAACCAGTAGGTGGCGCAATGAAAAAATTGTGCATGCAACATCAGGTCATGATTGTGTTACATCTAGCTAGTTTTATGACTATACACTTTAGTTTAGTTAAGAAACAGTTGTAAGACCATAAGGCTGGCTTGTTATCAAAGGTTTTGTTCAATTATAAGGCCATCTAGTGGTGCAAGCATACAATTTTTTTTGTGTAGCCTCAGAATGTGCTCATGCATCAGCGTATCAAATCTAGTGAAAAAATCTCTTTTCGTTACGAAGTTACAACCATTTATGTGTAAAAAACACAAAATTTGAAAGTAATTTTTTGTTTTTTGCAATTTTCGGCCATTTCTGATGAAAATTTTAATATAACGCCAATAGAACTTTTTGTTCAGAAGGTAAGGTTAGTTTCTTCGTATGGTGTTTTCGAGTCGACCAGAATAACGCTCGCGGTGATATTCGCACGTGTTTTTTAAGTGCTGTTTTGCTGCGCAGGGCTAACCGTAAGGCGAAATCTGGCATGTTTGGTATCGTTGGACTCGACGACTACTCAGGACTCCTAAAAATCAAGTCCCGTCAAAATGCGTTGATCGCAGGCAAAGTTATAGGTGTATAAATCATTTGTCTGGCCACTAGGTGGCGCTGCGACGAAACTGTGCATGCACCCTCAATTCCTCACTGGCATCACAAGTACCAAGTGTCGTGTCAATAGGCCTAAGTTTGACGAAGATACAGCCTAAAATCAGTTTTTATGCGCTATACAAAAAATTCGTTAAGGCGGTATACCACAACAGATTGCTGTATCGAAATTCTTTTGATAACTTTTTGCCATGAGTGTCTCTAGATGATACATACCAATTTTCTTGGCACTCAGACAAAAGCTCTAGGACGAGTTCGAAAAAGTAGGTTTTACAAATAATTCAAAATGGCGGGAAAATTTACATGACGGAAAATGACATCATAGGGTCCAATCGAATCGTCTTGAGCCAGGGAATCAAAGGAAACAAGAATTTTATTTCTAGGACTTACGGATCAGAAGTTATAAACAAAAACATAAGTGCAACTTTGGACTGTTGGTGGCGCTAGCGGGTTAGACATAGAGACTCCAAATTTGCTGTGGGGACACATTGGACTGTCCTTTATCAGTGTGCCAAATTTCATAACTTTCCTACGTACGGTTCTATGGGCTGCCATAGACCGCAATGGCGGAAGAAGAATAACTAATAATAAATATAGCTGCAAGCAGCAATGCCGGGGTCAAGCCGAAAAGGGCACAAAGGATGTAAAATTGAGATTGGATAAGCAGATTGAAGAACCTAGGTAAACCTAATAATTTTAGATGAAAAAACTAAAAAGTTATCAACAAAAATAATCTATGTTCTTGTCTACTGCAATCGTCCTTCTGTTATTGACAATCATGGAACATTAGAGCACTGAAGGACATGTGAGTGGTGTTTGCAGTGGTAAAACGTAGGTCACATCATGTTACAGCAAGTTTATTGAGTCAAAAGAGACCACCCCCATGTCTCTACGATGTTCTGATGCAGAGATATAGCTTTTGCAAAAACGGTTGATAAGGTATTCTCAATGGTTGCTAGGGAGTCAATTGGCAACCACCAGTGATTATAGTCAAAGCCATGAAAGGAATAATCCATGATGACTCCTGGTTTTAGATGTGTTGTTGCAGTAGTTTTAGGCAAAAATACCATATTCTATCTCAAAACCAGTAGGTGGCAAAATGACAAAATTGCGCATGCAACATCAGGTCATGATTGTGTTACATCTAGCTACTATTATGTCTATACACTTTAGTTTAGTTAAGAAACAGTTGTATGACCATAAGGCTGGCTTGTTATCAAAGGTTTTGTTCAATTATAAGGCCATCTAGTGGTGAAAGCATACAATTTTTTTTGTGTGGCCTCAGAATGTGCTCATACATCAGCGTATCAAATCTGGTGAAAAAATCTCTTTTCGTTACGAAGTTACAACCATTTATGTGTAAAAACACAAAATTTGAAGTTACTTTTTCGTTTTTTGCAATTTTCGGCAATTTCTGATGAAAATTTTAATATAACGCCAATAGAACTTTTTGTTCAGAAGGTAAGGTTAGTTTCTTCCTATGGTGTTTTCGAGTCGATCGGAAAAACGTTCGCGGAGATATTCACACATGTTTTTTAAGCGCTATTTTGCTGCGCAGGGTTAACCGTAAGGCGGATTCTTGCATGTTTGGTATCGTTGGACTCAGCAACTACCCAGAACTCCAAAGAAACAAGTCCCGTGAAAATATGTCAATCGGGGCCAAAGTTATAGGCATGTAAAGCATTGGTCTGGCCACTAGGTGGCGCTGCGACGAAACTGTGCATGCCCCCTCAGCTCCTGACTGACATCACAAGTATCAAGTGTCGTGTCAATAGGGCTAAGTTTGACGAAGATACAGCCTAAAATCTGTTTTTTTGTGCTCTACATTAAATTCGTTAAGGCGGTATACGACAACGGATTGCTGTATCAAAATTCTTTTGATAACTTTTTGCCATGAGTGTCTCAAGATGATACATACCGATTTTCGTGGCAATCGGACAAAAGCTCTAGGACGAGTTCGAAAAAGTAGGTTTTACGAATAATTCAAAATGGCGGAAAAATTTTCATGACGGAAAATGACGACATAGGGTCCAATCGAATCGTCTTGAGCCAAGGAATCAGAAGAAGCAAGAATTTTGTTTCTAGGGCTTACGGATCAGAAGTTATAAGCAAAAGCATAAGTGCAATTTTGGACTGTTGGTGGCGCTAGCGGGTTAGACATAGAGACTCCAAATTTGCTGTGGGGACACATTGGATTGTCCTCTATCAGTGTGCCAAATTTCATAACTTTCCTACGTACGGTTCTATGGGCTGCCATAGACCGCAATGGCGGAAGAAGAAGAATAACTAATAATAAATATAGCTGCAAGCAGCAATGCCGGGGTCAAGCCGAAAAGGGCACAAAAGGATGTAAAATTGAGGTTGGATAAGCAGATTGAAGAACTTAGGTAAACCTAATAATTTTAGATGAAAAAACAAAAAAGTTATCAACAAAAATAATCTAAGTTCTTGTCAACTGCAATCGTCCTTCTGTTATTGACAATCATGGAACATTAGAGCACTGAAGGACATGTGAGTGGTGTTTGCAGTGGTAAAACGTAGGTCACATCATGTTACAGCAAGTTTAATCAGTCAAAAGCGACCATCCCCGTGTCTCTACGATGTTCTGATGCAGAGAAAAAGCTCTTGAAAAAACGGTTGATAAGGTATTCTCAATGGTTGCTAGGGAGTGAATTGGCAACCACCAGAGATTATAGTCAAAGCCATGAAAGGAATAATCCATGATGACTCATGATTTTAGATGTGTTGTTGCAGTAGTTTTGGGCAAAAATAAAATTTTCTATCTCAAAACCAGTAGGTGGCGCAATGAAAAAATTGTGCATGCAACATCAGGTCATGATTATGTTACATCTAGCTAGTTTTATGACTATACACTTTAGTTTAGTTAAGAAACAGTTGTATGACCATAAGGCTGGCTTGTTATCAAAGGTTTTGTTCAATCATAAGGCCATCTAGTGGTGCAAGCATACAATTTTTTTTGTGTGGCCTCAGAATGTGCTCATACATCAGTGTATCAAATCTGGTGTAAAAATCTTATTTTGTTGCAGAGTTATAACCATTTATGTGTAAAAAACACAAAATTTGAAGGTAATTTTTCGTTTTTTGCATTTTTCGGCCATTTCTGATGAAAATTTTAATATAACGCCAATAGAACTTTTTGTTCAGAAGGTAAGGTTAGTTTCTTGCTATGGTGTTTTCGAGTCGATCGGAAAAACGCTCGCGGAGATATTCACGCGTGTTTTTTAAGCGCTATTTTGCTGCGCAGGGTTAACCGTAAGGCGAATTCTGGCATGTTTGGTATCGTTGGACTCGGCAACTATTCAGAACTCCAAGGAAACCAGTCCCGTGAAAATACGTCAATCGGAGCCAAAGTTATAGGCGTATAAAACATTTCTCTGGCCACTAGGTGGCGCTGCAACGAAACTGTGCATGCTCCTTCAGTTCCTGACTGGCATCACAAGTACCAAGTGTCGTGTCAATAGGCCTAAGTTTGACAAAGATACAGCCTAAAATCTGTTTTTTTGCGCTCTACGTAAACTTCGTTAAGGCGGTATTCGACAACGGATTGCTGTATCGAAATTCTTTTGATAACTTTCTGCCATGAGTGTCTCAAGATGATACATACCAATTTTCGTGGCAATCGGAGAAAAGCCCTAGGACGAGTTCGAAAAAGTAGGTTTTACGAATAATTCAAAATGGCGGAACAATTTTTATGACGAAAAATAACGACATAGGGTCCAATCGAATCGTCTTGAGCCAAGGAATCAGAGGAAGTAAGAATTTTGTTTCTAGGGCTTACGGATCAGAAGTTATAAGCAAAAACATAAGTGCAACTTTGGACTGTTGGTGGCGCTAGTGGGTTAGACATAGAGACTCCAAATTTGCTGTGGGGACACATTGGACTGTCCTTTATCAGTGTGCCAAATTTCATAACTTTCCTACGTACGGTTCTATGGGCTGCCATAGACCGCAATGGCGGAAGAAGAATAACTAATAATAATAATTATTATAAAAAGAAAACTAACAAATACAATAGGGTTCTACGCCCCTTCGGGGCTTGACCCCTAATAATAATTGTTATAAGAAAACTAACAAATACAATAGGGTTCTACGCCCCTTCGGGGCTTGACCCCTAAATATAGCTGCAAGCAGCGATACCGGGGTCAAGCCAAACATGGCAAAAAATTATTCATACGTGATGACTGTCATGATTTAAGATCTAAGTTTGCATTAGTTTTATGAAAAAAATAGAAATTTTTTCGTATCTTGAGACCACTAGGTGGCGTTGTGCCGAAACAATAGATGGTGCCTCAGGTCATGACTGTGATGAACTATACCAAATTTAGTGTAAATACGATAAAGCGATACGAAGATATAGCCTTAAATGACTGGACCACTAGGGGGCACTGACCAAAGAATAAATTGTGACTCAGGCCTTGATTGTGATGACACCCACCAAATTTGGTGTAAATACGATAAAGAGATGCAGAGATATAGCTTCAAATCTCTTGACCACTAGGGGGCGCCGAAAAGTTTACAAGTCCTCTCAGAACATGTTGCTGATGAACCATACCAAGTTTCATAACAATACGCAATTGCGTTTCTGAAATACTTGAACTTAAAAAAAAAATTCAAAATGGCCGACACACAAAATGGCCGACCAAATACCATTTGGTATCGTTTGACTCGGCATGCCTCACGAAATCTAACAAGACCAGTTTCATAATTTTACATTCACATTTGCAGTAGTTATAAGCAAAAATAAACATTTTTTATATCTCGTGACCAGTAGGGGGCAGTGTGACGAAATGGTGCATGCACCCTCAGGTCATCACCGTTATGACATATCCCAAGTCTCATATTAATACGCAAAAGTTTTGCGAAGATACAGGCTCAAACACATTTTGGCGTGCTCGCCCTCGCACTCTTTGATACGTTATACGACAACGGATAGGTCTACCGAAAATCTTTTGATAACTTTTTCTCTAGAGTGTCTCTAGATGGTGCATACCAAAAATCAAGCCAATCACACAAGCGCTCTAGGAGGAGTTCAAAAAAGTAGGTGTTCAATATAATTCAAAATGGCCGACAGGAAGTAGGTTTGACTCAGACATATTTGGTACAGTCGGACTCAGCATGTGCCAAGGAATCAATAGAGTGAAGTCTTATGTCATAGTGGCAATTTAATCAAATGATATAAAGATTTAAAAAATTGTTTTTACATATCCTGACCACTAGGTGGCGCCGTCCTAAAGATTTATAAGTGCGCTCAGAACATGTCACTGATGAACCATGCCAAATTTCGTAGCGATACGCCATTCTGTTTGTGAAATATTGAACTTAATGAGAAAATTCAAAATGGCCGACACCCAAAATGGCCGACCGAAAACCGTTTGGTATCGTTTGACTCGGACATGCCTCAAGGAATCTAACAAGACCACCTTCATGATTTTAGACTGAAGTTTGAAGTAGTTATAAGCGAAAATAGGCATTTTTCGAATCTCGTGAACACTAGGTGGCGCTGTGACGAAACGTTGCAGGCACCCTCAGGTCATGACTGTTATGACATATACCAAGTTTCGTGTCGATACAATAAAGTTTTGCGAAGATAAGGCCTCACGTCCGTTTTGGCGTGCTCGCCGCCATATATGTTGTCAATTTATATGAGAACGCATTGGTCTATCAAAAAGCTTTTGATAACTTTTTGTCATGGGTGTCTCTAGATGCTACATACCAAAGGACATGCAAATCAGACAAACGGTCTAGGAGGAGTTCGAAAAAGTAGGTTTTACGAAAAATTCAAAATGGCGGAAAGATGTGCATGACACAAATGACATCAATGTGTGCATTTGAATCATCATGAGCCAAGGATTCAGGGGAAACAAGAATTTAGTTTCTAGGACTCACGGGTCAGAAGTTGTGAGCATGAACAAAGTGCATATTTGGACTGTTGGTGGCGCTAGAGGGTTTGAGTCAGACACACCAATGTTGCTATAGTAACTTCTGAGACTGTCCTCTACATGTGTGCCAAATTTCATAACTTTCCTATGTACGGTTCTATGGGCTGCCATTGACTTCAATGGCGGAAGAACAAGAAGAAGAATAATATATAATAATAATAATAATAATAAGAAAACTAACAATAACAATAGGGTTCTACGCCCCTTCGGGGCTTGACCCCTAATAATAATTATTATAAAAAGAAAACTAACAAATACAATAGGGTTCTACGCCCCTTCGGGGCTTGACCCCTAATAAATATAGCTGCAAGCAGCAATGCCGGGGTCAAGCCGAAAAGGGCACAAAGGATGTAAAATTGAGATCGGATAAGCAGATTGAAGAACCTAGGTAAACCTAATAATTTTAGATGAAAAAACAAAAAAGTTATCAACAACAATAATCTAAGTTCTTGTCTACTGCAATCGTCCTTCTGTTATTGACAATCATGGAACATTAGAGCACTGAAGGACATGTGAGTGGTGTTTGCAGTGGTAAAACGTAGGTCACATCATGTTACAGCAAGTTTATTGAGTCAAAAGAAACCACCCCCATGTCTCTATATTGTTCTGATGCAGAGATATAGCTTTTGCAAAAACGGTTGATAAGGTGTTCTCAATGGTTGCTAGGGGGTCAATTGGCAATCACCAGTGATTATAGTCAAAGCCATGAAAGGAATAATCCATGATGACTCCTGGTTTTAGATGTGTTGTTGCAGTAGTTTTAGGCAAAAATACCATATTCTATCTCAAAACCAGTAGGTGGCAAAATGACAAAATTGCGCATGCAAAATCAGGTCATGATTGTGTTACATCTAGCTACTATTATGTCTATACACTTTAGTTTAGTTAAGAAACAGTTGTATGACCATAGGGCTGGCTTGTTATCAAAGGTTTTGTTCAATTATAAGGCCATCTAGTGGTGAAAGCATACAATTTTTTTGTGGCCTCAGAATGTGCTCATACATCAGCGTATCAAATCTGGTGAAAAAATCTCTTTTCGTTACTAAGTTACAACCATTTATGTGTAAAAAACACAAAATTTGAAGTTACTTTTTCGTTTTTTGCAATTTTCGGCAATTTCTAATGAAAATTTTAATATAACGCCAATAGAACTTTTTGTTCAGAAGGTAAGGTTAGTTTCTTCCTATGGTGTTTTCGAGTCGATCGGAAAAACGTTCGCGGAGATATTCACGCATGTTTTTTAAGCGCTATTTTGCTGCGCAGGGTTAACCGTAAGGCGGATTCTTGCATGTTTGGTATCGTTGGACTCGGCAACTACCCAGAACTCCAAAGAAACAAGTCCCGTGAAAATATGTCAATCGGGGCCAAAGTTATAGGCATGTAAAGCATTGGTCTGGCCACTAGGTGGCGCTGCGACGAAACTGTGCATGCACCCTCAGCTCCTGACTGACATCACATGTATCAAGTGTCGTGTCAATAGGGCTAAGTTTCACGAAGATACAGCCTAAAATCTGTTTTTTTGTGCTCTACGTTAAATTCGTTAAGGCGGTATACGACAACGGATTGCTGTATCAAAATTCTTTTGATAACTTTTTGCCATGAGTGTCTCAAGATGATACATACCAATTTTCGTGGCAATCGGACAAAAGCTCTAGGACAAGTTTGAAAAAGTAGGTTTTACGAATAATTTAAAATGGCGGAAAAATTTTCATGACGGAAAATGACGACATAGGGTCCAATCGAATCGCCTTGAGCCAAGGAATCAGAAGAAGCAAGAATTTTGTTTCTAGGGCTTAGGGATCAGAAGTTATAAGCAAAAACATAAGTGCAATTTTGGACTGTTGGTGGCGCTAGCGGGTTAGACATAGAGACTCCAAATTTGCTGTGGGGACACATTGGACTGTCCTCTATCAGTGTGCCAAATTTCATAACTTTCCTACGTACGGTTCTATGGGCTGCCATAGACCGCAATGGCGGAAGAAGAAGAATAACTAATAATAAATATAGCTGCAAGCAGCGATACCGGGGTCAAGCCAAACATGGCAAAAAATGAATCATACGTGATGACTGTCATGATTTAAGATCTAAGTTTGCATTAGTTTTAGGAAAAAAATAGCAATTTTTTTGTATCTTGAGACCACTAGGTGGCGCTCTGTCGAAACAATAGATGGTGCCTCAGGTCATGACTGTGATGACACATACCAAATTTAGTGTAAATACGATAAAGCGATACGGAGATATAGCCTTAAATACCTTGACCACTAGGGGGCTCTGACCAAACAATAAATTGTGACTCAGGTCTTGATTGTGATGACACCCACCAAATTTGGTGTAAATATGATAAAGAGATGCAGAGATATAGCTTCAAATCTCTTGACCACTAGAGGGCGCCGAAAAGTTTACAAGTCCTCTCAGAACATGTTGCTGATGAACCATACCAAGTTTCATAACAATACGCAATTGCGTTTCTGAAATACTTGAACTTAAAGAAAAAATTCAAAATGGCCGACACACAAAATGGCCGACCAAAAACCATTTGGTATCGTTTGACTCGGCATGCCTCACGAACTCTAACAAGACCGCTCTCATAATTTTACATTCAAGTTTGCAGTAGTTATAAGCAAAAATAGACATTTTTTATATCTTGTGACCAGTAGGGGGCAGTGTGACGAAATGGTGCATGCACCCTCAGGTCATCACTGTTATGACATATACCAAGTCTCATATTAATACGCAAAAGTTTTGCGAAGATACAGGCTCAAACACATTTTGGCGTGCTCGCCCTCGCATTCTTTGATGCGTGATACGACAACGGATAGGTCTACCGAAAAGCTTTTGATAACTTTTTGTCTAGAGTGTCTCTAGATGATGCCTAATAAAATTCAAGCCAATCAAAAAAGCGCTCTAGGAGGAGTTCGAAAAAGTAGGTCTTCAATATAATTCAAAATGGCTGACAGGAAGTAGGTTTGACTCAGACATATTTGGTACAGTCGGACTCAGCATGAGCCAAGGAATCAATATAGTGAAGTCTTATGTCATAGTGGCAATTTAATCAAATGAAATAAAGATTTTAAACAATTTATTTACATATCCGGACCACTAGGTGGCGCCGTCCTAAAGATTTATAGGTGCGCTCAGAACATGTCACTGATGAACCATGCCAAATTTCGTAGCGATACGCCATTCTGTTTGTGAAATACTGAACTTAATGAGAAAATTCAAAATGGCCGACACCCAAAATGGCCGACTGAAAACCGTTTGGTATCGTTTGACTCGGCATGCCTCAAGGAATCTAACAAGACCACCTTCATGATTTTAGACTCAAGTTTGAAGTAGTTATAAGCGAAAATAGGCATTTTTCGAATCTCGTGACCACTAGGTGGCGCTGTGACGAAACGTTGCAGGCACCCTCAGGTCATGACTGTTATGACATATACCAAGTTTCGTGTCGATACAGAAAAGTTTTGCGAAGATACGGCCTCACGTCCGTTTTGGCGTGCTCGCCGCCATATATGTTGTCAATTTATATGAGAACGCATTGGTCTATCAAAAAGCTTTTGATAACTTTTTGTCTGGGGTGTCTCTAGATGCTACATACCAAAGGACATGCAAATCGGACAAACGGTCTAGGAGGAGTTCGAAAAAGTAGGTTTTACGAAAAATTCAAAATGGCGGAAAGATGTGCATGACACAAGTGACATCAATGTGTGCAATTGAATCATCATGAGCAAAGGATTCATAGGAAACAAGAATTTAGTTTCTAGGTCTCACGGGTCAGAAGTTGTGAGCATGAACATTAGTGGATTTTCGGACTGTTGGTGGCGCTAGAGGGTTTGAGTCAGACACACCAATGTTGCTATAGTAACTTCTGAGACTGTCCTCTACATGTGTGCCAAATTTCATAACTTTCCTATGTACGGTTCTATGGGCTGCCATTGAATTTCGGCGGAAGAACGAGGAAGAAAAATAATAATAAGAAAACTAACAATAACAATAGGGTTCTACGCCCCTTTGGGGCTTGACCCCTAACAATAGGGTTCTACGCCCCTTCGGGGCTTGACCCCTAATAATAATTGTTATAAGAAAACTAACAAATACAATAGGGTTCTACGCCCCTTCGGGGCTTGACCCCTAAATATAGCTGCAAGCAGCGATACCGGGGTCAAGCCAAAAAGGGCACAGAAGAAGGTAAACTTGAGTCCGGATGAGCAGTTTAAAAAACCTAGCAAAACCTCCTGATTTCAGACAAATTAATATAACGGTAATCAGCAAAAAAGCTGTGTTCTAATTCAGTGAAATCTCTCCCTCACGTCTTGAGGAGCATTGACAACTAGAACACTGAAGGAAATTGCAGTGGTAATACTCAGCTCACAAAATGTTACTGTGGTGTTAATGAGTCGAAAGAGCCCACCCCCATGTCTCTACGCTGTTCTGATGAAGAGATATAGCTCTTGCAAAAACAGTTGATAAGGTATTCTCATTGGTTGCTAGACAGTAAATTGACATCCACCAGTGATTATAATCCAAGCCATGAAATGAATAATCCATGATGACTTGTGGTTTTAGATGTGTTTGTTGCAGTAGTTTTAGGCAAAAATTACAATTTTCTATCTCAAAACCACTAGGTGGCGCTGTGACAAAATTGTGCATGCAACTTCAGGTCATGATTACGTTACATTGAGCTAGTTTTATGACTATACACTTTAGTTTAGTGAAGAAACAGTTGTATGACCATAGGGCTGGCTTGATATCACAGTTTTTGTTCAATTATAACGCCACCTAGTGGTGCAAGCAAGCAATTTTTTTTGTGTAGCCTCAAACTGTGGTCGTACATCAGCGTATCAAATCTGGTGAAAAAATATCTTTTCGTTGCGAAGTTATAACCATTTATGTGTAAAAAATACAAAATTTAAAGGTAATTTTTCGTTTTTTGCAATTTTCGGCCATTTCTGATGAAAATTTTAATATAACGCCAATAGAACTTTTTGTTCAGAAGGTAAGGTTAGTTTCTTCTTATGGTGTTTTTGAGTCGATCAGAATTACGGTCGCGGAGATATTTGCGCATGTTTTTTAAGCGCTATTTTGCCGCACAGGGTTAACCGTAAGGCGAATCCTGGCATGTTTGGTATCGTTGGACTCGGCAACTATTCAAAACTCCAAGGAAACAAGTCCCTTGTAAATATGATGATCATAGCCAAAGTTATAGGCCTATAAAACATTCGTCTGGCCACTAGGTGGCGCTGCAACGAAACTGTGCATGCTCCCTCAGTTCCTGACTGGCATCTCAAGTACCAAGATTTGTGTCAATAGGCCTAAGTTTGGTGAAGATACAGCCTAAAATCTGTTTTTTTGCGCTCTACGTAAAATTCGTTGATGCGCTATACGACAACGGATTGGTTTATCAAAATTATTTTAATAACTTTTTGCCATGAGTGTCTCTAGATGCTGCATACCAATTTTCGTGGAAATCGGCCAAAAGCTCTAGGACGAGTTCGCAAAAGTAGGTTTTACGAATAATTCAAAATGGTGGAAAAATTTTCATGACGAAAAATGACGTCATAGGGTCCATTCGAATCGTCTTGAGCCAAGGAATCAGAGGAAACAAGAATTTCATTTCTAGGATTTACGGATCAGAAGTTATAAGCAAAAACATAAGTTCAACTTTGGACTGTTGGTGGCGCTAGCGGGTTTGAGATAGAGACTCCAAATTTGCTGTGGATAATATTTGGACTGTCCTTTATCAGTGTGCCAAATTTCATAACTTTCCTACGTACGGTTCTATGGGCTGCCATAGACCGCAATGGCGGAAGAAGAATAACTAATAATAAATATAGCTGCAAGCAGCGATACCGGGGTCAAGCCAAAAATGGCAAAAAATGATTCATACGTGATGACTGTCATGATTTAAGATCTAATTTTGCATTAGTTTTATGAAAAAATAGCAATTTCTTTGTATCTTGAGACCACTAGGTGGCGCTGTGCCGAAACAATAGATGGTGCCTCAGGTCATGACTGTGATGACACATACCAAATTTAGTGTAAATACGATAAAGCGATACGGAAATATAGCCTTAAATGACTTGACCACTAGGGGGCACTGACCAAACAATAAATTGTGACTCAGGTCTTGATTGTGATGACACCCACCAAATTTGGTGTAAATACGATAAAGAGATGCAGAGATATAGCTTCAAATCTCTTGACCCCTAGGGGGCGCCGAAAAGTTTACAAGTCCTCCCAGAAGATGTTGCTGATGAACCATACCAAGTTTCATAACAATACGCAATTGCGTTTCTGAAATACTTGAACTTAAAGAAAAAATTCAAAATGGCCGACACACAAAATGGCCGACCAAAAACCATTTGGTATCGTTTGACTCGGCATGCCTCAAGAAATCTAACAAGACCAGTCTCATAATTTTACTTTCAAGTTTGCAGTAGTTATAAACAGAAATAGACATTTTTTATATCTCGTGACCAGTAGGGGGCAGTGTGACGAAATGGTGCATGCACCCTCAGGTCATCACTGTTATGACATATACCAAGTCTCATATCAATACGCGAAAGTTTTGCGAAGATACAGGCTCAAACACATTTTGGCGTGCTCGCCCTCTCATTCTTTGATGCGTGATACGACAACGGATAGGTCTACCGAAAAGCTTTTGATAACTTTTTGTCTAGAGTGTCTGTAGATGATGCATACCAAAAATCAAGCCAATCACACGAGCGCTCTAGGAGGAGTTCGAAAAAGTAGGTGTTCAATATAATTCAAAATGGCCGACAGGAAGTAGGTTTGACTCAGACATATTTGGTACGGTCGGACTCAGCATGAGCCAAGGAATCAATAGAGTGAAGTCTTATGTCAGTGTGGCAATTTAATCAAATGATATAAAGATTTTAAACAATTTATTTACATATCCTGACCACTAGGTGGCGCTGTCCTAAAGATTTATAGGTGCGCTCAGAACATGTCACTGATGAACCATGCCAAATTTCGTAGCGATACGCCATTCTGTTTGTGAAATACTGAACTTAATAAGAAAATTCAAAATGGCCGACACCCAAAATGGCCGACCGAAAACCGTTTGGTATCGTTTGACTCGGCATGCCTCAAGGAATCTAACAAGACCACCTTCATGATTTTAGACTCAAGTTTGAAGTAGTTATAAGCAAAAATAGGCATTTTTCGAATTTTGTGACCACTAGGTGGCGCTGTGACGAAACGTTGCAGGCACCCTCAGGTCATGACTGTAATGACATATACCAAGTTTCGTGTCGATACAATAAAGTTTTGCGAAGATAAGGCCTCACGTCCGTTTTGGCGTGCTCGCCGCCATATATGTTGTCAATTTATATGAGAACGCATTGGTCTATCAAAAAGCTTTTGATAACTTTTTGTCTGGGGTGTCTCTAGATGCTACATACCAAAGGACATGCAAATCGGACAAACGATCTAGGAGGAGTTCGAAAAAGTAGGTTTTACGGAAAATTCAAAATGGCGGAAAGATTTGCATGACACAAATGGCATCAATGTGTGCATTTGAATCATCATGAGCAAAGGATTCAGAGGAAACAAGAATTTAGTTTCTAGGACTCACGGGTCAGAAGATATGAGCATGAACATAAGTGAATTTTTGGACTGTTGGTGGCGCTAGAGGGTTTGAGTCAGACACACCAATGTTGCTATAGTAACTTCTGAGTCTGTCCTCTACATGTGTGCCAAATTTCATAACTTTCCTACGTACGGTTCTATGGGCTGCCATTGACTTCAATGGCGGAAGAACTAGGATGAATAATAATAAGAAAACTAACAGATACAATAGGTGTCTACGCCACTTCGTGGCTTGACCCCTAAATATAGCTGCAAGCAGCGATACCGGGGTCAAGCCAAACATGGCAAAAAATGATTCATACGTGATGACTGTCATGATTTAAGATCTAAGTTTGCATTAGTTTTATGAAAAAAATAGCAATTTTTTTGTATCTTGAGACCACTAGGTGGCGTGGTGCAGAAACAATAGATGGTGCCTCAGGTCATGACTGTGATGACACATACCAAATTTAGTGTAAATATGATAAAGCAATACAGAGATATAGCCTTAAATGACTTGACCACTAGGGGGCACTAACCAAACAATAAATTGTGACTCAGGTCTTGATTGTGATGACACCCACCAAATTTGGTGTAAATACAATAAAGAGATGCAGAGATATAGCCTTAAATGACTTGACCACTAGGGGGCACTAACCAAACAATAAATTGTGACTCAGGTCTTGATTGTGATGACACTCACCAAATTTGGTGTAAATACAATAAAGAGATGCAGAGATATAGCCTTAAATGACTTGACCACTAGGGGGCACTGACCAAAAAATAAATTGTGACTCAGGTCTTGATTGTGATGACACCCACCAAATTTGGTGTAAATACGATAAAGAGATGCAGAGATATAGCTTCAAATCTCTTAACCACTAGGGGGCACCGAAAAGTTTACAAGTCCTCCCAGAACATGTTGCTGATGAACCATACCAAGTTTTATAACAATACACAGTTGCGTTTCTGAAATACTTGAACTTAAAGAAAAATTCAAAATGGCCGACACACAAAATGGCCGACCAAAAACCATTTGGTATCGTTTGACTCGCCATGCCTCACGAAATCTAACAAGACCAGTCTCATAATTTTACATTCAAATTTGCAGTAGTTATAAGCAAAAATAGACATTTTTTATATCTCGTGACCAGTAGGGGGCAGTGTGACGAAATGGTGCATGCACCCTCAGGACATCACTGTTATGACATATACCAAGTCTCATATTAATACGCAAAAGTTTTGCGAAGATACGGGCTCAAACACATTTTGGCGTGCTCGCCCTCGCATTCTTTGATGCGTTATACGACAACGGATAGGTCTACCGAAAATCTTTTGATAACTTTTTGTCTAGAGTGTCTCTAGATGATGCATACCAAAAATCAAGCCAATCACACGAGCGCTCTAGGAGGAGTTCGAAAAAGTAGGTGTTCAATATAATTCAAAATGGCCGACAGGAAGTAGGTTTGACTCAGACATATTTGATACCGTCGGACTCAGCATGAGCCAAGGAATCAATAGAGTGAAGTCTTATGTCATAGTGGCAATTTAATCAAATGATATAAAGATTTTAAACAATTTATTTACATATACTGACCACTAGGTGGCGCCGTCCTAAAGATTTATAGGTGCGCTCAGAACATGTCACCGATGAACCATGCCAAATTTCGTAGCGATACGCCATTCGGTTTGTGAAATACTGAACTTAATGAGAAAATTCAAAATGGCCGACAACCAAAATGGCCGACCAAAAACGGTTTGGTATCGTTTGACTCGGCATGCCTCAAGGAATCTAACAAGACCTCCTTCATGATTTTAGACTCAAGTGTGAAGTAGTTATAAGCAAAAATATGCATTTTTCGAATTTCGTGACCACTAGGTGGCGCTGTGACGAAACGTTGCAGGCAACCTCAAGTCATGACTGTAATGACATATACCAAGTTTCGTGTCGATACAATAATGTTTTGCGAAGATACAGCCTCACGTCCGTTTTGGCGTGCTCGCCGCCGTATATGTTGTCAATTTATATGAGAACGCATTGGTCTATCAAAAAGCTTTTGATAACTTTTTGTCTGGGGTGTCTCTAGATGCTACATACCAAAGGACATGCAAATCGGACGAACGCTCTAGGAGGAGTTCGAAAAAGTAGGTTTTAAGGAAAATTCAAAATGGCGGAAAGATGTGCATGACAGAAATGACATCAATGTGTGCAATTGAATCATCATAAGCAAAGGATTCAGAGGAAACAAGAATTTAGTTTCTAGGACTCACGGGTCAGAAGTTATGAGCATGAACATAAGTGGATTTTTGGACTGTTGGTGGCGCTAGAGGGTTTGAGTCAGACAAACCAATGTTGCTATAGTAACTTCTGAGACTGTCCTCTACATGTGTGCCAAATTTCATAACTTTCCTATGTACGGTTCTATGGGCTGCCATTGACTTCAATGGCGGAAGAACAAGAAGATGAATAATAATAATAATAAGAAAACTAACAATAACAATAGGGTTCTACGCCCCTTCGGGGCTTGACCCCTAAATATAGCTGCAAGCAGCAATGCCGGGGTCAAGCCGAAAAGGGCAAAAAAGGATGTAAAATTGAGATTGGATAAGCAGATTGAAGAACCTAGGTAAACCTAATAATTTTAGATGAAAAAACAAAAAAGTTATCAACAAAAATAATCTAAATTCTTGTCTACTGCAATCGTCCTTCTGTCATTGACAATCATGGAACATTAGAGCACTGAAGGACATGTGAGTGGTGTTTGCAGTGGCAAAACATGGGTCACATCATGTTACAAGAAAGTTTAATTAGTCAAAAGAGACCATCCCCGTCTCTCTACGATGTTCTGATGCAGAGATATAGCTCTTGCAAAAATGGTTGATAAGGTATTCTCAATGGTTCCTAGGGAGTAAATTGGCAACCACCAGTGATTGTAGTCAAAGCCATGAAAAGAATAATCCATGATGACTCATGGTTTTAGATGTGTTGTTGCAGTAGTTTTTAGGCAAAAATACCATATTCTATCTCAAAACCAGTAGGTGGCGCAATGAAAAAATTGTGCATGCAACATCAGGTCATGATTGTGTTACATCTAGCTAGTTTTATGACTATACACTTTAGTTTAGTTAAGCAACAGTTGTATGACCATAAGGCTGGCTTGTTATCAAAGGTTTGTTCAATTATGAGGCCATCTAGTGGTGAAAGCATACAATTTTTTTTGTGTAGCCTCAGAATGTGCTCATGCATCAGCGTATCAAATCTGGTGAAAAAATATATTTTCGTTACGAAGTTACAACCATTTATGTGTAAAAAACACAAAATTTGAATGTAATTTTTCGTTTTTTGCAATTTTCGGCCATTTCTGATGAAAATTTTAATATAACGCCAATAGAACTTTTTGTTCAGAAGGTAAGGTTAGTTTCTTCCTATGGTGTTTTCGAGTCGATCGGAAAAACGCTCGCGGAGATATTCACGCGTGTTTTTTAAGCGCTATTTTACTGTGCAGGGTTAACCGTAAGGCAAATTCTGGCATGTTTGGTATCGTTGGACTCGGCAACTATTCAGAACTCCAAAGAAATAAGTCCCGTGAAAAAACGTCGATCGGAGCCAAAGTTATAGGCATGTAAAGCATAAGTCTGACCACTAGGTGGCGCTGCGACGAAACTCTGCATGCACCCTTAGTTCCTGACTGGCATCACAAGTACCAAGTGTCATGTCAATAGGCCTAAGTTTTACGAAAATACAGCCTAAAATCTGTTTTTTTGCGCTCTACATAAAATTCGTTAAGGCGGTTTACGAGAACGGATTGATGTATCGAAATTCTTTTGATAACTTTTTGCCATGAGTGTCTCAAGATGATACATACCAATTTTCGTGGCAATCGGACAAAAGCTCTAGGACGAGTTCGAAAAAGTAGGTTTTTTTATTAATTCAAAATGGCGGGAAAATTTACATGACGGAAAATGACATCATAGGGTCCAATTGAATCGTCTTGAGCCAAGGAATCAGAGGAAACAAGAATTTCGTTTCTAGGACTTACGGATCAGAAGTTATAAACAAAAACATAAGTGCAACTTTGGACTGTTGGTGGCGCTAGCGGGTTAGACATAGAGACTCCAAATTTGCTGTGGGGACACATTGGAGTGTCCTTTATCAGTGTGCCAAATTTCATAACTTTCCTACGTACGGTTCTATGGGCTGCCATAGACCGCAATGGCGGAAGAAGAATAACTAATAATAAATATAGCTGCAAGCAGCGATACCGGGGTCAAGCCAAAAAGGGCACAGAAGAAGGTAAACTTGAGTCCGGATGAGCAGTTTAAAAAACCTAGCAAAACCTCCTGATTTCAGACAAATTAATATAACGGTAATCAGCAAAAAAGCTGTGTTCTAATTCAGTGAAATCTCTCCCTCACGTCTTGAGGAGCATTGACAACTAGAACACTGAAGGAAATTGCAGTGGTAATACTCAGCTCACAAAATGTTACTGTGGTGTTAATGAGTCGAAAGAGCCCACCCCCATGTCTCTACGCTGTTCTGATGAAGAGATATAGCTCTTGCAAAAACAGTTGATAAGGTATTCTCATTGGTTGCTAGACAGTAAATTGACATCCACCAGTGATTATAATCCAAGCCATGAAATGAATAATCCATGATGACTTGTGGTTTTAGATGTGTTTGTTGCAGTAGTTTTAGGCAAAAATTACAATTTTCTATCTCAAAACCACTAGGTGGCGCTGTGACAAAATTGTGCATGCAACTTCAGGTCATGATTACGTTACATTGAGCTAGTTTTATGACTATACACTTTAGTTTAGTGAAGAAACAGTTGTATGACCATAGGGCTGGCTTGATATCACAGTTTTTGTTCAATTATAACGCCACCTAGTGGTGCAAGCAAGCAATTTTTTTTGTGTAGCCTCAAACTGTGGTCGTACATCAGCGTATCAAATCTGGTGAAAAAATCTCTTTTCGTTGCGAAGTTATAACCATTTATGTGTAAAAAATACAAAATTTAAAGGTAATTTTTCGTTTTTTGCAATTTTCGGCCATTTCTGATGAAAATTTTAATATAACGCCAATAGAACTTTTTGTTCAGAAGGTAAGGTTAGTTTCTTCTTATGGTGTTTTTGAGTCGATCAGAATTACGGTCGCGGAGATATTTGCGCGTGTTTTTTAAGCGCTATTTTGCCGCACAGGGTTAACCGTAAGGCGAATCCTGGCATGTTTGGTATCGTTGGACTCGGCAACTATTCAAAACTCCAAGGAAACAAGTCCCTTGTAAATATGATGATCATAGCCAAAGTTATAGGCCTATAAAACATTCGTCTGGCCACTAGGTGGCGCTGCAACGAAACTGTGCATGCTCCCTCAGTTCCTGACTGGCATCTCAAGTACCAAGATTTGTGTCAATAGGCCTAAGTTTGGTGAAGATACAGCCTAAAATCTGTTTTTTTGCGCTCTACGTAAAATTCGTTGATGCGCTATACGACAACGGATTGGTTTATCAAAATTATTTTAATAACTTTTTGCCATGAGTGTCTCTAGATGCTGCATACCAATTTTCGTGGAAATCGGCCAAAAGCTCTAGGACGAGTTCGCAAAAGTAGGTTTTACGAATAATTCAAAATGGTGGAAAAATTTTCATGACGGAAAATGACGTCATAGGGTCCATTCGAATCGTCTTGAGCCAAGGAATCAGAGGAAACAAGAATTTCATTTCTAGGATTTACGGATCAGAAGTTATAAGCAAAAACATAAGTTCAACTTTGGACTGTTGGTGGCGCTAGCGGGTTTGAGATAGAGACTCCAAATTTGCTGTGGATAATATTTGGACTGTCCTTTATCAGTGTGCCAAATTTCATAACTTTCCTACGTACGGTTCTATGGGCTGCCATAGACCGCAATGGCGGAAGAAGAATAACTAATAATAAATATAGCTGCAAGCAGCGATACCGGGGTCAAGCCAAACATGGCAAAAAATGATTCATACGTGATGACTGTCATGATTTAAGATCTAAGTTTGCATTAGTTTTATGAAAAAATAGCAATTTTTTCGTATCTTGAGACCACTAGGTGGCGTTGTGCCGAAACAATAGATGGTACCTTAGGTCATGACTGTGATGACACATACCAAATTTAGTGTAAATACAATAAAGCGATATGGAGATATAGCCTTAAATGACTTGACCACTAGGGGGCACTGACCAAACAATAAATTGTGACTCAGGTCTTGATTGTGATGACACCCACCAAATTTGGTGTAAATATAATAAACAGATGCAGAGATATAGCCTTAAATGACTTGACCACTAGGGGGCACTAACCAAACAATAAATTGTGACTCAGGTCTTGATTGTGATGACACCCACCAAATTTGGTGTAAATACAATAAAGAGATGCAGAGATATAGCCTTAAATGACTTGACCACTAGGGGGCACTGACCAAAAAATAAATTGTGATTCAGGTCTTGATTGTGATGACACCCACCAAATTTGGTGTAAATACGATAAAGAGATGCAGAGATATAGCTTCAAATCTCTTGACCACTAGGGGGCACCGAAAAGTTTACAAGTCCTCCCAGAACATGTTGCTGATGAACCATACCAAGTTTCATAACAATAAGCAATTCCGTTTCTGAAATACTTGAACTTAAAGAAAAAATTCAAAATGGCCGACACACAAAATGGCCGACCAAAAACCATTTGGTATTGTTTGACTCGGCATGCCTCAAGAAATCTAACAAGACCAGTCTCATAATTTTACATTCAAGTTTGCAGTAGTTATAAGCAAAAATAGACATTTTTTATATCTCGTGACCAGTAGGGGGCAGTGTGACGAAATGGTGCATGCACCCTCAGGTCATCACTGTTATGACATATACCAAGTCTCATATTAATACACAAAAGTTTTGCGAAGATACAGGCTCAAACACATATTGGCGTGCTCGCCCTCGCATTCTTTGATGCGTTATACGACAACGGATAGATCTACCGAAAAGCTTTTGATAACTTATTGTCTAGAGTGTCTCTAGACGATGCATACCAAAAATCAAGCCAATCACACGAGCGCTCTAGGAGGAGTTTGAAAAAGTAGGTGTTCAATATAATTCAAAATGGCCGACAGGAAGTAGGTTTGACTCAGACATATTTGGTACAGTCGGACTCAGCATGAGCCCAGGAATCAATAAAGTGAATTCTTATGTCATAGTGGCAATTTAATCAAATGAAATAAAGATTTTAAACAATTTATTTACATATCCTGACCACTAGGTGGCGCTGTCTTAAAGATTTATAGGTGCGCTCAGAACATGTCACTTATGAACCATGCCAAATTTCGTAGCGATACGCCATTCTGTTTGTGAAATACTGAACTTAATGAGAAAATTCAAAATGGCCGACACCCAAAATGGCCGACCGAAAACCGTTTGGTATCGTTTGACTCGGCATGCCTCAAGGAATCTAACAAGACCACCTTCATGATTTTAGACTCAAGTTTGAAGTAGTTAT
This sequence comes from Misgurnus anguillicaudatus, assembly GCF_027580225.2. NCBI lineage: Eukaryota > Metazoa > Chordata > Actinopteri > Cypriniformes > Cobitidae > Misgurnus > Misgurnus anguillicaudatus. The sequence goes on from NC_073339.2 coordinate 25,735,411, forward strand.
AAGCAAAAATAGGCATTTTTCGAATCTCGTGACCACTAGGTGGCGCTGTGACGAAACGTTGCAGGCACCCTCAGGTCATGACTGTAATGACATATACCAAGTTTCGTGTCGATACATTAAAGTTTTGCGAAGATACGGCCTCACGTCCGTTTTTGCGTGCTCGCCGCCTTGTATGTTGTCACTGTATACGAGAACGCATTGGTCTATCAAAAAGCTTTTGATAACTTTTTGTCTGGGGTGTCTCTAGATGCTATATACCAAAGGACATGCAAATTGGACGAACGCTCTAGGAGGAGTTCGAAAAAGTAGGTTTTACGGAAAATTCAAAATGGCGGAAAGATTTGTATGACACAAACGGCATCAATGTGTGCATTTGAATCATCATGAGCCAAGGATTCAGAGGAAACAAGAATTTAGTTTCTAGGACTCACGGGTCAGAAGTTATGAGCATGAACATAAGTGGATTTTTGGACTGTTGGTGGCGCTAGAGGGTTTGAGTCAGACACACCAATGTTGCTATAGTAACTTCTGAGACTGTCCTCTACATGTGTGCCAAATTTCATAACTTTCCTACGTACGGTTCTATGGGCTGCCATTGACTTCAATGGCGGAAGAGGAAACATAATAATAATAAGAAAACTAACAATAACAATAGGGTTCTACGCCCCTTCGGGGCTTGACCCCTAATAATTGTAAAAAGAAAACTAACAAATACAATAGGGGTCTTCGCCCCTTCGGGGCTTGACCCCTAAAAACAAAAAAGTTATCCACAAAAATAATCTATGTTCTTGTCTATTGCAATCGTTCTTCTGTTATTGACAATCATGGAACATTAGAGCACTGAAGGACATGTGAGTGGTGTTTGCAGTGGCAAAACATGGGTCACATCATGTTACAACAAGTTTAATTAGTCAAAAGGAAAATCCCCGTGTCTCAACGATTTTCTGATGTAGAGATATAGCTTTTGCAAAACGGTTGATAAGGTATTTTCAATGGTTGCTAGGGAGTGAATTGGCAACCACCAGTGATTATAGTCCAAGACATAAAAGGAATAATCCATGATGACTGTGGTTTTAGATGTGTTGTTGCAGTAGTTTTAGCCAAAAATACCATATTCTATCTCAGAACCAGTAGGTGGGGCAATGACAAAATTGTGCATGCAACATCAGGTCATGATTGTGTTACATCTAGCTAGTTTTATGACTATACACTTTAGTTTAGTTAAGAAACAGTTGTATGACCATAAGGCTGGCTTGATATCAAAGGTTTTGTTCAATTATAAGGCCATCTAGTGGTGCAAGCATACATTTTTTTGTGTGTGGCCTCGGAATGTGCTCATACATCAGCGTATCAAATCTGGTGAAAAAAAATATTTTCGTTACAAAGTTACAACCATTTATGTGTAAAAAACACAGAATTTGAAGGTAATTTTTCGTTTTTTGCAATTTTCGGCCATTTCTGATGAAAATTTTAATATAACGCCAATAGAACTTTTTGTTAAGAAGGTAAGGTTAGTTTCTTCCTATGGTGTTTTTGAGTCGATCAGAATAACGCTCGCGGAGATATTCGTGCGTGTTTTTTAAGCGCTATTTTGCTGCGCAGGGTTAACCGTAAAGCGAATTCTGGCATGTTTGGTATCGTTGGACTCGGCAACTATTCCGAACTCCAAAGAAACAAGTCCCGTGAAAATACGTCAATCCGAGCCAAAGTTATAGGTGTATAAAACATTTCTCTGGCCACTAGGGGGCGCTGCGACGAAACTGTGCATGCACCCTCAGTTCCTAACTGGCATCAGAAGTACCTAGTGTCGTGTCAATAGACCTAAGTTTGGCGAAGATACAGCCTAAAATCTGTTTTTTTGTGCTCTATGTAAAATTTGTTAAGGCGGTATACGACAACGGATTGCTGTATCGAAATTCTTTTGATAACTTTTTGCCATGAGTGTCTCAAGATGATACATACCAATTTCATCTACAAAATGCTCTAGAACGAGTTCGAAAAAGTAGGTTTTATGAATAATTCAAAGTGGCGGACAAATTTTCATGACGGAAAATAACGACATAGGGTCCAATGGAATCGTCTTGAGCCAAGGAATCAGAGGAACCAAGAATTTTGTTTCTAGGGTTTACGGATCAGAAGTTATAAGCAAAAACATAAGTGCAACTTTGGACTGTTGGTGGCGCTAGTGGGTTAGACATAGAGACTCCAAATTTGCTGTGGGGACACATTGGACTGTCCTTTATCAGTGTGCCAAATTTCATAACTTTCCTACGTACGGTTCTATGGGCTGCCATAGACCGCAATGGCGGAAGAAGAATAACTAATAATAATAATAAAATTAAGAAAACTAACAAATACAATAGGGTTCTACGCCCCTTCGGGGCTTGACCCCTAATAATAATTATTATAAAAAGAAAACTAACAAATACAATAGGGGTCTTCGCCCCTTCGGGGCTTGACCCCTAAATATAGCTGCAAGCAGCAATGCCGGGGTCAAGCCGAAAAGGGCACAAAAGGATGTAAAATTGAGATTGGATAAGCAGATTGAAGAACCTAGGTAAACCTAATAATTTTAGATGAAAAAACAAAAAAGTAATCAACAAAATTAATCTAAGTTCTTGTCTACTGCAATCTTCCTTGACAATCATGGAACATTAGAGCACTGAAGGACATGTGAGTGGTGTTTGCAGTGGCAAAACATGGGTCACATCATGTTACAAGAAAGTTTAATTAGTCAAAAGAGACCATCCCCGTCTCTCTACGATGTTCTGATGCAGAGATATAGCTCTTGCAAAAATGGTTGATAAGGTATTCTCAATGGTTCCTAGGGAGTAAATTGGCAACCACCAGTGATTATAGTCAAAGCTATGAAAAGAATAATCCATGATGACTCATGGTTTTAGATGTGTTGTTGCAGTAGTTTTTAGGCAAAAATACCATATTCTATCTCAAAACCAGTAGGTGGCGCACTGAAAAAATTGTGCATGCAACATCAGGTCATGATTGTGTTACATCTAGCTAGTTTTATGACAATACACTTTAGTTTAGTTAAGAAACAGTTGTATGACCATAAGGATGGCTTGTTATCAAAGGTTTGTTCAATTATGAGGCCATCTAGTGGTGAAAGCATACCATTTTTTTTGTGTAGCCTCAGAATGTGCTCATGCATCAGCGTATCAAATCTGGTGAAAAAATATATTTTCGTTACGAAGTTACAACCATTTATGTGTAAAAAACACAAAATTTGAATGTAATTTTTCGTTTTTTGCAATTTTCGGCCATTTCTGATGAAAATTTTAATATAACGCCAATAGAACTTTTTGTTCAGAAGGTAAGGTTAGTTTCTTCCTATGGTGTTTTCGAGTCGATCGGAAAAACACTCGCGGAGATATTCACGCGTGTTTATTAAGCGCTATTTTACTGTGCAGGGTTAACCGTAAGGCGAATTCTGGCATGTTTGGTATCGTTGGACTCGGCAACTATTCAGAACTCCAAAGAAATAAGTCCCGTGAAAATACGTCAATCGGAGCCAAAGTTATAGGCATGTAAAGCATATGTCTGACCACTAGGTGGCGCTGTGACGAAACTCTGCATGCACCCTTAGTTCCTGACTGGCATCACAAGTACCAAGTGTCATGTCAATAGGCCTAAGTTTCACGAAAATACAGCCTAAAATCTGTTTTTTTGCGCTCTACGTAAAATTCGTTAAGGCGGTATACAAGAACGGATTGATGTATCGAAATTCTTTTGATAACTTTTTGCCATGAGTGTCTCTAGATGATACATACCAATTTTCGTGGCAATCGGACAAAAGCCCTAGGACGAGTTCGAAAAAGTAGAGTTTACGAATAATTCAAAATGGCGGAAAATTTTCATGACGGAAAATGACGCCATAGGGTCCAATCAAATCGTCTTGAGCCAATGAATAAGCGAAAGCAAGAATTTTGTTTCTAGGACTTACGGATCAGAAGTTATAAGCAAAAACATAAGTGCAACTTTGGACTGTTGGTGGCGCTAGCAGGTTAGAGATAGAGACTCCAAATTTGCTGTGGGGACACATTGGACTGTCCTTTATCAGTGTGCCAAATTTCATAACTTTCCTACGTACGGTTCTATGGGCTGCCATAGACCGCAATGGCGGAAGAAGAATAACTAATAATAATAATTATTATAAATATAGCTGCAAGCAGCAATGCCGGGGTCAAGCCGAAAAGGGCACAAAAGGATGTAAAATTGAGATTGGATGAGCAGATTGAAGAACACAAGTAAACCTAATAATTGTAGATGAAAAAACAAAAAAGTTATCCACAAAAATAATCTATGTTCTTGTCTACTGCAATCGTCCTTCTGTTATTGACAATTATGGAACATTAGAGCACTGAAGGACATGTGAGTGGTGTTTGCAGTGGCAAAACATCACATCATGTTATAACAAGTTTAATTAGTCAAAAGAAACCATCTCCGTGTCTCTACGATGTTCTGATGCAGAGATATAGCTTTTGCAAAAACGGTTAATAAGGTATTCTCAATGGTTGCTAGGGAGTGAATTGGCAACCACCAGTGATCATAGTCAAAGCCATGAAAGGAATAATCCATGATGACTCATGGTTTTAGATATGTTATTGCAGTAGTTTTAAGCAAAAATACCATATTTCTATCTCAAAACCACTAGGTGGTGCAATGACAAAATTGTGCATGCAACATCAGGTCATGATTGTGTTACATCTAGCTAGTTTTATGTCTATACACTTTAGTTTAGTGAAGAAACAGTTGTAAGACCATAGGGATGGCTTGTTATCAAAGGTTTTGTTCAATTATAAGGCCATCTAGTGGTGCAAGCATACAATTTTTTTTGTGCAGCCTCAGAATATGCTCATGCATCAGTGTATCAAATCTGGTGAAAAAATATATTTTCGTTACGAAGTTACAACCATTTATGTGTAATAAACACAAATTTTGAAGGAAATTTTTCGTTTTTTTGCAATTTTCGGCCATTTCTGATAAAAATTTTAATATAACGTCAATAGAACTTTTTGTTCAGAAGGTAAGGTTAGTTTCTTCCTATGGTGTTTTCGAGTCGATCGGAAAAACGTTCGCGGAGATATTCATGCGTGTTTCTTAAGCGCTATTTTGCTGCGCAGGGTTAACCGTAAAGCGGATTCTGGCATGTTTGGTATCGTTGGACTCGACAACTATTCAGAACTCCAAAGCAACAAGTCCCGTGAAAATACGTTAATCGGAGCCAAAGTTATAGGTGTATAAAACATTTCTCTGGCCACTAGGTGGCGCTGCGACGAATCTGTGCATGCACCCTCAGTTCCTGACTGGCATCACAAGTACCAAGTGTCGTGTCAATAGGCCAAAGTTTGACGAAGATACAGCCTAAAATCCGTTTTTTTGCGCTCTACGTAAAATTCGTTAAGGAGGTATATGACAACGGATTGCTGTATCAAAATTCTTTTGATAACTTTTTGCCATGAGTGTCTCAAGATGATACATACCAATTTTCGTGGAAATCGGACTAAAGCTCTAGGACGAGTTCGAAAAAGTAGGTTTTTTAAACAATTCAAAATGGCGGAAAAATTTAATGACGGAAAATGACGTCATAGGGTCCAATCGAATTGTCTTGAGCCAAGGAATCAGAAGAACCAAGAATTTTGTTTCTGGGACTTACGGATCAGAAGTTATAACCAAAAACATAAGTGCAACTTTGGACTGTTGGTGGCGCTAGCGGGTTAGAGATAGAGACTCCAAATTTGCTGTGGGGACACATTGGACTGTCCTCTATCAGTGTGCCAAATTTCATAACTTTCCTATGTACGGTTCTATGGGCTGCCATAGACCGCAATGGCGGAAGAAGAACCAGAATAAATATAGCTGCAAGCAGCGATGCCGGGGTCAAGCCGAAAAGGGCAAAAAAGGATGTAAAATTGAGATTGGATAAGCAGATTGAAGAACCTAGGTAAACCTAATAATTTTAGATGAAAAAACAAAAAAGTTATCAACAGAAATAATCTCAGTTCTTGTCTACTGCAATCGTCCTTCTGTTATTGACAATCATGGAACATTAGAGCACTGAAGGACATGTGAGTGGTGTTTGCAGTGGCAAAACATGGGTCACATCATGTTACAACAAGTTTAACTAGTCAAAAGAGACCATCCCCGTGTCTCTACGATGTTCTGATGCAGAGATATAGTTTTTGCAAAAACGGTTGATAAGGTATTCTCATTGGTTGCTGGGGAGTGAATTTGCAACCACCAGTGATTATTGTCAAAGCCATGAAAAGAATAATCCATGATGACTCATGGTTTTAGATGTGTTGTTGCAGTAGTTTTAGGCCAAAATACCATATTCTATCTGAAAACCAGTAGGTGGCGCAATGACAAAATTGTGCATGCAACATCAGGTCATGATTGTGTAACATCTAGCTAGTTTTATGTCTATACACTTTAGTTTAGTTAAGAAACAGTTGTATGACCATAAGGCTGGCTTGTTATCAAAGGTTTTGTTCAATTTTAAGGCCATCTAGTGGTGAAAGCATACAATTATTTTTGTGTGGCCTCAGACTGTGCTAATACATCAGCGTATCAAATCTGGTGAAAAAATCTCTTTTCGTTGCGAAGTTATAACCATTTATGTGTAAAAAATACAAAATTTGAAGGTAATTTTTCGTTTTTTTGCAATTTTCGGCCATTTCTGATGAAAATTTTAATATAACACCAATAGAACTTTTTGTTCAGAAGGTAAGGTTAGTTTCTTCCTATGGTGTTTTCGAGTCGATCGGAAAAACGTTCGCGGAGATATTCACGCGTGTTTTTTAAGCGCTATTTTGCTGCGCAGGGTTAATCGTAAGGCGAATTCTGGCATGTTTGGTATCGTTTGACTCGGCAACTATTCAGAACTCCAAAGAAGCAAGTCCCATGAAAATACGTCAAGCGGAGCCAAAGTTATAGGTGTATAAAACATTTCTCTGGCCACTAGGTGGCGCTGCAACGAAACTATGCATGCACCCTCGGTTCCTGACTGGCATCTCAAGTACCAAGTGTCGTGTCAATAGGCCTAAGTTTGACGAAGATACAGCCTAAAATCTGTTTTTTTGCGCTCTACGTAAAATTCGTTAAGGCGGTATACGACAACGGATTGGTGTATCGAAATTCTTTTGATAACTTTTTGCCTTAAGTGTCTCAAGATGATACATACCAATTTTCGTGGCAATTGGACAAAAGCTCTAGGACGAGTTCGAAAAAGTAGGTTTTACGAATAATTCAAAATGGCGGAAAATTTTCATGTCGAAAAAAGACGCCATAGGGTCCAATCGAATCGTCTTGAGCCAATGAATAAGAAAAAGCAATAATTTTGTTTCTAGGGCTTACGGATCAGAAGTTATAAGCAAAAACATAAGTGCAACTTTGGACTGTTGGTGGCGCTAGCGGGTTAGACATAGAGACTCCAAATTTGCTGTGGGGACACATTGGACTGTCCTCTATCAGTGTGCCAAATTTCATAACTTTCCTACGTACGGTTCTATGGGCTGCCATAGACCGCAATGGCGGAAGAAGAAGAAGAATAACTAATAATAATAATAAGAAAACTAACAAATACAATAGGGTTCTACGCCCCTTCGGGGCTTGACCCCTAATAAATATAGCTGCAAGCAGCAATGCCGGGGTCAAGCCGAAAAGGGCACAAAAGGATTCAAAATTGAAATTGGATAAGCAGATTGAAGAACCTAGGTAAACCTAATTATTTTAGATGAAAAAACAAAAAAGTTATCAACAAAAATAATCTAAGTTCTTGTCTTCTGCAATCGTCCTTTTGTTATTGACAATCATGGAACATTAGAGCACTGAAGGACATGTGAGTGGTGTTTGCAGTGGCAAAACATGGGTCACATTATGTTATAACAAGTTTAATTAGTAAAAAAAGAGACCATCCCCGTGTCTCTATGATGTTCTGATGCAGAGATATAGCTTTTGCAAAAACGGTTAATAAGGTATTCTCAATGGTTGCTAGGGAGTGAATTGGCAACCACCAGTGATCATAGTCAAAGCCATGAAAGGAATAATGCATGATGACTCATGGTTTTAGATGTGTTGTTGCAGTAGTTTTAGGCAAAAATGCCATATTTCCATCTCAGAACCATTAGGTGGCGCAATGACAAAATTGTGCATGCAACATCAGGTCAAGATTGTGTTACATCTAGCTACTTTTATGACTATACACTTTAGTTTAGTGAAGAAACAGTTGTATGACCATAGGACTGACTTGATTTCAAAGATTTTGTTCAATTATAAGGCCATCTAGTGGTGCAAGCATACAATTTTTTTTGTGTGGTCTCAGAATGTGCTCATGCATCAGCGTATCAAATCTGGTGTAAAAATCTCATTTTGTTGCAGAGTTATAACCATTTATGTGTAAAAAACACCAAATTAAAAGGTAATTTTTCGTTTTTTGCAATTTTCGGCAATTTCTGATGGAAATTTTAATATAACGCCAATAGAACTTTTTGTTCAGAAGGTAAGGTTAGTTTCTTCCTATGGTGTTTTCGAGTCGTTTGGAAAAACGCTCGCGGAGATATTCGCGCGTGTTTTTTAAGCGCTATTTTGCTGCGCAGGGTTAACCGTAAGGCGAATTCTGGCAAGTTTGGTATCGTTGGACTCGGCAACTATTCAAAACTCCAAGGAAACAAGTCCCGTGACAATACATTGACCGCAGCCAAAGTTATAGGCGTGTAATACATTAATCTGACCACTAGGTGGCGCTGCGACGAAACTGTGCATGCACCCTCAGTTCCTGACTGGCATCACAAGTACCAAGTGTCATGTCAATAGGCCTAAGTTTGACGAAGATACAGCCTAAAATCAGTTTTTTTGCACTCTATGTAAAATTTGTTAAGGCGGTATACGACAACGGATTGGTGTATTGAAATTCTTTTGATAACTTTTTGCCATGAGTGTCTCTAGATGCTACGTGCCGATTTTCGTGGCAATCGGACAAAAGCTCTAGGACGAGTTCGAAAAAGTAGGTTTTACGAATAATTCAAAATAGTGGAAACATTTTCATGACGGAAAATGACGTCATAGGGTCCTTTCGAATCGTCTTGAGCCAAGGAATCAGAGGAAACGAGAATTGTGTTTCTAGGACATACGGACCAGAAGTTATAAGCAAAAACATAAGTGCAACTTTGGACTGTTGGTGGCGCTAGCGGGTTAGACATAGAGACTCCAATTTTGCTGTGGGGACACACTGGAGTGTCCTTTATCAGTGTGCCAAATTTCATAACTTTCCTACGTACGGTTCTATGGGCTGCCATAGACCGCAATGGCGGAAGAAGAATAACTAATAATAATTGTAAAAAGAAAACTAACAAATACAATAGGGGTCTTCGCCCCTTCGGGGCTTGACCCCTAATTATTATAATAGGAAAACTAACAAATACAATAGGGTTCTACGCCCCTTCGGGGCTTGACCCCTAAATATAGCTGCAAGCAGCGATACCGGGGTCAAGCCAAAAAGGGCACAGAAGAAGGTAAACTTGAGTCCGGATGAGCAGTTTAAAAAACCTAGCAAAACCTCCTGATTTCAGACAAATTAATATAACGGTAATCAGCAAAAAAGCTGTGTTCTAATTCAGTGAAATCTCTCCCTCACGTCTTGAGGAGCATTGACAACTAGAACACTGAAGGAAATTGCAGTGGTAATACTCAGCTCACAAAATGTTACTGTGGTGTTAATGAGTCGACAGAGCCCACCCCCATGTCTCTACGCTGTTCTGATGAAGAGATATAGCTCTTGCAAAAACAGTTGATAAGGTATTCTCATTGGTTGCTAGACAGTAAATTGACATCCACCAGTGATTATAATCCAAGCCATGAAATGAATAATCCATGATGACTTGTGGTTTTAGATGTGTTTGTTGCAGTAGTTTTAGGCAAAAATTACAATTTTCTATCTCAAAACCACTAGGTGGGGCTGTGACAAAATTGTGCATGCAACTTCAGGTCATGATTACGTTACATTGAGCTAGTTTTATGACTATACACTTTAGTTTAGTGAAGAAACAGTTGTATGACCATAGGGCTGGCTTGATATCACAGTTTTTGTTCAATTATAACGCCACCTAGTGGTGCAAGCAAGCAATTTTTTTTGTGTAGCCTCAAACTGTGGTCGTACATCAGCGTATCAAATCTGGTGAAAAAATCTCTTTTCGTTGCGAAGTTATAACCATTTATGTGTAAAAAATACAAAATTTAAAGGTAATTTTTCGTTTTTTGCAATTTTCGGCCATTTCTGATGAAAATTTTAATATAACGCCAATAGAACTTTTTGTTCAGAAGGTAAGGTTAGTTTCTTCTTATGGTGTTTTTGAGTCGATCAGAATTACGGTCGCGGAGATATTTGCGCGTGTTTTTTAAGCGCTATTTTGCCGCACAGGGTTAACCGTAAGGCGAATCCTGGCATGTTTGGTATCGTTGGACTCGGCAACTATTCAAAACTCCAAGGAAACAAGTCCCTTGTAAATATGATGATCATAGCCAAAGTTATAGGCCTATAAAACATTCGTCTGGCCACTAGGTGGCGCTGCAACGAAACTGTGCATGCTCCCTCAGTTCCTGACTGGCATCTCAAGTACCAAGATTTGTGTCAATAGGCCTAAGTTTGGTGAAGATACAGCCTAAAATCTGTTTTTTTGCGCTCTACGTAAAATTCGTTGATGCGCTATACGACAACGGATTGGTTTATCAAAATTATTTTAATAACTTTTTGCCATGAGTGTCTCTAGATGCTGCATACCAATTTTCGTGGAAATCGGCCAAAAGCTCTAGGACGAGTTCGCAAAAGTAGGTTTTACGAATAATTCAAAATAGTGGAAAAATTTTCATGACGGAAAATGACGTCATAGGGTCCTTTCGAATCGTCTTGAGCCAAGGAATCAGAGGAAACGAAAATTGTGTTTCTAGGACATACGGACCAGAAGTTATAAGCAAAAACATAAGTACAACTTTGGACTGTTGGTGGCGCTAGCGGGTTAGACATAGAGACTCCAAATTTGCTGTGGGGACACACTGGAGTGTCCTTTATCAGTGTGCCAAATTTCATAACTTTCCTACGTACGGTTCTATGGGCTGCCATAGACCGCAATGGCGGAAGAAGAATAACTAATAAATATAGCTGCAAGCAGCGATACCGGGGTCAAGCCAAACATGGCAAAAATAATTCATACGTGATGACTGTCATGATTTAAGATCTAAGTTTGCACTAGTTTTAGGAAAAAATAGAATTTTTTTGTATCTTTTGACCACTAGGAGGCACTGTGCCGAAACAAGAGATGGTGCCTCAGGCCATGACTGTGATGACACATACCAAATTTAGTGTAAATACGATAAAGCGATACAGAGATATAGCCTTAAATGACTTGACCACTAGGGGGCACTGACCAAAACAATAGATGGTGACTCAGGTCATGATTGTGATGACACCCACCAAATTTGGTGTAAATGCAATAAAGAGATGCAGAGATATAGCTTCAAATCTCTTGACCACTAGGGGGCGCCGAAAAGTTTACAAGCCCTCTCAGAACATGTTGCTGATTAACCATACCAAGTTTCATAACAATACGCAATTGCGTTTCTGAAATACTTGAACTTAAAGAAAAAATTCAAAATGGCCGACACACAAAATGGCCGACCAAAAACCATTTGGTATCGTTTGACTCGGCATGACTCACGAAATCTAAAAAGACCAGTATCATTATTTTACATTCAAGTTTGCAGTAGTTATAAGCAAAAACAGACATATTTTATATCTCGTGACCAGTAGGGGGCAGTGTGACGAAACGGTGCATGCACCCTCAGGTCATCACTGTTATGACATATACCAAGTCTCATATTAATTCGCAAAAGTTTTGCGAAGATACAGGCTCAAACACATTTTGGCGTGCTCGCCCTCGCATTCTTTGATGCGTTATACGACAACGGATAGGTCTACCGAAAAGCTTTTGATAACTTTTTGTCTGGAGTGTCTCTAGATGATGCATACCAAAAATCAAGCCAATCAAACAAGCGCTCTAGGAGGAGTTCGAAAAAGTAGGTGTTCAATATAATTCAAAATGGCCGACAGGAAGTAGGTTTGACTCAGACATATTTGGTACAGTCGGACTCGGCACGAGCCAAGGAATCAATAGAGTGAAGTCTTATTTCAAAATGGCGAACTAATCAAATGCTATAAAGATTTGAAACAATTTCTTTATATAACCTGACCACTAGGTGGCGCTGTCCTAAAGATTTATAGGTGTGCTCAGAATATGTCACTGGTGAACCATGCCAAATTTCGTAGCGATACGCCATTCTGTTTGTGAAATACTGAACTTGGTGAGAAAATTCAAAATGGCCGACACCCAAAATGGCCGACCGAAAACCGTTTGGTATCGTTTGACTCGGCATGCCTCAAGGAATCTAACAAGACCACCTTCATGATTTTACACTCAAGTTTGAAGTAGTTATAAGTGAAAATAGTCATTTTTCTATTCTCGTGACCACTAGGTGGCGCTGTGACGAAACGTTGCAGGCACCCTCAGGTCATGACTGTAATGACATATACCAAGTTTGTTGTCGATACAATAAAGTGTTGCGAAGATACAGCCTCACGTCCGTTTTGGCGTGCTCGCCGCCATATATGTTGTCAATTTATACGAGAACGCATTGGTCTATCAAAAAGCTTTTGATAACTTTTTGTCTGTGGTGTCTCTAGATGCTAAATACCAAAGGACATGCAAATCGGACAAACGCTCTAGGAGGAGTTCGAAAAAGTAGGTTTTACGGAAAATTCAAAATGGCGGAAAGATGTGCATGACACAAATGACATCAATGTGTGCAATTGAATCATCATGAGCCAAGGATTCAGAGGAAACAAGAATTTAGTTTCTGGGACTCACGGGTCAGAAGTTATGAGCATGAACATAAGTGGATTTTTGGACTGTTGGTGGCGCTAGAGGGTTTGAGTTAGACACACCTATGTTGCTATAGTAACTTCTTAGACTGTCCTCTACATGTGTGCCAAATTTCATAACTTTCCTACGTACGGTTCTATGGGCTGCCATTGACTTCAATGGCGGAAGAACAAGAAGAAGATTAAATATAGCTGCAAGCAGCGATACCGGGGTCAAGCCAAACATGGCAAAAAATGATTCATACGTGATGACTGTCATGATTTAAGATCTAAGTTTGCATTCGTTTTATGAAAAAATAGCAATTTTTTCATATATTGAGACCACTAGGTGGCGCTGTGCCGAAACAATAGATGTTGCCTCATGTCATGACTGTGATGACACATACCAAATTTACTGTAAATACGATAAAGCGATACGAAGATATAGCCTTAAATGACTTGACCACTAGGGGGCACTGACCAAACAATAAATTGTGACTCAGGCCTTGATTGTGATGACACCCACCAAATTTGGTGTAAATACGATAAAGAGATGCAGAGATTTAGCTTCAAATCTCTTGACCACTAGGGGGCGCCGAAAAGTTTACAAGTCCTCTCTGAACATGTTGCTGATGAACCATACCAAGTTTCATAACAATACGCAATTGCATTTCTGAAATACTTGAACTTTAAGAAAAAATTCAAAATGGCCGACACACAAAATGGCCGACCAAAAACCATTTGGTATCGTTTGACTCGGCATGCCTCACGAAATCTAACAAGACCAGTCTCATAATTTTACATTCAAGTTTGCAGTAGTTATAAGCAAAAATAGACATTTTTTATATCTCGTTACCACTAGGGGGCACTGTGATGAAACGGTGCATGCACCCTTACGTCATCACTGTTATGACATATACCAAGTCTCATATCAATACACAAAAGTTTTGCGAAGATACAGGCTCAAACACATTTTGGCGTGCTCGCCCTCGCATTCTTTGATGCGTTATACGACAACGGATAGGTCTACCGAAAAGCTTTTGATAACTTTTTGTCTGGAGTGTCTCTAGATGATGCGTACCAAAAATCAAGCCAGTCAAACAAGCGCTCTAGGAGGAGTTCGAAAAAGTAAGTGTTCAATATAATTAAAAATGGCTGACAGGAAGTAGGTTTGACTCTAACATATTTGGTACAGTCGGACTCGGCACGAGCCAAGAAATCAATAGAGTGAAGTCTCATGTCAGTGTGGCAAATAAATCAAATGATATAAAGATTTTAAACAATTTCTTTACATATCCTGACCACTAGGTGGCGCCGTCCTAAAGATTTATAGGTGCGCTCAGAACATGTCACTGATGAACCATGCCAAATTTCGTAGCGATACGCCATTCTGTTTGTGAAATACTGAACTTAATGAGAAAATTCAAAATGGCCGACACCCAAAATGGCCGACCGAAAACCGTTTGGTATCGTTTGACTCGGTATGCCTCAAGGAATCTAACAAGACCAACTTCATGATTTTAGACTCAAGTTTGAAGTAGTTATAAGCAAAAATAGGCATTTTTTGAATCTCGTGACCACTAGGTGGCGCTGTGACGAAACGTTGCAGGCACCTTCAAGTCATGACTGTAATGACATATACCAAGTTTCGTGTCGATACACCAAAGGGTTGCGAAGATATGGCCTCACCTCCGTTTTGGCGTGCTCGCCGCCGAATATGTTGTGCCTTTATACGAGAATGCATTGGTCTATCAAAAAGCTTTTGATAACTTTTTGTCTGGGGTGTCTCTAGATGCTACATACCAAAGGACATGCAAATCGGAAGAACGCTCTAGGAGGAGTTCGAAAAAGTAGGTTTTACGGAAAATTCAAAATGGCGGAAAGATTTGCATGACACAAATGACATCAATGTGTGCAATTGAATCAACATGAGCAAAGGATTCAGAGGAAACAAGAATTTAGTTTCTAGGTCTCACGGGTCAGAAGTTATGAGCATGAACATAAGTGGATTTTTGGACTGTTGGTGGCGCTAGAGGGTTTGAGTCAGACACACCAATGTTGCTATAGTAACTTCTGAGACTGTCCTCTACATGTGTGCCAAATTTCATAACTTTCCTACGTATGGTTCTATGGGCTGCCATTGACTTTTGGGTGGAAGAACGAGGAACAAGAATAATAATAAGAAAACTAACAATAACAATAGGGTTCTACGCCCCTTCGGGGCTTGACCCCTAATAATAATAATAAATATAGCTGCAAGCAGCGATACCGGGGTCAAGCCAAACATGGCAAAAAAAGATTCATACATGATGACTGTCATGATTTAAGATCTAAGTTTGCATTAGTTTTATGAAAAAAATAGCTATTTCTTTGTATCTTGAGACCACTAGGTGGCGCTGTGCCGAAACAATAGATGGTGCCTCAGATCATGACTGTGATGACACATACCAAATTTAGTGTAAATACGATAAAGCGATACGGAAATATAGCCTTAAATGACTTGACCACTAGGGGGCACTGACCAAACAATAAATTGTGACTCAGGTCTTGATTGTGATGACACCCACCAAATTTGGTGTAAATACGATAAAGAGATGCAGAGATATAGCTTCAAATCTCTTGACCACTAGGGGGCGCCGAAACGTTTACAAGTCCTCCCAGAAGATGTTGCTGATGAACCATACCAAGTTTCATAACAATACGCAATTGCGTTTCTGAAATACTTGAACTTAAAGAAAAAATCCAAAATGGCCGACACACAAAATGGCCGACCAAAAACCATTTGGTATCGTTTGACTCGGCATGCCTCACGAAATCTAACAAGACCGGTCTCATAATTTTACATTCAAGTTTGCAGTAGTTATAAGCAAAAATAGACATTTTTTATATCTCGTGACCAGTAGGGGGCAGTGTGACGAAATGGTACATGCACCCTCAGGTCATCACTGTTATGACATATACCAAGTCTCATATTAATACACAAAAGTTTTGCGAAGATACAGGCTCAAACACATTTTGGCGTGCTCGCCCTCGCATTCTTTGATGCGTTATACGACAACGGATAGGTCTACGGAAAATCTTTTGATAACTTTTTGTCTAGAGTGTCTCTAGATGATGCATACCAAAAATCAAGCCAATCACACGAGCGCTCTAGGAGGAGTTCGAAAAAGTAGGTGTTCAATATAATTCAAAATGGCCGACAGGAAGTAGGTTTGACTCAGACATATTTGGTACAGTCGGACTCAGCATGAGCCAAGGAATCAATAGAGTGAAGTCTTATGTCATAGTGGCAATTTAATCAAATGATATAAAGATTTAAAAAATTGTTTTTACATATCCTGACCACTAGGTGGCGCCGTCCTAAAGATTTATAAGTGCGCTCAGAACATGTCACTGATGAACCAAGCCAAATTTCGTAGCGATACGCCATTCTGTTTGTGAAATATTGAACTTAATGAGAAAATTCAAAATGGCCGACACCCAAAATGGCCGACCGAAAACCGTTTGGTATCGTTTGACTCGGCATGCCTCAAGGAATCTAACAAGACCACCTTCATGATTTTAGACTGAAGTTTGAAGTAGTTATAAGCGAAAATAGGCATTTTTCGAATCTCGTGACCACTAGGTGGCGCTTTGACGAAACGTTGCAGGCACCCTCAGGTCATGACTGTTATGACATATACCAAGTTTCGTGTCGATACAATAAAGTTTTGCGAAGATAAGGCCTCACGTCCGTTTTGGCGTGCTCGCCGCCATATATGTTGTCAATTTATATGAGAACGCATTGGTCTATCAAAAAGCTTTTGATAACTTTTTGTCATGGGTGTCTCTAGATGCTACATTCCAAAGGACATGCAAATCAGACAAACAGTCTAGGAGGAGTTCGAAAAAGTAGGTTTTACAAAAAATTCAAAATGGCGGAAAGATGTGCATGACACAAATGACATCAATGTGTGCATTTGAATCATCATGAGCCAAGGATTCAGAGGAAACAAGAATTTAGTTTCTAGGACTCACGGGTCAGAAGTTGTGAGCATGAACATAAGTGCATATTTGGACTGTTGGTGGCGCTAGAGGGTTTGAGTCAGACACACCAATGTTGCTATAGTAACTTCTGAGACTGTCCTCTACATGTGTGCCAAATTTCATAACTTTCCTATGTACGGTTCTATGGGCTGCCATTGACTTCAATGGCGGAAGAACAAGAAACTGAAATATAGCTGCAAGCAGCAATCCCGGGGTCAAGCCAAAAAGGGCACAGAAGAAAGTAAAGTTGAATTGGATAAGCAGATTGAAGAACCTAGATAAACCTAATAATTTTAGATGAAAAACAAAAAAGTTATCAACAAAAATAATTTAAGTTCTTGTCTACTGCAATCGTTCTTCTGTTATTGACAATCATGGAACATTAGTGCACTGAAGGACATGTGAGTGGTGTTTGCAGTGGCAAAATATGGGTCACATCATGTTACAACAAGTTTAATTAGTCAAAAGAGACCATCCCCGTGTCTTTACAATGTTCTGATGCAGAGATATAGCTTTTGCAAAAACGGTTAATAAGGTATTCTCAATGGTTGCTAGGGAGTGAATTGGCAACCACCAGTGATTATAGTCAAAGCCATGAAAGGAATAATCCATGATGACTCATGGTTTTAGATGTGTTGTTGCAGTAGTTTTAGGCAAAAATACCATTTTCTATCTCAAAACCAGTAGGTGGCGCAATTACAAAATTGTGCATGCAACATCAGGTCATGATTGTGTTACATCTAGCTAGTTTTATGTCTATACACTTTAGTTTAGTGAAGAAACAGTTGTATGACCATAGGGCTGGCTTGTTATCAAAGGTTTAGTTCAATTATAAGGCCATCTAGTGGTGCAAGCATACAATTTTTTTTGTGTAGCTTCAGAATGTGCTCTTGCATCAGTGCATCAAATCTGGTGAAAAAATCTGTTTTCGTTACGAAGTTACAACCATTTATGTGTAAAAAACACTAAATTTGAAGGTAATTTTTCGTTTTTTGCAATTTTCGGCCATTTCTGATGAAAATTTTAATATAACGCCAATAGAACTTTTTGTTCAGAAGATAAGGTTAGTTTCTTCCTATGGTGTTTTCGAGTCGATAGGAAAAACGTTCGCAGAGATATTCACGCGTGTTTTTTAAGCGCTATTTTGCTGTGCAGGGTTAACCGTAAGGTGAATTCTGGCATGTTTGGTATCGTTGGACTCGGCAACTATTCAGAACTTTAAAGAAACAAGTCCCGTGAAAATACGTCAATCGGAGCCAAAGTTATAGGCGTGTAAAGCATAAATGTGACCACTAGGTGGCGCTGTGACGAAACTCTGCATGCACCCGTAGTTCCTGACTGGCATCACAAGTACCAAGTATCGTGTCAATAGGCTTAAGTTTGCCGAAGATACAGCCTCAAATCCGTTTTTTTGCGCTCTACGTAAAATTCGTTGATGCGGTTTACAGAAACGGATCGACGAATTGACATGAATTCCATAACTTTTTGCCGTGACGGTCTGTAGATGATACATACCGATTTTCGTGGAATTCGGGCAAAAGCTCTAGGACGAGTTCGCAAAAGTAGGTTTTACGAATAATTCAAAATGGCGGAAAAATTTTCATGACGGAAAATGACGTCATAGGGTCCAGTCGAATCGTCTTGAGCCAAGGAATTAGAGGAAACAAGAATTTAATTTCTAGGACGTACGGGTCAGAAGTTATAAGCAAAAACGTAAGTGCAACTTTGGACTGTTGGTGGCGCTAGCGGGTTAGACATAGAGACTCCAAATTTGCTGTGGGGACACATTGGACTGTCCTTTATCAGTGTGCCAAATTTCATAACTTTCCTACGTACGGTTCTATGGGCTGCCATAGACCGCAATGGCGGAAGAAGAAGAAGAAGAAGAAGAATAATTATTATAAATATAGCTGCAAGCAGCAATGCCGGGGTCAAGCCGAAAAGGGCACAGAAGGATGTAAAGTTGCGTTTGGATAAGCAGACTAAAGAACCTAGGGAAACCTTATGATTTCAGATGAAAAAAACGCAAAAGTAATCAACAAAAATAATCTATGTTCTTGTCTACTGCAATCGTCCTTCTGTTATTGACAATCATGGAACATTAGAGCACTGAAAGACATGTATGTGATGTTTGCAGTGGCAAAACATGGGTCACAACATGTTACAGCAAGTTAAATGAGTCAAAAGAGACCATCCCCATGTCTCTACGCTGTTCTGATGCAGAGAAAAAGCTGTTGCAAAAACAGTTGATAAGGTATTCTCATTGGTTGCTAGACAGTAAATTGACATCCACCAGTGATTATAATCCAAGCCATGAAATGAATAATCCATGATGATTTATGGTTTTAGATGTGTTTGTTGCAGTAGTTTTAGGCAAAAATTACCATTTTCTATCTCAAAACCACTAGGTGGCGCTGTGACAAAATTGTGCATGCAACTTCAGGTCATGATTACGTTACATTGAGCTAGTTTTATGTCTATACACTTTAGTTTAGTGAAGAAACAGTTGTATGACCATAGGGCTGGCTTGATATCACAGGTTTTGTTCAATTATAACGCCAACTAGTGGTGCAAGCAAGCAATTTTTTTTGTGTAGCCTCAGACTGTGGTCGTACATCAGCGTATCAAATCTGGTGAAAAAATCTCTTTTCGTTGCGAAGTTATAACCATTTATGTGTAAAAAATACAAAATTTAAAGGTAATTTTTAGTTTTTTGCATTTTTCGGCCATTTCTGATGAAAATTTTAATATAACGCCAATAGAACTTTTTGTTCAGAAGGTAAGGTTAGTTTCTTCCTATGGTGTTTTTGAGTCGATCAGAATTACGCTCGCGGAGATATTCGCGCGTGTTTTTTAAGCGTTATTTTGCTGCGCAGGGTTAACCGTAAGGCGAATTCTGGCAAGTTTGGTATCGTTGGACTCGGCAACTATTCAAAACTCCAAGGAAACAAGTCCCGTGACAATACATTGACCGCAGCCAAAGTTATAGGCGTGTAATACATTAATCTGACCACTAGGTGGCGCTGCGACGAAACTGTGCATGCACCCTCAGTTCCTGACTGGCATCACAAGTACCAAGTGTCATGTCAATAGGCCTAAGTTTGACGAAGATACAGCCTAAAATCAGTTTTTTTGCACTCTACGTAAAATTTGTTAAGGCGGTATACGACAACGGATTGGTGTATTGAAATTCTTTTGATAACTTTTTGCCATGAGTGTCTCTAGATGCTACGTGCCGATTTTCGTGGCAATCGGACAAAAGCTCTAGGACAAGTTCGAAAAAGTAGGTTTTACGAATAATTCAAAATAGTGGAAAAATTTTCATGACGGAAAATTACATCATAGGGTCCTTTCGAATCGTCTTGAGCCAAGGAATCAGAGGAAATGAAAATTGTGTTTCTAGGACATACGGACCAGAAGTTATAAGCAAAAACATAAGTGCAACTTTGGACTGTTGGTGGCGCTAGCGGGTTAGACATAGAGACTCCAATTTTGCTGTGGGGACACACTGGAGTGTCCTTTATCAGTGTGCCAAATTTCATAACTTTCCTACGTACGGTTCTATGGGCTGCCATAGACCGCAATGGCGGAAGAAGAATAACTAATAAATATAGCTGCAAGCAGCAATGCCGGGGTCAAGCCGAAAAGGGCACAAAAGGATGTAAAATTGAGATTGGATAAGCAGATTGAAGAACCTAGGTAAATCTAATAATTTTAGATGAAAAAACAAAAAAGTTATCAACAAAATTAATCTAAGTTCTTGTCTACTGCAATCGTCCTTCTGTTATTGACAATCATGGAACATTAGAACACTGAAGGACATGTGAGTGGTGTTTGCAGTGGTCACATCATGTTACAACAAGTTTAATTAGTCAAAAGAGACCATCCCCATGTCTCTACGATGTTCTGATGCAGAGATATAGCTTTTGCAAAAACGGTTGATAAGGTATTCTCAATGGTTGCTAGGGAGTAAATTGGCAACCACCAGTGATTATAGTCAAAGCCATGAAAGGAATAATCCATGATGACTCATGGTTTTAGATGTGTTGTTGCAGTAGTTTTAGGCAAAAATACCATATTCCATCTCAAAACCAGTAGGTGGCGCAATGAAAAAATTGTGCATGCAACATCAGGTCATGATTGTGTTACATCTAGCTAGTTTTATGACTATACACTTTAGTTTAGTTAAGAAACAGTTGTATGACCATAGGGCTGGCTTGTTATCAAAGGTTTTGTTCAATTATAAGGCCATCTAGTGGTGCAAGCATACAATTTTTTTTGTGTGGCCTCAGAATGTGCTCATGCATCATCGTATCAAATCTGGTGAAAAAATCTCTTTTCGTTACAAAGTTACAACCATTTATGTGTAAAAAACACAAAATTTGAAGGTAATTTTTCGTTTTTTGCAATTTTCGGCCATTTCTGATGAAAATTTTAATATAACGCCAATAGAACTTTTTGTTCAGAAGGTAAGGTTAGTTTCTTCCTATGGTGTTTTCGAGTCGATCGGAAAAACGTTCGCGGAGATATTTACGCGTGTTTCTTAAGTGCTATTTTGCTGCGCAGGGTTAACCGTAAGGCGAATTCGGGTATGTTTGGTATCGTTGGACTCGGCAACTATTTAGAACTCAAAGGAAACAAGTCCTGTGAAAATATGTCAATCGGAGCCAAAGTTATAGGCATGTAAAACATAAGTCTGACCACTAGGTGGCGCTGTGACGAAACTCTGCATGCACCCTTAGTTCCTGACTGGCATCACAAATACAAAGTATCGTGTCAATAGGCTTAAGTTTGGCGAAGATACAGCCTCAAATCCGTTTTTTTGAGCTCTACGTAAAATTTGTTGACGCGCTATACGACAACGGATTGGTTTATCAAAATTCTTTTAATAACTTTTTGCCTTGAGTGTCTCTAGATGGTGCATACCGATTTTCAAGGCAATCCGGCAAAAGCTCTAGGACGAGTTCGCAAAAGTAGGTTTTATGAATATTTAAAAATGGCGGGAAAATTTTCATGACGGAAAATGACGTCATAGGGTCCAAACGAATCGTCTTGAGCCAAGGAATCAGAGGAAACAAGAATTTAATTTCTAGGACATACGGGTCAGAAGTTATAGGCAAAAACATAAGTGCATTTTTGGACTGTTGGTGGCGCTAGTGGGTTAGATATAGAGACTCCAAATTTGCTGTGGGGACACATTGGACTGTCGTTTATCAGTGTGCCAAATTTCATAACTTTCCTACGTACGGTTCTATGGGCTGCCATAGACCGCAATGGCGGAAGAAGAATAACTAATAATAAATATAGCTGCAAGCAGCGATACCGGGGTCAAGCCAAACATGGCAAAAAATGATTCATACATGATGACTGTCATGATTTAAGATCTAAGTTTGCATTAGTTTTATGAAAAAATAGCAATTTTTTCGTATCTTGAGACCACTAGGTGGCGCTGTGCCGAAACAATAGATGGTGCCTCAGGTCATGACTGTGATGACACATACCAAATTTAGTGTAAATACGATAAAGCGATAAGGAGATATAGCCTTAAATGACTTGACCACTAGGGGGCACTGACCAAACAATAAATTGTGACTCAGGTCTTGATTGTGATGACACCCACCAAATTTGGTGTAAATACGATAAAGAGATGCAGAGATATAGCTTCAAATCTCTTGACCACTAGGGGGCGCCAAAAAGTTTACAAGTCCTCCCAGAACATGTTGCTGATGAACCATACCAAGTTTCATAACAATACGCAATTGCGTTTCTGAAATACTTGAACTTAAAGAAAAAATTCAAAATGGCCGACACACAAAATGGCCGACCAAAAACCATTTGGTATCGTTTGACTCGGCATGCCTCACGAAATCTAACAAGACCAGTCTCATAATTTTACATTCAAGTTTGCAGTAGTTATAAGCGAAAATGTACATTTTTTATATCTCGTGACCAGTAGGGGGCAGTGTGATGAAATGGTGCTTGCACCCTCAGGTCATCACTGTTATGACATATACCAAGTCTCATATCAATACGCAAAAGTTTTGCGAAGATACAGGCTCAAACACATTTTGGCGTGCTCGCCCTCGCATTCTTTGATGCGTTATACGACAACGGATAGGTCTACCGAAAAGCTTTTGATAACTTTTTGTCTAGAGTGTCTCTAGATGATGCATACCAAAAATCAAGCCAGTCAAACAAGCGCTCTAGGAGGAGTTCGAAAAAGTAAGTGTTCAATATAATTCAAAATGGCCGACAGGAAGTAGGTTTGACTCAGACATATTTGGTACAGTCGGACTCAGCATGAGCCAAGAAATCATTAGAGTAAAGTCTCATGTCAGTGTGGCAAATAAATCAAATGATATAAAGATTTTCAACAATTTCTTTACATATCCTGACCACTAGGTGGCGCCGTCCTAAAGATTTATAGGTGCGCTCAGAACATGTCACTGATGAACCATGCCAAATTTCGTAGCGATACGCCATTCTGTTTGTGAAATACTGAACTTAATGAGAAAATTCAAAATGGCCGATACCCAAAATGGCCGACCGAAAACCGTTTGGTATCGTTTGACTCGACATGCCTCAAGGAATCTAACAAGACCACCTTTATGATTTTAGACTCAAGTTTGAAGTAGTTATAAGCGAAAATAAGCATTTTTCGAATCTCGTGACCACTAGGTGGCGCTGTGACGAAACGTTGCAGGCACCCTCAGGTCATGACTGTAATGACATATACCAAGTTTCGTGTTGATACACCAAAGTGTTGCGAAGATACGGCCTCACGTCCGTTTTGGCGTGCTCGCCGCCGTATATGTTGTCACGGTATACGAGAACGCATTGGTCTATCAAAAAGCTTTTGATAACTTTTTGTCAGGGGTGTCTCTAGATGCTAGATACCAAAGGACATGCAAATCGGACAAACGCTCTAGGAGGAGTTCGAAAAAGTAGGTTTTACGGAAAATTCAAAATGGCGGAAAGATGTGCATGACACAAATGACATCAATGTGTGCATTTGAATCATCATGAACCAAGGATTCAGATGAAACAAGAATTTAGTTTCTAGGACTCACGGGTCAGAAGTTATGAGCATGAACATAAGTGGATTTTTGGACTGTTGGTGGCGCTAGAGGGTTTGAGTCAGACACACCAATGTTGCTATAGTAACTTCTGAGACTGTCCTCTACATGTGTGCCAAATTTCATAACTTTCCTACGTACGGTTCTATGGGCTGCCATTGACTTCAATGGCGGAAGAACTAGGATGAATAATAATAAGAAAACTAACAGAAACAATAGGTGTCTACGCCACTTCGTGGCTTGACCCCTAAATATAGCTGCAAGCAGCGATACCGGGGTCAAGCCAAAAAGGGCACAGAAGAAGGTAAACTTGAGTCCGGATGAGCAGTTTAAAAAACCTAGCAAAACCTCCTGATTTCAGACAAATTAATATAACGGTAATCAGCAAAAAAGCTGTGTTCTAATTCAGTGAAATCTCTCCCTCACGTCTTGAGGAGCATTGACAACTAGAACACTGAAGGAAATTGCAGTGGTAATACTCAGCTCACAAAATGTTACTGTGGTGTTAATGAGTCGAAAGAGCCCACCCCAATGTCTCTACGCTGTTCTGATGAAGAGATATAGCTCTTGCAAAAACAGTTGATAAGGTATTCTCATTGGTTGCTAGACAGTAAATTGACATCCACCAGTGATTATAATCCAAGCCATGAAATGAATAATCCATGATGACTTGTGGTTTTAGATGTGTTTGTTGCAGTAGTTTTAGGCAAAAATTACAATTTTCTATCTCAAAACCACTAGGTGGCGCTGTGACAAAATTGTGCATGCAACTTCAGGTCATGATTACGTTACATTGAGCTAGTTTTATGACTATACACTTTAGTTTAGTGAAGAAACAGTTGTATGACCATAGGGCTGGCTTGATATCACAGTTTTTGTTCAATTATAACGCCACCTAGTGGTGCAAGCAAGCAATTTTTTTTGTGTAGCCTCAAACTGTGGTCGTACATCAGCGTATCAAATCTGGTGAAAAAATCTCTTTTCGTTGCGAAGTTATAACCATTTATGTGTAAAAAATACAAAATTTAAAGGTAATTTTTCGTTTTTTGCAATTTTCGGCCATTTCTGATGAAAATTTTAATATAACGCCAATAGAACTTTTTGTTCAGAAGGTAAGGTTAGTTTCTTCTTATGGTGTTTTTGAGTCGATCAGAATTACGGTCGCGGAGATATTTGCGCGTGTTTTTTAAGCGCTATTTTGCCGCACAGGGTTAACCGTAAGGCGAATCCTGGCATGTTTGGTATCGTTGGACTCGGCAACTATTCAAAACTCCAAGGAAACAAGTCCCTTGTAAATATGATGATCATAGCCAAAGTTATAGGCCTATAAAACATTCGTCTGGCCACTAGGTGGCGCTGCAACGAAACTGTGCATGCTCCCTCAGTTCCTGACTGGCATCTCAAGTACCAAGATTTGTGTCAATAGGCCTAAGTTTGGTGAAGATACAGCCTAAAATCTGTTTTTTTGCGCTCTACGTAAAATTCGTTGATGCGCTATACGACAACGGTTTGGTTTATCAAAATTATTTTAATAACTTTTTGCCATGAGTGTCTCTAGATGCTGCATACCAATTTTCGTGGAAATCGGCCAAAAGCTCTAGGACGAGTTCGCAAAAGTAGGTTTTACGAATAATTCAAAATGGTGGAAAAATTTTCATGACGGAAAATGACGTCATAGGGTCCATTCGAATCGTCTTGAGCCAAGGAATCAGAGGAAACAAGAATTTCATTTCTAGGATTTACGGATCAGAAGTTATAAGCAAAAACATAAGTTCAACTTTGGACTGTTGGTGGCGCTAGCGGGTTTGAGATAGAGACTCCAAATTTGCTGTGGATAATATTTGGACTGTCCTTTATCAGTGTGCCAAATTTCATAACTTTCCTACGTACGGTTCTATGGGCTGCCATAGACCGCAATGGCGGAAGAAGAATAACTAATAATAATTGTAAAAAGAAAACTAACAAATACAATAGGGGTCTTCGCCCCTTCGGGGCTTGACCCCTAATAAGAAAACTAACAGAAACAATAGGTGTCTACGCCACTTCGTGGCTTGACCCCTAAATATAGCTGCAAGCAGCAACACGGGGTCAAGCACCTTCGGCGCAATGCAAACACAGCACAGCAAGCACACAAAGCACAGCAAGCTCACAATGCACAGCAAGCACACAAAGCACAGCAAGCTCACAAAGCACAGAAATCACACAAAGCACAGCAAGCACACAAAGCACAGCAAGTACTCAAAGCACAGCAAGCACACAAAGAACATCAAGCACCCAAAGCACAGCAAGAAACATACAACGTATCAATCACCCAGAGCGCATTGAGCACCCAAGGTGCATCAAGAACACAAGGCGCTGCAAAGAACCCAAAGCGTAGCAATCTCAGAGCAGAACCACCGCAGTGCCAAGAAGCATCCGAAAACATGGCAAAAACTGAACATATGTGAACTACAGACAGGTCAAGAAGAATATATGAGAAAGAACAAAATGTAATAGAAGCGATGAACACTTGCCTCAGGCGGGATTCGAACCCAAGAACTCAGAAACTCATTGCTTGTGCCTTACCCGCCACGCCACTCAGTTGACACAGCTCAAGGAACAGCAGAAAAAAAATTACAGAAATGCAAGGATTGTCATATGCCAATTACCAAAGATGTAGAAATGAAACTGCAGAGCAGAAATAACAGAAATACAATGTATATGAGAATCAAAAAGCTCAAGTGAGATTGAAGACAAGAAAAACATTCTGTAGAGCAACGCTATAAAATGTAATATACAGTAATTAACAATGACAAATAGACAACATCACAGGCACGATCAACTTTACAGAGGTATTTCTCAAAAAAATGCCTAGGTGCCAGAAAAATCTGTTCAGTCATTTCTGTGCGGATTGCTCCAAAGAACCTACGAGCAGAACCTGGCTTAAAATAAACAAAATTTGTAAAAGGAGTAGCGAAAAGATCATTTACCATATGCCTTACAATAACACATTAATAGAATGTTGGAAAATGACAAATGAGGTATCGTTGCAATCGGCATAAACCAGTGAATTTAATTTCACAAAGAAAATTAATATAAGACAAAGTATTCAGAAGTTATAGGCAGTTCTATAAGAACTGTTATTGTTTATAACCCCTAGGTGGCGCCATACTCTGACTTCCCAGGTACCTTCAGGACATAATGCCGAAGCTCCCTACCTATTTTTTCGCCGATATAGCCAATACTTCAAAAGTTATAGCAATTTATGACTCATTTCAAAATTGCAGACAAGCGGTCCGCTCAATCCCGGCATAATACACATCCACAGATGCGGCATGAGCCAAGGAATCCGTAGACACCACAATCATAGTTTTCTGACAAACAATTCAGTAGTTATGGGCAAAAATAGCCTTTTTTCATTACTCATAACCCATAGGTGGCGCTGTCACCAGATTCGGCATGGTCCCCCAGTTTATGCTTGACATGACGTGTACCAAATTTCATTTCGATTGATAAAATAATGACCGAGATACAGCTTCAAAACCATTTTTGCGTCAACCTTGTTAAGTTTGTGCATTTATTACTTTTGAACAAAGATAAATATCAAAATTCTGTTCGGTCATTTCTATGCGGCTCACTCCAAAGATCACCTGTGCCAAATTTCATAACATTTGCACCAAATTTAAAGGAGGAGTAGCGAAAAAACAAAATACTGTACATTTCAAAATGGCTGCTACTGTAATGGGTGGAGTCTTACTGTAAGGTATTAAAAACAACAAGCATGAGGAGAGCAATCACATGTACTAAGTAGAATTTTCACAGATCAAACAGATCTGCAGTTATAACCATTTGAACATTGAATTTTTGCACTGCTGGTGGCGCTATAGAGTTACTGCTAGAGACCCCATTTTTGGCCACCTGACTATTTATTACCACCACTACAACTGTGCCAAATTTCATAATTTTCCTACATACGGTTCATAGGGCTGCCATAGACACCAATGGCTAAGAAGAAGAAAAAAGTACAATTCCAATAGGTGTCTCAGCACCTTCGGTGCTTGACCCCTAAATATAGCTGCAAGCAGCAATTGCGGGGTCAAGCACCTTCGGCGCAATGCACACACAGCACAGCAAGCACACAAAGCACAGCAAGCTCACAATGCACAGCAAATACACAAAGCACAGCAATTACACAAATCACAGCAGGCACACAAAGCACAGCAAGCTCACAAAGCACAGCAAGCTCACAATGCACATCAAGCACACAAAGCACAGCAATTACACAAATCACAGCAGGCACACAAAGCACAGCAAGCTCACAAAGCACAGCAAGCACACAAAGCACAGCAAGCTCACAAGGCACAGCAAGCACACAAAGCACAGCAATTACACAAATCACAGCAGGCACACAAAGCACAACAAGCTCACAAAGCACAGCAAGCACACAAAGCACAGCAAACACAAAGCACAACAAGCACACAAAGCATAGCAAGAACACAAAGCACAGCAATTACACAAATCACAGCCGGCACACAAAGCACAGCAAGCTCACAAAGCACAGCAAGCACACAAAGCACAGCAAGCACACAAAGCACAGCAAGCACAGCAATTACATAAATCACAGCAGGCACACAAAGCACAGCAAGCTCACAAAGCACACAAAGCACAGCAAGCACACAAAGCATAGCAAGCTCGCAAAGCACACCAAGCACACAAAGCACAGCAAGCTCACAAAGCACAGCAAGAACCACCATAATGCAGAGCAACAACAGCAAACATGGAAAAATAGAACACATGTGAACTACAGACAGGTTGAGAAGAATTGATGAGGAAGAACAAAACGTCATGACTCAGGTGGGATTTGAACCCAGAAACTCAAAATCTCAATGCATATGATTAACTAGATGCGCCACTCAGTTGACACAGTTCATGAAGCAGCAGACAAGACATTAGAGAGCTGAAAGGATTAACATATGTCAATCACCAAAGATGCAGGAAAGACACAGCAGAAGCACCACAATGCAGAGCAACAACAGCAAACATGGAAAAATAGAACACATGTGAACTACAGACAGGTTGAGAAGAATTGATGAGGAAGAACAAAACATCATGACTCAGGTGGGATTCGAACCCAGGAACTTAGAATCTAAAGGCAATTGGTTAACTAGATGCGCCACTCAGTTTACACAGTTCATGAGGCAGCAGACAAGAGATTAGAGAGCTGAAAGGATTAACATGTCAATCACCAAAGATGCAGAATTGACACAGCAGAAGTAGAAATAACAGAAATACAATGTACATGAGTTCAAGTGAAATTGAAGACAAGCAGACCATTATGTATAGTGATGCTATACAATGTAATATACAGTCACATTAATTTATTACTATGACAAATAGACAACGTCACAGGCACGGTAAACTTTAGAGTGGTATTTCTAAGAAAGAGAACAGAATATCAAAAATCTGTTCGGTCTATGGTAGAGAAATTTTGAGTGTTTTATCTTAAGCTTAGTATAAATGTTTTATATAAAGTATACTTTTAATGTGTTTTATGGTTGAGGCCTAAATGAATTGAGTTGTCTCTCTGTTGCTTGCCATGACAGTGTTTTTCCACAGCTAGGCCTGGATAGGGGACGTGTGACCTTGGTAAGAATAGCAAGATAGCTTTATGACGCATTAGAAAACAAAGGCATTGTGTTTTACCAGCAATGGCTGTCTTTTTGTGTAGCAACTTAAAGGTCGCAAAGATACAGGACCAGTACAAACAGATTGTTCGAATGGGAGGGCTACTAAAACTGGGGCACTATTTAAATCACTGAGAAACTCAGAACGGGGTCATTGTCATAGTCATTGTCATCATCATTTTATCAATGCAGGTGTATACACCCTATGACCAGTATTGTGTTTCAAGCTGTCTGACACAATTCTTTAATAAAATACTTTAAAGATAATTTTACATCTCAACCGTCTCTGATTCTCCTGAAAAAATCCACTACATTTTGGCGCTGCGAGCAGGGTTACAAGAGAGAACATTGGACAACCGAGTGGGATCGTTCAGAGGCTGTTCACGGTCGGGGGGAGATGTTCTCCAACCTGAGTCGATTGTTTTGTCTTTGTGGGTGTTAAACTGCTAAGGCTGGCCAGCCGCTTGCTTCTTAAATTAAGGTAGGCAAAGCGTTATGGCATTTTTTCACCTGCATTGATGAGATTTTTGACTCTGTTTGGAAAACACAGACAGCTCGGCGTTTTCATTTGAATTCCTTAATTCTCTCTGTAACTCATAAACGAACTATTGCTATTAATGAGAAGGGACTTGTGGATGATATTACAAGATAAATTCTCTCTAATAGGGAAACCTGGTCTTCCGAGTAAAGTGTACTCTTATCTGAGGGTCAAGAGGACCCAGCTGTGAAACAGTTGATGGAAATTAATATTAACATAGCCAAGAGGGCGTTGACTGTTAATAGCCAAGAGGGCATTTAATTATACTAAATTTTGTTGATTTTATGGACTCAAACTAAAACATTAATTTTGAAACAAAATTTTGTAAAGCCAGTGGGCTGATTTAAATAAGAGTATCTGAGATGAGTACGGATATATCTTTTTAAAGGAAAGAAAAACCAGTGGGTTGATTGTGAGCTGTTTCCTGGTGTAACTGGTTAAGTTACGAAACAAAGTGAGATAAGAGAGAAGATTTTTGTTAAGGGAGAACCAGTGGGTTGCTTAAATGAGTATTTGAGAGTAATTTATCGATGAACTATGATACTATAAATTGCTCTGTAAAACAAATATGAAGAGTTTGCATAGTTTGTGTTCCAAGGAGCTTAGAACGTGCAAACGAGGGTGAGCGAGAGAGTCTGGAGTGCGGGAAAAACCAGTGGGTTGCTTGAGTGAGTGTTTATGTGTGCCTCTATCGATGAACTGTGATACTATAGAGAAGCTCACTGATATGGACACAGTGTTCAAGGGTGCTTTATCGATGAACTATGATACTATAAAGTATTCTTTGAGATGAACACAGTGTTTAACCACTTGCCTGTCACTCCACCCTTTAGAGTGGGGGGTGAAAAGTTGATGTGCAGGTTCAAATTAATATAACTTTGGCATTTTTTGGTCTAAAAGATTAATCTTGGTCTTGTTTTAAAGAAGACAATGTAAGTGTGTTGCCCTTTAAGAAATTTAACTTTTAAACATCTGGTTTATTTTTGTTGATGCATATTCTCAGATAAAATTAGAAGTTCATAATTACTTTTTGGTTTATCTACCTCATTTGTAAAAATTTATATTATTTGTTACATGATGATGTCATTTCCTGTTTGGTCACTTCCTGTCAGTTGTTCCTGGTCCTACTTGAAAACATGAGACAGTCATCGTGTGCTCTCACTTTCAATCTATTGCATCCACTTTAATACTTCATAGAGGCAATGCCGTAAGTTCATCTATGTGACATTAGACATGTTAAGGATTATATATTTGTAAAGATTTTGTTAAAAAGGTGGTGTTTGATATGTTATTAAAAACAAGCTAACAGTGATGCTAATAGCCATTATAGCTGCTACTACAGTGAGAACAGCTGTGATTGTGATTGTACACATTGTTGAGACATTTATAATTGTATGAATAATGGAGACATGTACATTGAATATTGTTGTATTGTTTTATTACAGTTTTCACCGCAACATGTTTATGAAAAGAGAGTGACAGTAAATGATCAACCTTACTACGACTCTGTCTTCATTGGCTGTGGTTTAACTTGGTGTTTAGTCAGAGTTTCAACACACTGCACGAGAACACTATAGTGAAAAGGCACCATTTGATGTTTAAAGTGGATAAGATGGCAGCAAACAGCAAGTCGTCTGTGTACAGCGCTAGAAGTGGCAAGTCATCCACGTCATCTACGAGCGCAGCTCACGCCCGGGCCAGAGCTGAAGCTGCTAAAGTAAGAGCATCATATGCCAGCCAAGAGGCTAAGTTAAAAATTGAAAAGGCTGCAAAAGAAGCTCAAAATCAACTGGAAACTGTAAGAATAGACACTGAGTTGGAAGTGCTAACGCTACATAGAGAAGCTGATGCAGCCGCTGTGGAGGCACAAGTGCTGGAAGATGCTGAACTATCAATGCATGCTGCAGTTGAAAGGGGAAGATCTGAATCGGAGAAAGTTAAAATTGAACGTACAAGTGAATATGTCAATTCTCAAATCAACCTTCAGAGTCATTCTCCCTCTCCAGTCTTATCGGCCTTACCTGTCACTCCTCCATCTCACGCTGACTCACATAACAGCTTCATAACATGGAGTCCGCCTGTGAAAGACATTTCACATAAACAGTCTATCCATAAGCCAAAGTCTGAGAAAGCTGATAGTATGCACTTACCCTCAACAAACCTACCTGATCTGTCTGCAGGTGCGATGAAGTCTGAAGTCAGAAGCCCCATCATGAATATGCACGCAAAGTCATATGTCCCTCGATACATTCCTCAAGTTAACACGGCACCTCAATCAGAGCCTTTGGCACAGTATATAGCACGACGGGACCTTGTTAATTCAGGACTGTATCAATTTGATGATAAGCCCGAAAATTATCGGTCATGGTATTCTTCATTCACCAGTGCAGCTCGTGAAGTTCACCTCACAGCAAGCCAAGAGTTAGACCTCATGACTAAATGGCTGGGAAAAGAATCTGGCGAACAGGTGAAACGCATCCGCTCAGTGTATGTCAACAATCCCAATCTCGCTTTACACAAAGCATGGGAGAGACTATGTGAGTGCTATGCTGCACCAGAAATCATTGAGCAGTCACTATTTCAGAGGTTGGACAGCTTTCCTAGGATTTCAGCAAAAGACCACACCAAATTACGAGAACTTGGAGATTTACTTATGGAAATCCAAGGTGCTAAAGAAGATGGTTATCTCATAGGTCTGTCATACCTTGACACTTCACGCGGAATTGGACCAATTGTAGACAAGCTTCCATATGGGCTTCAGGACAAGTGGGTGACTTCTGGTTCATTCTACAAGGAAGAAAACTACAGTTAGTTTCCTCCCTTTGAGTATTTCTGTAACTTTGTGTGCCATGAGGCAAAGAAACGACACGACCCTAGCTTTATGCATCAAAGCAGTGCTACAGCACCCACAAAACCTGACAGATCCATTGTGAAGAGTTTCCATACCAACAAACCCGTCTCAGTGCATAAAACAAACGTGTATGCGGCCAATGACGACCCTAATAAAAATTGTCCATTGCACAATAAACCACACCCCTTGAAAAAATGCAGAACATTCAGAAACAAACTCCTCGATGACAGAAAGGCCTTCCTCAAGGAGAAAGGAATATGTTTCAAATGCTGTTCTTCGGTTTCGCACCTCGCCAAAGAATGCAAGTCTTCTGTGAAGTGCACGGAATGTGGCAGCACTAATCATGATGCGGCCATGCACCCAGGCCCATCACCTCAAGCAGCTAAGGCTTCTTCACCACCACAAGAGGATGGCGGGGAGGGAGAAGATGGTTCTAACATGGCTGTTGTCAGCACAAGCTGCACAGAAGTTTGTGGTCAAGGTCAGTGGAGCCGCTCATGCTCAAAAATCTGCCTTGTGAAGATATACCCCAAGGGTTCCAAAGACTTGGCCATCAAAGCCTACGTAATTCTGGATGATCAAAGCAATCGTTCATTAGCTAGACCAGAGTTCTTTGAGCTGTTCAACGTGGAGAGCAAACCATTCTCATATAATCTCAGAACTTGCTCTGGCATTATAGGAACATCTGGTAGGAAGGCAGAAGGTTTCCAGATTGAATCACTGGATGGAAAAGTTCTCATCTCCCTTCCATCACTCCTTGAGTGTCATGAGATCTTGAATAATCGGTCTGAAATTCCAACGCCAAGTGCAGTTCTACACCAGCCCCATCTTCAAAACATTGCCAAGCACATTCCAGAACTGGAACCAGAAGCAGAAATACTTCTGTTACTTGGAAGAGATGTCATAAGGGCACACAAGGTCAGGCAGCAGATCAATGGACCAATCAACGCCCCCTTTGCCCAACGTCTGGACCTGGGCTGGGTAGTAATAGGAGAGGTGTGTCTGGGTAATGTACATAAGCCAACAGTCAATACATTCAAGACCAATGTGTTGGAAAGTGGTCGCCATTCAATCTTTCAACCCTGCACAAGCTTTATGCAAATCAAAGAGATGCAGCAAAGCTGTAACATGTCTGGCAAGGCAACTGAGAAGACACTTGGACAGGCAGTGTTTAACAGAACTGAGCATGACAACAGACCTGCTCCATCTGTGGAAGATACAACTTTCCTAAAAATAATGGACTTGAATGTCTACAGAAATGAGGCAAACAGCTGGGTAGCTCCTCTACCATTTAGAGAACCACGCAAGCCCCTGCCAAACAACAAAGGGCAAGTAGTTAATCGATTCACATCCCTGCAACGTACCCTGAAGAGGAAACCTGAGATGCAGCAGCAGTATGTGGCATTTATGAAAAAGATCTTCGATAATGGTCATGCTGAGGTAGCACCACCACTGAAAGAAGAGGATGAATGCTGGTATCTCCCAACATTCGGGGTCTACCATCCACAAAAACCCAACCAGATCAGGGTGGTCTTTGATTCCAGTGCTCGATACTCTGGTGTCTCGCTCAACGACGTGCTCCTCACAGGCCCCGACCTCAATAACTCCCTTGTGGGCGTCCTCCTACGCTTTCGGAAAGAGAAGGTTGCAATACTAGCAGACATTCAACAGATGTTCCACTGTTTCTTGGTGCGTGAAGACCATCGCAACTTCCTGCGTTTTCTATGGCACAAGGACAATGATATTAAGAAGGAAATTGTTGAGTATCGGATGAAGGTCCACGTCTTTGGAAATGGGCCGTCTCCTGCAGTGGCCATCTATGGGCTGCGAAGAGCCATCAGAGAAGGTGCACAGAAGCATGGTGCTGATACTGTCAAGTTTGTGGAAAGACATTTCTATGTTGATGATGGTTTGATATCTGTACCATCTGAAGCTGAGGCAATTGATTTGCTACAACGAACACAGGCTTCACTTGCTGAGTCAAATCTCCGCCTACACAAGTTTGCTTCAAACTCTCAGACAGTCATGGAAGCTTTCCCACCTGACGATTGTGCTCCAGTAATCAAGGACTTAGACCTGAGTGGAGAGACTTCACCCACACAACGGAGTTTAGGTCTGCTGTGGGAGATCACAACTGACACATTCACCTACTCCACATCGACCATTAACAAACCAGTCACCCGCCGTGGAGTCCTTTCCACTGTCAACAGTGTTTTCGATCCTCTGGGTCTACTGGCACCTGTCACGATCCAGGGAAGAGCCCTTCTCAGAGAACTTACCTCTGAACTGTCTGACTGGGACACGCCCCTCCCAGAGGACAAACTTAGCAAATGGGAAGCCTGGAGAGATTCTCTGCAAGACTTAAAACAGCTTCATGTTCGACGTACATACACAACCACTTCACTCACTGAAGCTGTGCACACAGAATTGTGTGTATTCTCAGATGCATCAACAAAGGCCATAGGTACTGTGGCTTATCTGAAAGCACTTCAGAAAGATGGGAAAGTTGAAGTAGGATTTGTTATGGGCAAGGCAAAGCTGGCACCCCTGTCCAAACCTACAATCCCAAGGCTTGAGCTGTGTGCTGCTGTCTTAGCAGTAGAGATGGCAGATCTCATCCAGGATGAGCTAGATCTAGGGTTGAATGATGTAAAGTTCTTTACAGACAGCAAGGTGGTCCTTGGCTACATTTATAATGAGTCGAAACGATTCTATGTTTATGTTCACAATAGAGTCCAACGTATCCGCCAGTCCTCAAGACCTGAGCAGTGGCACTATGTACGTACGGAAGAAAACCCTGCAGATCATGCATCGAGATCCTTACCTGCATCCTGTCTTGTGCAGACTTCTTGGTTCACCGGTCCCTCCTTCCTGCATCAGCCACCTGTAGAGAAAACACAAACAAATGAGACATTTGAGCTAATTGAACCTGAAAAGGACTCAGAAATCCAGCCACAAGTACAAACATGTGCTACTAACCTGGAAAAACCAGAGCTTACCTCTGACCGATTTCAAAGGTTCTCCACCTTTGCTTCCCTAGTAAGAGGAGTAGCATTTCTAGTTCACATGGCAAAATCCTGCAAACACACGAACCAAAACAGTAAATGCAAAGGTTGGCACCGATGCGACTTACCTCGTACTCCAGATGAAATGGACCAAGCAAGGAACGTTATCCTTAAAGCAACACAAAAAGCTGCTTTTGCGAAAGAACTGTCAGCTCTCCAATCTAACCAAGCTGTATCCAAAAGTAGCCGCTTGTGGAAACTCAGTCCAGTCATAGAGAATGATTTCATCTGTGTTGGAGGACGACTAAAGCACTCTCAGGTTGCAGCTGCAGAAAAGAACCCAATAATTCTGCCCAAAGATAGCCACATCTCCCTACTGCTCACTCGGCATCACCATGAGCAAGTGAAACATCAAGGCCGTCACTTGACCGAAGGAGCAATTAGGGCAGCAGGGCTGTGGATCTTGGGAGGCAAGGGACTGGTCAATTCAGTACTCCACAAATGCATAATTTGTCGCAAGCTGCGCGGAAAGCTGGAAGAACAGCGCATGGCGGACCTGCCATCTGAACGCCTCAAAACCTGCCCTCCTTTTACATATGTGGGGCTAGATGTATTTGGACCCTGGTCTGTCACAACCAGACGCACCAGAGGAGGACAGGCAGAAAGCAAGCGGTGGGCCATCATGTTCTGCTGTATGAGTTCGAGAGCCGTACATGTTGAGGTCATAGAGTCTATGGACACCTCAAGCTGCATAAATGCTCTCAGACGATTCTTTGCACTCAGAGGACCTGCAAAACAGCTCCGTTCCGATTGCGGTACAAATTTCATTGGAGCATGCAAGGAGCTTGGAATGGACAAAATGGTGCAGCGGTACCTCAGTGAACAAGGATGCAGCTGGGAATTCAACCCACCACATAGTTCTCACATGGGAGGCTCGTGGGAGCGTATGATTGGCATTGCCAGAAGAATATTAGATTCAATGTTTCTGCAGCTGAACACTCGCTTAACCCATGATGTTCTTTGTACACTGATGGCAGAAGTTACTGCTATCATTAATGCACGACCACTCTTACCCGTCTCTGCAGACCCGGAACAGCCTTTCATACTTTCACCATCAATGCTTCTTACCCAGAAGACAGGAGTTCCACCTCCTCCTGGAGACTTCTCAGACAGGGACCTGTACACAAAGCAATGGAGACAAGTTCAGGCTCTTGCAAACCAGTTCTGGACCCGTTGGAGCCGTGAATACTTACCTTGCTTGCAGCAAAGACAGAAGTGGACAGTACCTCGCAAAAACCTTCAAGTTGGAGATGTAGTTCTGCTCAGGGACAAGCAGATAGCCCGTAACTGCTGGCCTATGGCTAGAATCACTGCCATATTCCCTGGACTGGATGGTCATGTAAGAAAAGTTGAGGTAACTACAAGTGATCAAGGCAATTTAAAAACATTTCTAAGGCCAATTGCAGAAGTTGTTCTACTTCTACCTAAAGACTGATCTAGAGGTTAAGGTTCAACACTCTAACAAGTTCATAGTGACCTCACTTAGGTCAGGCGGGGAGTGTGTTGCCCTTTAAGAAATTTCACTTTTAAACATCTGGTTTATTTTTGTTGATACATATTCTCAGATAAAATTAGAAGTTCATAATTACTTTTTGGTTTATCTACCTCATTTGTAAAAATTTATATTATTTGTTACATGATGATGTCATTTCCTGTTTGGTCACTTCCTGTCAGTTGTTCCTGGTCCTACTTGAAAACATGAGACAGTCATCGTGTGCTCTTACTTTCAATCTATTGCATCCACTTTAATACTTCATAGAGGCAATGCCGTAAGTTCATCTATGTGACATTAGATATGTTAAGGATTATATATTTGTAAAGATTTTGTTAAAAAGGTGATGTTTGATATGTTATTAAAAACAAGCTAACAGTGATGCTAATAGCCATTATAGCTGCTACTACAGTGAGAACAGCTGTGATTGTGATTGTACACATTGTTGAGACATTTATAATTGTATGAATAATGGAGACATGTACATTGAATATTGTTGTATTGTTTTATTACAGTTTTCACCGCAACATGTTTATGAAAAGAGAGTGACAGTAAATGATCAACCTTACTACGACTCTGTCTTCATTGGCTGTGGTTTAACTTGGTGTTTAGTCAGAGTTTCAACACACTGCACGAGAACACTATAGTAAGGTTTTTCACTGATGTTTCTGGAGGTGAAAATATTTAACAGAAAAATTGTTATAGCAGTTTAAATTTATTATAATAATTAAAAATAATGCAATAACATATTAATGTGATAAATAAAATTATAAAAATGAAAATGTTTCACAAAAGTAATAATGTAAACATGAGGCCATATGTCTCAAGCAGTTGTGATCCAAATATTAAGTTAAAATCACCAAAAATGAGGTTTGTGTAACACTTTTAGTGGTTTTACCAACAACGGCCACTAGATGTCAACGGTTTGCTGCATTCTCTTGTCACAAATTGATAAAATACTGTCACTGTATTATTATAACTGCTAAAACGTTTTGAAATATGAAAACTACATTCTTGGAGCTTTCCAATGATATATAGTTTGTCAATATTTTTGAAGATTTATAATATGATATTAGAATTATGAATATATAAAATTAATATGCATTCCTATGGGGGGTGGGGTCATGTAACTAAAAACTGTCACTACATTATTTCTATCATCAGATGACCTTGAAATATAAAAACTACATTCTGAGAGCTTTCCAAAGATATATAGTTTGACAAGATTTTTAAGGTTTGGAATAGGGTATTAGTGCTATACATTTGTAAAAACAAATTGGGCCTACATGTTGGCCTGTGACCTTTTAGAAATTGACTCTCACTACGTCATTTCTTTCCCAAAATTTTGATGAAATATGAAAACTACACTCTAAGAGCTTTCCAAAGATATATAGTTTGACAAGATTTTTTAGGTTTAGAACAGGGTATTAGTGCTATACATATGTAAAAACAAATTGGGTCCACCTGTGGCCCGTGACGTTTTAGAAACTGACTCTCACTACGTCATAATTTTCCAAAAATTGTGATGAAATATGAAAACTACACTCTTAGAGCTTTCCAAAGATATATAGTTTGTCAAGATTTTTAGGTTTAGGATAGGGTATTAGTATTATAAATATGTAAAAACAATGTGGGCCCGCTTGAGGGCCTGTGGCCTTTTAGAAAATGACTCACACTATGTCAATATTTTCCCAAAATGATGATGACAAATGAAAACTACACTCTTAGAGCTTTCCATTGATATACAGTTTGTCATGATTGGATAAGAATTCATATGCAAAACACTGAAGTAATTGTAGGCATCCCACCAGTGGGACAATGACATTTAGCAGGACATAAATGTTTTGAGGCGCACTCTCTTCATAAAGTAATCAATTACTCTCCCTACATAATTTATTTTATAAAACACTGCTGAAATATGTATTCTAGAGGCTTAGACCTTTCCAAAAATATATAGTTTGTCATGATTCAATAAACATTTACATCCAAAATATTGAAGTAAACCTAGGTGTTCCTCTACAGGAACAGTGACAGTTAAGTGGTTAAGGGTAATTTATCGATGAACTATGATACTATAAATTACTCTATCAAGTAAACACGGGAGAGACAAGGGAAAAAGCTTCGGTCCAACTTAAAGTTAAAAAAAGTGTTTATTAATTGCTGCATGGTAAGGATTTACCATAAGTGAATTGTTTTAGAACAACCCAAGAATATTTCTGCATTTTATTCAACCCATATGAGAATTTTGATTTTGAAAGTTAGGGGTAAGAGTTATCCTGTGTGAAAAATATTGTCCATGATTGAATGTCAGTTGTTACTGAAAACATTGAATTTTGGTGGAACCTGAAATCTTTATCTAATATTGAAAAGTCATTATTGAGTGTATTTGATTTGACAAAAGAAAAGTTAACAGAAGGAAGTTTAACAATTAAAACAATTAAAAGCCTCTGAGATCAATACAGTTACGTCTGCATTTAAAATAGCCCAATTAATCAGAGAGATTTTTTGTGTTAGTTTTAGTTGGCCTGAGATAAGAAGTTTTTCCAGTTGTAAGATTAATGTGTCAAGGACAATTGTGGGATATAGAGAACTGAGCATTGTAAGTGCTAAGTTTAAGTTTGAATCAAATCTTAAAAGTGGTTGTGTGACAGATAAAGTGACTGGTGAAAAGGAGATCATTTACATACTTGTGGGACCCTTTGTGACATTTTATAGTGCAGAGAAGTGCATTGATTTATTGTTAAATAAATAAAGCAAACAACCATTTAGTGTAACATGGAAGCAGCAACCAAAGAATTAGAGCGTGCTATCACTGTGGCCCCGGTAGAATGGTGTAACTTACAAGAAAAAGGGTTTGATGGTAAAGCATTGGCTAAGTGGTGTAATGATCTAAAATGGTATACCAGAAGTAACAAATATAAGAAAGGAGAGCAGCCTCCCTTTCACTGGCCAGAACAGGGAACGTGGCATAAAGAAAAAATAAAGAGTATGAAAATTTGGATGACTAATTATATAGCTAATCAGGATCTGAAAACCAAGAAAGATGGAAAGAAGAAAAAGAGAAAAGCTTTGTTAGATGGAATGGAATTGTGGGAAAAAGCTAGAGGTTGCTGGAGTAAGGAAGCTAAAAGAGTAATGGCTGATAGAGAAGACATCAGAGCTCAAGAGCTGGCAAAGCACAACGAAAGAACAGAAAAGAGAAGATTGCTAGAACAGCCAGTAGACACTGCAAACCAATGACCTGTTGTAACTAAAACAGTTAAGCCACCGCCCTTTGCACTGCCCACTGCCTCTGCCTCCCTCAATCCATGCCCCCCCTTTACCACACACACAAACTGCCCTCCCTCTACCGCACACACAAACAGCCCTCCCTTCACAGCTCTCTCTGAGAGTCGCCCTCCCTTTCCCACGCTCTCTGAAAGTCACCCTCCCTTAACTGCTCACACTCCAGCCCCAACCACCCCTGTTGCTTCACCAGATGCTAGCACACTGTATCCAGTTATTAAAGGAACTATGCAGCTTAAAGGGGAATTAGAAGTTGAGGGAAATGTGGAACTGTATGATGAGATGCATAGAGGCAAAGAAGGATCATTCAGTGAACAAAGTCAGGCAGCAGGAGGAGCTAGTCAGTATACCAGGACTCAGTTAGAACATCTGAACAGACTAATTGAACAGAGAGCCAAGGAAATAACAGAATTAACTAAAGAGGTGAAGTTTTTGGGTTTAGCAGGGCTATCGCAGGACAGAGAGCTGGGTAAAAGATTACAAGAGGAAGAAAGGATGATTTTGGAGCAAGAAAGGCAGGATAGAGAGATAGCAAAAGAAAGGGTGCTTAAGCAACAAAAGGTCAGGGCAGTGCAGGCTATGGAACAGAGAAAGCGAGAAACTGATGACTGGCTAAATATGAAAATGACACAAGAGTACCCAGCCTCTAAAGGTGGTATAGATATGACAAAAATGGATTAAGAACTTACAGAGCTAAGATGTTGGTAGAGGAGAGAAACAGAGAATTGGAGCATAGGGACACATTAGCTTTAGACTTTGACCCAATAGAGGACAGATCCCCGTTATTGAAAAGCACCCCTAGAGGTGGAATGACTGAGCCAGGTGTGAGTGTATTTCCGTTGCGTATTGAAGGGAAAACAGCTGTGTATGTCCCATGGGCTCATAGGGATTAAGAGACTATAATAAATCGGTTGCCAAGTTTAAGAGACGGTGCTGGTCCCTGGATCGGTGCGTTAGAGAAAGAGACGCAAGGTACAAGATTGGCGGTGGGTGACATAAAAGCCTTACTGGCAAAAATCACTAGTTTGAGGGAAATGGAGGATGTGTTGTTGTCAGCAGGTATGGGACAGAGTGTGGTTTCGTCTGATTTTGACGGCCAGGCTCTTGAGTGTTACAGAGGCAGACTTTGGGGTGCCTTGAGAACTGAGTTCCCTGTCAAGTTTGACAGCACCAAACTGACCCCCGCTGCACTGGGTCAGGAGAACTGTGCACTGTGGATTGCTTAAAACATGCAAACTTGGAGAGGGCAGGGGCTGAGAAAAGATCCCACTGACCCAAGAGACTTTGAAACCAGACTGTTCAGAAAGGAACTGCTGGACGCACTGCCAGTGCATGTGCAAAACAAACTGAGTGACACCCCAGGGCTAGATGCAATGCCACACAGCAAGTGGGTGGAGACCCTGAAACACCATGCCTCCAAACACCAGAAACACGAAAGAGACTTAGAGCAACAAGCTAAAGAGACTGAACGAAAGTTGGCTCAAGTTAGTCTGGAAGAAAAGAAAAGACACAAAGACATTAGTAAGGCCCCCAGGGGAACCTATGTAGCGGGATGGGCAGGGTCATAAGAGTCAGCGAGCCACTCTCAGGGCGAAATGGTGGCAACACACCCTCCTAACAAGTCTGAAAAGGTAGCAGATCTGCCAAAACAAGCTGCAGATCAAACCCAAAATCAGAACCCATGGCAGCACCCTCAGGGCGCAGTCCCGTGTCAACCAGTAGTTGTGAATGTAATGGCACCTAGTGGACAGAGTAGATGAATTATTTTTTGAAGATGGCCAAGGGGCAGAGGAAGGGGATATTTTCAGAACAGGGCATCCGCTGATCTGGATCCATATTTCGGGCAAAACAATGTTTGCTGGGGATGTGGG
The DNA here is from genome assembly GCF_027580225.2 of Misgurnus anguillicaudatus. Taxonomy (NCBI): domain Eukaryota; kingdom Metazoa; phylum Chordata; class Actinopteri; order Cypriniformes; family Cobitidae; genus Misgurnus; species Misgurnus anguillicaudatus. The sequence continues at coordinate 25,778,206 of NC_073339.2, forward strand.
GAGAATACTCATGCTAGGCGTGACTGTCCAAAAAACCCATGGAAGCAATAGGGGTGTTCGGAGGGTCCAATTAACCAACAGGTAGCATTATCCAAAAATGATTGGGAAGAACCTAAATTAACATGCATAATTAAAGGAGTGAAAATTGAATGTTTAATTGACACCGGCACTACATGCAGCTCAATTGATCCAAAATTGGTACCTGGGGTTGTTGCATCACAATCATCTGTTAGAACAATGGGATTCTGTGGAAAACCTATGGAAATGTGTCTGTCAGAACTAATTATGGTTCAGATAGAAGGAAAAACTGTTGTAAATCAATTTCTGATGGCACCTCAGGTTCCGATCACATTGATTGGAAGGGACATTTTGTGTAAATTAGATGCTACCATCAAAACCACACCACAGGGATTAACATTGCAGTGTCTAACCAAAATAACTAGAAGACATTGAGTTGAGAAGTGAAGGAGTGCTGGTTTGAAAGACTGGAGTAGCAGTGAGAATCAGCAGTTTTAAGATAGATAATTTTGCTGTGGAAGGAAGCCACCCCCATGTGAAAGTGTGGGTGTGGGGAAATCATAGGGCTAGGGACCCAGAACCTTATGTGAAAAAGTAATATTCAATTGAATGGGAAGAAGGAGAGGATGGCTGGATGGAGAACAGGGAGCTAGGTTGGTATCTAATTCCATTAAAAATGACTGAGACAGGTATACAGCAGAAGCAAATAATAATTTTACAGGACAAAATTAAAAGATAAGCTAGTTATCCCCAGAGATGAGAGGGAGTATGCTTGCAATATGTAGATGATATTTTGATAGCACACAACAACAGAGAGGGGTTTGAGAAATTAACCAAACAAGTTTTGAACAGACTGTATGACATAAAAATGTATAAAAGTATCAAAATAAAAGCTGATTTTGGCTAAAACCAGTGTACAATAACTATAAAAAGTAATCTTTGAAGGGCAAAAATAAATTTGTGACAAACACCACAGAACCATGCTTTACTATCCATAGCAAAACACAGTGAAGCAAATGATGGAATTAATGGGAGCCATAGGGTATTGTAGTTCATACCAGAGTTAATACCAGAATATGCCAGTAGGGTAAATTAATTTAGGAAATTTAAATGTGAGGACATGGGGAAAAAAAATCAGACAGATGTTGTTATATTGTAGTGAAGGCACACCACAGGTTTGTATAACAGAAGGAATTCATTTATTGACAAAGGAAATGAAAAAGCAAATAAGGAAGCAAAATTAGGCGCAGCAAAACCAGAGTGAGCTGAAACCATGTCCATGGTAGTGACAAGGTCAGGTAAAAAGAATGAAAGTGAACAGGTGAGCATTTCCGCAGACGTAACTGTTGATGAAATCAGAGACATGCAAAATACAGCGTAACAAATTGAAAAGATGGAGTGGCAAAGCAGAGGTATTGTCAATGTCAAAGGTTTGTGGAGAACCGAGCAACAACAATTAGTAATACCATCTAGAATGGAGAAAATGGTAATGATGAACGCGCATGGTAGTGAACATTGCGCGAGGGGGGAGATGATAGATAAGATTTTGAGACAACAGGGTTTCTGGTTTATCAATATGTAAAACTAAATTAGCGAATTTTTGTCAGAATGTGACATAGGCTATATATGAAAAGAAATGTCAAATCAGCAGTACATCCAATGCGTCTGTTTCCAAGTGTGGAAGGACCATTTGTGCATTTAGTGATGGATTTTGTAGATAGATCCACCCAATTAAGAAGAAAATGTGTTTTTTCGAGATGGACAGAAGCTTATCCAGTGTGAACGCAGAGTGCGCAAGCAGTGGCTGGAGCACTTAAGAGGGAAGTGGTCCCAAGATTTGGGCTTCCCAAGGTATTGCAGGCAGATAATGGACCAGGATTTCAGGCCAACCTGTTGAGAAAAGCACTTGCTAGGGTAGGAATAACCCAAAAATTTGGATCAGTGTATCATCCACAGTCTCAAGTGGCGGTTGAGAGGTGTAACAATTTACTTAAATCAAAAATAGACAAAATCTGTGCAAAGACTAAACTAAATTGGGTTCAGGCCTTACCAATAGCGCTCATGGCCATAAGATCTAGTACTAACAGGGAAACGCGTTTATCCCCTCATGAAATGGTCACAAGGAGACCAATGTTCAAAGCTAACCAAAATTAATTGAATTTGGAGCATAAGGAGGATCTAAAAAATGAAATTAATGAATATATTGCTGAACTAATGAGAAACCATAAAGCTATTTTACAGATTGAAAGCAGGCCCAGAGAGACACCTGGTGACGAGACTGCAACACCTTTTCCTGTAGAAACCGGGGTGTAGATCAAAGTTTACTAGCGTAAGTGGGATGAACCCAGACGAGAAGGCTCGTATGAGGTCATAGAAGCTAGCCCAACAGCTGTTAAGGTAAAATGTTCCTAATTGTGGTATTATAATACTCTTTGCTTTCAGGTACCAGAGAAGATAACCACGGCGACTGTCTCTATGTCATTATGTTGAAATAACCATATGATAAATAAACACTGTAACCTTATTTTTTAGATAGTGATGTGATGAACCATAGAAACTGGATTTGGAGATCACAATGAATGGGTAATGTATGATCAAAGCATTTAAGGATATGGAGGATGAAGATTGCATGAATGTTGTTTATTTGTTTCTAATAATGAAAATGTTTCTCCCACCAAATGTACAGGCTTATAAGGGTAATTGTACATGTTTTAAGATAACCATTTCACAGATGTGTGGTGCCAAAGAGAGATTGATGTTTCAAATGACAAAGAGGAATACAAGGCAAACTGGTTTGTAGGCCAAACCAGAGAAAGGGCAGACGTATGGTGAATGTGTGTTGACATGAATTTAAGGCCAGGTTTGAGAGTAAATTGGAAGAGAACCTGTACCCTGGTACAATTAATAAAGCTATTTCAAATGTTTTCATTCCCTGATTTTGGGAGCCTACATGATAAAGTAAGTGTTAAGAGTATTAACAGACAGAAATGAAATCTGCCTGGTGGATCTTATGATAATATGTGTATATAGAGTGTACAGTATATAGATGCCATAGGGGTTCCAAGGGGGGTGCCAGATGAATACAAAGCGAGAAATCAGATTGTTACAAGTTATGAGTAAATTCTTTTCTGGTGGTCAACCAAAAATTTGGATTGGATTAATTAATTGTATTACGTTAAGGGGATAACTGAACAAATGGGAGTAACGTCACTGATGGCACAACAAAACAGGCCGGCATTAGATATGTGGTTGGCTGAAAAGGGGGGTGTTTAAAAAATTATAAATGATGGATGCTGAAAATTTATTTCTGACAATACTGCCCCCGATGGCAGCATTATAAGTGCATTAGAAGGTTTGACCGCCTTGTCAAATGAATTGGCTGAGAACTCTGGTGTAGATGATCCGTTTACAAAAATGATGGAAAATGGTTTGGGAAATGGAGTACACTCATAACTTCTTTACTGATGTCAAATGCTGTAGCTGTTGCTATCCTTGCATTGTGTGGTTGTTGTTGCATACCATGTATCAGTGGTTTGATTGAGAAAACTATTGACAAAGGAATGGGTAAGATAATGTACCAACGGGTACAAATTAATGAGGACGACAAGGGAGATAATTTTGAGGACAACAGCCATGTGTGATGGGGAACCAACGAGGCTCTAGTACCCTCCTCCCTCACACGGCCCTCTACGCGTGCAAAGCGCATGGGTTGAAGACCGTCCAAAGCTGGAAGATGCACCCTACACGTATGCATATAGAATTCATGTTTCCTAGAAAGACTCTGTGTGGACTGCCCACCAGAGCAAAACACTCTCATGTGAGAATCATTATGTTACTGGTCATGTTAAACTGGACATAGGGTGTCACCTATACTAATGCATTTATTATTTTTATTAATGTTTATAATTTTTTTGCATTTGTTATCATTTATTAACAAGGTATTATCTTTTGCAGTGATTATTTTTATTACTATAATCTTTTATTAGTAATGCAAGTTGCAAACCTGAAGTGTGTGTAAAATAGGGAAAGGGATGGTTTTAAGCATCACTGTCCACGATGTGATGACAGTGTAACAAGCCTGGTAAGTGACTGATGGTCCAGGAATTTCCTGGGGGTGGAGGTAAAACATCCACCTAGCACGGCTTACCAGAAAGTGAAAATAATTTTTTGAAAAGATGATATGCTTGCTTTAGATTTAAAATTGAATGTTATGTTATTTTTTACATGTTGTTAATCATTACTCTTTTTTTACAGGTTGTTAATTATCATTTAAAGGATAACCCGTGTGAAATGACTGTTGAGACTAGAAAAGTGACTGAGGGTCTGGCCCTAACTGTCAGGGGTATTTTATTCTTTTATATGTTTTCTTTCTTTAAAGTACCTAGCCCGGCTTCTCTGGTATCATCAGTCGTATTTGCAGGGTGGTTATCGAAAACATTTAGTTTCCGAAGGGGGGATATATGGTAGAGAAATTTTGAGTGTTTTATCTCAAGCTTAGTATAAATGTTTTATATAAAGTATACTTTTAATGTGTTTTATGATTGAGGCCTAAATGAAGTGAGGTGTCTCTCTGTTGCTTGCCATGACAGTGTTTTTCCACAGCTAGGCCTGGATGGGGGACGTGTGACCTTGGTAAGAATAGCAAGATAGCTTTATGACGCATTAGAAAACAAAGGCATTGTGTTTTACCAGCAATGGCTGTCTTTTTGTGTAGCAACTTAAAGGTCGCAAAGATACAGGACCAGTACAAACAGATTGTTCGAATGGGAGGGCTACTAAAACTGGGGCACTATTTAAATCACTGAGAAACTCAGAACGGGGTCATTGTCATAGTCATTGTCATCATCATTTTATCAATGCAGGTGTATACACCCTATGACCAGTATTGTGTTTCAAGCTGTCTGACACAATTCTTTAATAAAATACTTTAAAGATAATTTTACATCTCAACCGTCTCTGATTCTCCTGAAAAAATCCACGACAGGTCACATCTGTGCGGATTGCTCCAAACATTATATGTGCAGAACCTGACATAAAATACACAAAATTTGTAAAAGGAGTAGCGAAAAAATCATTTACCATATGCCTTACAATAACACCTGAACATAATGTTGGAAAATGACAAACAAGGTATCGTTGCGATCAGCATAAAACAGTGAATACAATTTCACAAAGAAAATGTATATCAGACAATGTATTCAGAAGCTATAAGCAGTTCAATAAGATAGTTTATAACCCCTAGGTGGCGCTGTACTCCGACTTCCCAGGTACCTTCAGGATATCATGTCGTAGGTCCTTACCATTTTTTGCGTGGATATGTCCAATAGTTCAAAAAATATAACAATTTATTTGAAATTTCAAAATGGCGGACAGGCGGTTTGGTCAAACACGGCATAATTCACATCGACAGATGCAGCATGAAGTGAGCAATCCATAGACATCAAGATCATAATTTTCTGACAAACATTACAGAAGTTATGGGCAAAAATAGCCTATTTTATTATGTCATGACCCATAGGTGGCGCTGTCACCAAATTTGGCATGGACCCCAAGTTCATGGTCCACATGAAGTGTACCAAATTTCATTGCAATTGATCAAAGAATGACTGAGCTATAGCTTCAGAACCATTTTTGCGTCAACCTCGTTAAGTTTGCGCATTTATTACTTTTGAACAAAGATAAAAATCAAAATTCTGTTCGGTCATTTCTATGCGGCTCACTCCAAAGATCATCTGTGACAAATCTCATAAGAATTGAACCACATTTGAAGGAGGAGTAGCGAAAAAACGAAATACTGTACATTTCAAAATGGCCGCTACTGTAATGGGTGGAGTCTTACTGTAAAGTATCAAATTTAATAAGCGGGATGAGAGCAATCACGTGTACTAAGTAGAATTTTCATAGATCAAATAGTTCACCAATTATAACAGTTTGAACATTGAATTTTTGGACTACTGGTGGCGCTATAGAGTTACTGCTAAAGACCCCATTGTTGGTCACATGACTATTTATGACCATCTCTACAACTGTGCCAAATTTCATCATTTTCCTATGTACGGTTCATAGGGCTGCCATAGACTCCCATTGGGGAAAAATAATAATAATAATAAATAGCTGCAAGCAGCAACACGGGGTCAAGCACCTTCGGCGCAATGCACACAAAGCACAGCAAGCACACAAAGCACAGCAAGCTCACAATGCACAGCAAGCACACAAAGCACAGCAAGCACACAAAGCACAGCAAGCACACAAATCACAGCAGGCACACAAAGCACAGCAAGCACACAAAGCACAGCAAGCACACAAAGCACAGCAAGCACACAAAGCATAGCAAGCTCACAAAGCACACAAAGCACAGCAAGCTCACAAAGCACAGCAAGCACACAAAGCACAGCAAGCACACAAAGCACAGCAAGCACACAAAGCACAGCAAGAAACAGCACAATGCAGAGCAACAACAGCAAACATGGAAAAATAGAAAACATGTGAACTACAGACAGGTTGAGAAGAATTGATGAGGAAGAACAAAACGTCATGATTCAGGTGGGATTCGAACCCAGGAACTCAGAATCTCAATGCATGTGGTTTAACTAGATGCGCCACTCAGTTGACACAGTTCATGAGGCAGCAGACAAGAGATTAGAGAGCTGAAAGGATTAACATATGTCAATCACCAAAGATGCAGGAAAGACACAGCAGAAGCACCACAATGCAGAGCAACAACAGCAAACATGGAAAAATAGAACACATGTGAACTACAGACAGGTTGAGAAGAATTGATGAGGAAGAACAAAACATCATGACTCAGGTGGGATTCGAACCCAGGAACTCAGAATCTCAATGCATGTGGTTTAACTAGATGCGCCACTCAGTTGACACAGTTTATGAGGCAGCAGACAAGAGATTAGAGAGCTGAAAGGATTAACATATGTCAATCACCAAAGATGCAGGAAAGACACAGCAGAAGCACCACAATGCAGAGCAACAACAGCAAACATGGAAAAATAGAACACATGTGAACTACAGACAGGTTGAGAAGAATTGATGAGGAAGAACAAAACGTCATGACTCAGGTGGGATTCGAACCCAGGAACTCAGAATCTCAATGCATGTGGTTTAACTAGATGCGCCACTCAGTTGACACAGTTCATGAGGCAGCAGACAAGAGATTAGAGAGCTGAAAGGATTAACATGTCAATCACCAAAGATGCAGAATTGACACAGCAGAAGTAGAAATAACAGAAATACAATGTACATGAGTTCAAGTGAAATTGAAGACAAGCAGACCATTATGTATAGTGATGCTATACAATGTAATATACAGTCACATTAATTTATTACTATGACAAATAGACAACGTCACAGGCACGGTAAACTTTAGAGTGGTATTTCTAAGAAAGAGAACAGAATATCAAAAATCTGTTCGGTCACATCTGTGCGGATTGCTCCAAACATTATACGAGCAGAACCTGACATAAAATACACAAAATTTGTAAAAGGAGTAGCGAAAAAATCATTTACCATATGCCTTACAATAACACCTGAACATAATGTTGGAAAATGACAAACAAGGTATCGTTGCGATCAGCATAAAACAGTGAATACAATTTCACAAAGAAAATGTATATCAGACAATGTATTCAGAAGTTATAAGCAGTTCAATAAGAACTGTTATAGTTTATAACCCCTAGGTGGCGCTGTACTCTGACTTCCCAGGTACCTTCAGGATATCATGTCGAAGGTCCTTACCATTTTTTGCGCGGATATGTCCAATAGTTCAAAAAATATAACAATTTATTTGAAATTTCAAAATGGCGGACAGGCGGTTTGGTCAAACACGGCATAATTCACATCGACAGATGTGGCATGAAGTGAGCAATCCATAGACATCAAGATCATAATTTTCTGACAAACAGTTCAGAAGTTATGGGCAAAAATAGCCTATTTTATTATCTCATGACCCATAGGTGGCGCTGTCACCAAATTTGGCATGGACCCCAAGTTCATGGTCCACATGAAGTGTACCAAATTTCATTGCAATTGATCAAAGAATGACTGAGCTACAGCTTCAGAACCATTTTTGCGTCAACCTCGTTAAGTTTGCGCATTTATTACTTTTGAACAAAGATAAAAATCAAAATTCTGTTCGGTCATTTCTATGCGGCTCACTCCAAAGATCATCTGTGCCAAATCTCATAAGAATTGAACCACATTTGAAGGAGGAGTAGCGAAAAAACGAAATACTGTACATTTCAAAATGGCCGCTACTGTAATGGGTGGAGTCTTACTGTAAAGTATCAAATTCAATAAGCGGGATGAGAGCAATCACGTGTACTAAGTAGAATTTTCATAGATCAAATAGTTCACCAATTATAACATTTTGAACATTGAATTTTTGGACTACTGGTGGCGCTATAGAGTTACTGCTAAAGACCCCATTTTTGGTCACATGACTATTTATGACCATCTCTACAACTGTGCCAAATTTCATCATTTTCCTATGTACGGTTCATAGGGCTGCCATAGACTCCCATTGGGGAAAAATAATAATAATAATAATAATAATAATAAATATAGCTGCAAGCAGCAACTCGGGGCCAAGCACCTTCAGCGAAATAATGAGCACCCAAAGCAAGCACAGCAAGCACACAAAACACAGCAAGCTCACAAATCACAGCAAGCTCACAAAGCACAGCAAGCACACAAAGCACAGCCGGCACACAAAGCACAGCAGGCACACAAAGCACAGCAAGCTCACAAAGCACAGCAAGCTCACAAAGCACAGTACGCATACAAAGCACAGCAAGCACACAAAGCACAGCAAGCTCACAAAGCACAGCAAGCTCACAAAGCATAGCAAGCACACAAAGCACAGTAAGCTCACAAAACACACCAAGCACACAAAGCACATCAAACACACAAAGCACAGCAAGCTCAAAAAGCACAACAAGCTCACAAACCACAGCAAGCTCACCAAGCACAGCAACCACACCAAGCATAGCAAGCACACCAAGCATAGCAAGCACACCAAGCACAGCAAGCTCAGAAAGCACAGCAAGCACACAAAGCACAGCAAGCTCAGAAAGCACAGCAAGCACACAAAGCACATTAAGCTCACAAAGCACAGCATGCTCACAAAGCACAGCAAGCTCACAAAGCACATTAAGCTCACAAAGCACAGCATGCTCACAAAGCACAGCAAGCTCACAAAGCACAGCAAGCACACAAAGACAGCAAACTCACAAAGCACAGCAAGCACACAAAGCACAGCAAGCTCACAAAGCACAGCAAGCACCATAAAGCGCATCAAACATGCAAGGCTCAGGAATCATAGAGCAGAACCACCACAATGCAGAGCAACAACAGCAAACATGGAAAAATATAACATATGTGAACTACAGACAGGTTGAGAAGAATTGATGAGAAAGAACAAAACATTAATAGAAAAACCTAATATACGACTCAGGTGGGATTCGAACCCAAGAACTCAGAATCTCAATGCATGTGCTTTCCTGGATACGCCACTCAGTTGACACAGTTCATGGGGCAGCAGAAAAAGATTAGATATCTGCAAGGATTGACATATGTCAATCACCATAGATGCAGAATAGACACAGCAGAAGTAGAAATAACATAAATACAATGTAAATGGGTTCAAGTGAAATTGAAGACAAGCAGATCATTATGTATAGTAATGCTATACAATGTAATATACAGTCATATTAATTTACTATGGCAAATAGACAACGTCACAGGCACGGTCAACTTTGGAGTGGTATTTCTAAGAAAGATAACATAATATCAAAAATCTGTTCAGTCATTTCTGTGCGGATTGCTCCAAACATTATACGAGCAGAACCTGGCAAAAAATAAACAAAATTTGTAAAAGGAGTAGCGGAAAAATCATCTACCAAATGCTTTACGATAATACATGAACAGAATGTTGGAAAATGACAAATGAGGTATCGTTGCAACCGGCATAAACCAGTGAATACAATTTCAGAAAGAAATTGATATCAGACAAAGTATTCCGAAGTTATAAGCAGTTCCATAAGAACTGTTATAGTTTATTACCCCTAGGTGGCGCTGTACTCTGACTTCCCAGGTACCTTCAGGGCATCATGTCAAAGCTCCTTACCACTTTTTGCACGGATATGTGCAATAGTTCAAAAAATATAACAATTCATGTGAAATTTCAAAATGGCGGACAGGCGGTTTGGTCAAACCCGGCATAATACACATCGACAGATGCGGCATGAGCCAAGCAATCCATAGACATCAAGATCTTAATTTTCTGACAAACAGTTCAGAAGTTATGGGCAAAAATAGCCTATTTTCATATCTCATGACTCATAGGTGGCGCTGTCACCAAATTTGATATGGACCCCCAGTTCATGGTCAACATGAAGTGTACCAAATTTCATTTCAATTGATCAAAGAATGACCGAGGTACAGCTTCAGAACCATTATTGCATCAACCTCATTAAGTTCACGCATTTATTACTTTTGCATAAAGATAAATATCAAAATTCTGTTCGGTCATTTCTATGCAACTCACTACAAAGATCATCTGTGACAAACTTCATAACAATTGAACCAAATTTGAATGAGGAGTAGCGAAAAAACAAACAACTGTACATTTCAAAATGGCCACTACTGTAATGGGAGGAGTCTTACTGTAAGGTATTAAAATCAATTAATGTGAGAAGGGCAATCACGTGTACTAAGTAGAATTTTCACAGTTCAAATGTATCATTAGTTATAACAGTTCGAACATTGAATTTTTGATCTGCTGGTGGCGCTATAGAGTTACTGCTAGAGACCCCATTATTGGTCACATGACTATTTAGGACCACCACTACAATTGTGCCAAATTTCATCATTCTACTACTTATGGTTCATAGGGCTGCCATAGACTCCCATTGGACAAGAGTAAGAATAATAATAATAATAATACTAACAATAGCAATAGGTGTCTCAGCACCTTCGGTGCTTGACCCCTAATAATACTAACAAAAACAATAGGTGTCTCAGCACCTTCGGTGCTTGACCCCTAATAATAATACTAACAAAAACAATAGGTGTCTCAGCACCTTCGGTGCTTGACCCCTAATAATACTAACAGAAACAGTAGGTGTCTCAGCACCTTCGGTGCTTGACCCCTAAATATAGCTGCAAGCAGCGATACGGTGCCAAGCACAATCGGCGCAATGAGCACCCGAAGCACAGCAAGAAACATACAACGTAACAATGACCCAGGGCGCATTTAGCACCCAAGGTGCATCAAGAACACAAAGCGCCGCAAAGAACCCAAAGCGTAGCAATGACAGAGCAGAACCACCGCAGTGCAGAGCAGCAACAGAAAACATGGCAAAAATAGAACATATGTGAACTACAGACAGGTCAAGAAGAATAGGTGGGAAAGAACAAAACTTTAATAGAAGAAATTAACATCTGCCTCAGGTGGGATTCGAACCCATGAACTCAGGATCTCTGTGCATACGACTTAACAGATGCGCCACTCAGTAGACACAGCTCAAGGGGCAGCAGAAAAGAGCTTACATGCCATACAAAGAATTCAGAAGTTATAAGCAGTTCTATAAGAACTGTTATAGTTTATAACCCCTAGGTGGCGCTGTTCTCTGATTTCCTCAGGACGTCATGCCGAAGCTCCCTACTGATTTTTGCGCCGATATATCCGATACTTCAAAAGTTATAGCAATTTATCACAGATTTCAAAATGGCGGACAGGCGGTTCGGTCAATCCCGGCATAATACATATCGGCAGATGCGGCATGAGCCAAGGAATCCGTAGACACCAAGATCATAATTTTCTGACAAACGATTCAGAAGTTATGCGCAAAAATAGCCTTTTTTCCTATCTCATGACCCATAGGTGGCGCTGTCACCAAATTTGGCATGGACCCCCATTTCATGGTCGACATGAAGCGTACCAAATTTCATCTCGATTGATCAAAGAATGACCGAGAAACAGCCTCAGAACCAATTTTGCGTCAATCTCGTTAAGTTCACGCATTAATTACTTTTGAATAAAGAAAAATATCAAAATTCTGTTCAGTCATTTCTATGCGGCTCACTCCAAAGATCACATGTGCCAAATCTCATAAGAATTTAACCAAATTTGAAGGAGGATTAGCGAAAAAACAAAATACTGTACATTTCAAAATGGCCGCTACTGTAATGGGTGGAGTCTTACTGTAAGGTATTAAAAACAATAAGCATGAGGAGAGCAATCACGTGTACTAAGTAGAATTTTCATAGAGCAAATGGATCACGAGTTATAACCATTTGAACATTGAATTTTTGAGATGATGGTGGCGCTATAGAGTTACTGCTAGAGACCCCGTTTTTGGCCAAATTACTATTTATGACCACCACTACAACTGTGCCAAATTTCATCATTTTCCTATATACGGTTCATAGGGCTGCCATAGACTCCCATTGGGGAAGATTAAGAAGAATAATAATAATAATATAGCTGCAAGCAGCGATACGGGGCCAAGCACAATCAGCGCAATGAGCTCCCGAAGCACAGCAAGAAAGATACAACTTATCAATCACTCAGGGCGCATTGAGCACCCAAGGTGCATCAAGAACACAAGGCGCCGCAAAGAACCCATAGCGTAGCAATGACAGAGCAGAACCACCGCAGTGCAGAGCAGCAACAGAAAACATGGCAAAAATAGAACATATGTGAACTACAGACAGGTCGAGACAAATAGGTGGGAAAGAACAAAACTTTAATAGAACAAATTAACACCTGCCTCAGGCAGGATTCGAACCCATGAACTCAGGATCTCAATGCATATGACCTAACAGATACGCCACTCAGTAGACACAGCTCAAGGGGCAGCAGAAAAGAGCTTACATGCCATACAAAGAATTCAGAAGTTATAAGCAGTTCTATAAGAACTGTTATAGTTTATAACCCCTAGGTGGCGCTGTTCTCTGATTTCCTCAGGACGTAATGCCGAAGCTCCCTACCGATTTTTGCGCCGATATATCCGATACTTCAAAAGTTATAGCAATTTATCAGAAATTTCAAAATGGCGGACAGGCGGTTCGGTCAATCCCGGCATAATACATATCGACAGATGCGGCATGAGCCAAGGAATCCGTAGACACCAAGATCATAATTTTCTGACAAACGATTCAGAAGTTATGCACAAAAATAGCCTTTTTTCCTATCTCATGACCCATAGGTGGCGCTGTCACCAAATTTAACATGGACCCCCATTTCATGGTCGACATGAAGCGTACCAAATTTCATCTCGATTGATCAAAGAATGACCGAGATACAGCTTCAGAACCAATTTTGCGTCAATCTCGTTAAGTTCACGCATTAATTACTTTTGAATAAAGAAAAATATCAAAATTCTGTTCAGTCATTTCTATGCGGCTCACTCCAAAGATCACATGTGCCAAATTTCATAAGAATTGAACCAAATTTGAAGGAGGAGTAGCGAAAAAACGAAATACTGTACATTTCAAAATGGCCGATACTGTAATGGGAGGAGTCTTACTGTAAAGTATCAAATTCAATAAGCGGGATGAGAGCAATCACGTGTACTAAGTAGAATTTTCATAGATCAAGCGGATCAGCAGTTATAACCATTTGAACATTGAATTTTTGAGCTGATGGTGGCGCTATAGAGTTACTGCTAGAGACCCCATTTTTGGCCACATGACTATTTATGACCACCACTACAACTGTGCCAAATTTCATCATTTTCCTATGTACGGTTCATAGGGCTGCCATAGACTCACGTTGGGGAAGATTAAGAAGATTAAGAAGAATAATACTAACAGAAACAATAGGTGCCACAGCACCATAGGTGCTTGGCCCCTAATAAAGAGCAAAAATGTAAGAAAATATATTCAAAAGTCTTCCAAAGTAAGTCCAAACTAATGTTACAAAATACCAATTCAAAACAAGTTCAAAAAAATTCCCAAAAATTAGTAAAGCAAAATACCAAAAAAAAGTAACAGAAAATACCTGCAGCCTACCGGCCACACTTCACAGCAGCAGACACAAACCAAAAAAAAAAACCACTCCAAACACACACACATTTATACTGGCGGCCAGCACCATTTCCCCATGGGGAGGGCAACTCACAAAAAACACTAAACACAATTCCTATAAACATAAACTCTGGGAAAAGTATTTGATCACAATAGTTAGAACATTTTACTTCTTTTACAATATCTTACCAAGTAGTTCACAATATCCTGAACAATGAAAAATCCCAGAAGCAACTCGGCCGCGTTGTCCCTGAAACCCCCCATGTTCAATTAACATTGGTAGACTCCCAAACAAAATGGAACAAAGGATTCCCGCCACTACTTCCCAGAGATATAGGACTATGACAAACACCACAATGACAAATACATTCATTTTACTGGACAATTAATGATTATAATAAAAATAACAATACAAAACTCTTGTGTCTTATTTCTTTGTGTTTGTGTGAATGTATAAGTGAATATATGTCCATGTTCAAGTCCCAGTTCTCTGTGTGGTCATAATGTGACCATCACATTCCCCCCCACCTATTTTCAAGCCGGAAGGCGAGAAAGGAAATCAGCAGTGACATTACTCTTTCCTGGTACGTGCTGAACAGTAAAACGATATGGTTGCATAGACAAGTACCACCGGGTAATTCGAGCATTTGAGTCTCTCATGCGATCCATCCACTGCAGTGGCCGGTGGTCAGTTTCAAGGAGAAACTGTCTGCCAAGAAGGTAATACCTAAATGTATCCAGGGCCCATTTTACTGCTAGGCATTCCTTCTCTACTGTAGAATATTTCATCTCTCTGGGATACAGCTTTCGACTTATATAGGCCACTGGATGCCTATTTCCAAGTTCTCCTTGCAACAGCACAGCCCCTATGCCTGTATTGGATGCATCCGTCTGCAAAACAAAAAGTTCTTTAAAATTTGGGCAGGACAGTACTGGATCATTACATAAAGCATGTTTGATGTCCTGGAAGGCATTCCTAGCCTCCTCAGTCCACTGAATCTGGATAGGATTGCACTTTCGTGTCAAATCTGTTAAGGCTGCAGCTCGAGCAGCAAAATTGGGGACAAACCGTCTATACCACCCAGCCATCCCTAGGAAGGCTCGTACTTGAGTTTTGGTTTGAGGAAGGGGACAATCTTGAATTGCCTGCAGCTTTTGAATTTGGAGCCTAATGACTCCACCTCCAATGACATACCCCAAGTAATCAGTTTCCTTCTTGGCTATCGCACATTTACGTGCATTGATGGTAAGGCCAGCAAGTTGAATATGGTGCAGCACCTCTTTGAGATGCACAAGATGTTCTGCCCAGGATGAACTAAAGATGACAACATCATCTAGGTACGCAGCAGCATACTCTTCCAGTCCAGCCAACACTTGATTCATCAATCGTTGAAATGTAGCTGGTGCCCCACGGAGGCCAAAAGGCATAGTACAAAAATGGAATAGTCCGCAAGGTGTCTTAAAAGCTGTCAATTCTTTTGCACTATCAGCCAATGGGACTTGCCAGTACCCTTTACATAAATCAAGAGTAGTTATCCACTGAGCCCTTCCAAGATGATCAATCAAGTCGTCTATCCGTGGGGTAGGGTAGGAGTCAAATTTGGACACTGAATTCAGATATCTGAAGTCCACACAAAAGCGTAAACTCCCATCCTTTTTAGGGACTAGGACTACTGGGCTGCACCACTCACTGCTAGATGACTCAATGATACCCATGGATAACATTTGATCCACTTCTTCCTTCAATGCTGGTAACAGACGCTCAGGAATTCTATAACTCTTACGGCGAGTGACAGCTCCTTCATGCAAAGTGATGTTATGTTGGATCAAAGTGGTGCGTCCCGGTTTCTCTTGGCACACCCCTGTGTCACAAACCTGCTTAAGCTGTAACTGCTGAGCAACTGGGAGATGGCTTAAGTCAGTGTTTCCCGGCCCTGGTCCTCGGGCGCCCCCTCCCAGGGGGTTTTGGATGTCTCCCTATTTGACACACCTGATTTAACTCATCAGCTTGTTAGGGACACATGTTTACCATTTTGGAAGGAGGCTGATGAGTCGAATCAGGTGTTTCAAATAAGGAGACATCCAAAACCCTCCGGGAGGGGGCGCCCGAGGACCAGGATTGGGAAACACTGGCTTAAGTCAAGAGTGTTACTGGAAGGCAGTGGCAGGTACTGTTCCTCTATCTCATCCTCATCATCCACCCGGCGAATCATAAACACATCCGATGTTTGGGGCAGCCTCTCATGCCATTTCTTGAGCAAATTTACATGCAGTACTCGCTTTGAACGACGTTTTTCAGGATTGATGACTTCATAAGTAGTAGGCCCAAGTCGACGGACCACTTCAAAAGGCCCCTGCCACTTGGCAAGCAGTTTACTTGTGTCACTGGGCAACATTACCAGTACCTTTTCTCCAGCCTCAAAACTTCTGACTTTGGCCTTTTGATCATAATATTGCCGCTGACGTTGCTGTGCTTGAACTAGGTTTGACTGGGCCAGTTGAGTCATGGTCTTCAACTTCTCTCTCATCTGGAGGACATAAGAGAGAACATGTTGCGATTCTGGGGCCTCCTGGCTTCCCATCCAACTCTCCTTCAATAGAGACAAAGGACCTCGTACATTTCGGCCATACAACAGTTCAAAGGGAGAGAAGCCAGTAGAAGCCTGTGGGACTTCTCTGTATGCAAATAACAAATAGGGAATCCACTGATCCCAGTCAGCTCCAGATTCACTAACATACTTGCGTAACATTTGCTTCAGTGTTTGATTGAACCTCTCCGTTAGACCATCAGTCTGCGGGTGATAAGGTGTAGTTCTTATGCCCTTAATGCATAGCAAACGGTACACTTGTCGTAAAAGCTTGGACATGAAATTTGATCCCTGATCAGTTAAGATAGTTTTAGGAAACCCCATTCTAGAAAACACCGGCATTAAACAGATTGCAACTGTCCTAGCCTTTACAGTCTTGAGGGGAAAAACTTCAGGATATCTAGTTGCATAATCGGTAATTACCAACATAAAGCGATTTCCGGCTTTACTTCGCTCTAATGGCCCTACCACATCCATCCCTAACTGTTCAAAGGGCACACCAATCACTGGAAGTGACGTTAAAGGGGCTCTAGGAGGACCTCTAATGGCGGTCTTCTGGCATTGAGGACAGGTTGTACAAAAATCTGACACATCTTTACTCATATTTGGCCAAAAAAAATGACGACTCATTCGAGCTAATGTCTTCTGTCTGCCTAAATGGCCAGCCCAGGGAATGGAATGGCCCAACTCAAGCACAATATCCTTTGCCTTCTGGGGGACTACTATTCGCCTCTCCCTTTATAAAGCACACCATCTTTGATACACATTAGATTCCCTGAAACACCTACTGTCTGGCCTTTAACTTGTTCTTCCTGAACCTGCCTATATAAGGGGCCAATGACTGAATCCTCCTGCTGCAACAACCCAATCTCCTGAGGGATTTCTAATGGGGCCATGTCCGATTCTACAGCCAGTTTATCACAATGAGCTGCTGAAAAATTTAACTTTTCTAGTCTCTTCTGTCTTTTAGATTTCCTAAGCTTGCCTGGCTGCACTTCCAAATCAACATTAAAGTAAGGTAACATACATAGGTAGTGATCATCCTTATCCTGTTCATGAGCCCTAGCACGGGTCAGCGCTACACTACATTCCTTACCAGCACTATCACTAACACTAGGAAGTAAATCCACTAGAGTGGGCAAGTCTCTGCCCAGAATTATTGGGTATGGCAAGTTTTCCACTACTGCTACCTCCAATAAATAAGCCTGTCCTTGCAGTTCAATCTGAACACCTGCGGTAGGATACTGTCTTTCCTCACCATGAACACAACAAATCTGGGCTACAGAAGTATGACTCCTTAGATCTACAGGCACCAAATCAGAACGTACTAATGACTGCATACTTCCAGTGTCCACAAGAGCCCTCACCTTTCTCCCGTTAAGGGCTACATCAATACAGGGCAGTACAGTGGGAGTCACTAAGCAACTAGATCTGGGGACAGTGCACACATTAGCATGGGCTGATATATTACTAGGGCATCTTGAT
This sequence comes from Misgurnus anguillicaudatus, assembly GCF_027580225.2. NCBI lineage: Eukaryota > Metazoa > Chordata > Actinopteri > Cypriniformes > Cobitidae > Misgurnus > Misgurnus anguillicaudatus. The sequence goes on from NC_073339.2 coordinate 25,796,340, forward strand.
TGCTTATGACCTTCCTGTCCACACTGATAACACACTAGACTTCTATGCACACCAACTTTAAAACCAGGGCTTTGTTTACCAGAACCAACCTTATCACTCACAGACTTACCTTCATTTACAACTTTAACTGAAGAGAGGAAGGACTGATGGGGCTTATGTAGATCTTTACTCCCCTTCCAGCGCTTGTATGTCCAGGGCTGATTTTTCCGTCTTGCTGCAACAAAAGTGTCTGCTAAACTTGCCGCTTCAGCAGCGGAGTCAGGATCTCGCTCCTTAATCCAGACCTGCAGATCAGGTGCCAGCATACGCAAAAACTGCTCTAAAATAATCATCTCTCCAATTTCATCCTTGTTACGACGTTGTGGCTGCACCCACTTTGAATAGCATTCCTTAAGTCGAGCATACAACTCCTTTGGGCTTTCCTCCTCACCAACATCTGTAGACCGGAACTGAAGTCTGTAAGTCTCTGGATTTATATCATACTTGGCAAGAATGGCCGCCTTGACTTTTTCATAATTGAGTGAGTCTACCATATCCATATGCACATATGCTGCCCTAGCCTTGCCCGTCAGGAGGGGCACTAACTTAACTGCCCAGTCGGTTGTTGGCCACCGACACGCCATAGCTATTCGTTCAAATGTAGCTATATAATGTTCTACATCATCAGACTCATTAAGGCGTTGCAAGTTTGGCTCCCTCTCAACTCTAAGCTGATTCTGACCTGAATTGTCAAACAAAGATGCTGCTGGTGAGGCCATCTGCTGGTGATTTGGGGCATGCTGTAATAGAGGTGCTTGTTGAAACGTTGGTTGTGACATTAAGCCATCCTGGGCACCACTGTTAAGCCTTAGGTCTGGTGTCGTTCTGACATGCACTTCCTGTTGTAGCAGAGAAAACTGATGCTGCATTGCTCTCCACCGAGCTTCCTGTTTATCAGCTTCTTGCTCCAAGCGACGGTCTCGGGCCTCCTGCAGTGCGAGGTGTGAACGGAACATATCTCTTAACTCTGCCAGTGAGACATCCTCCGTGATGCTCATCAACTCTGGTTCTTCCGTTACATCATCTCCTTCCAGGACCACTCTAGCCGTTTCATGTACTTCTGCTGGCACTGCCTGGACCTTTTTAGGAGCCATTATATTCTAACACCAGGCTGATCTGCAGTAAAGAATAGTACAGAGAGGAAGAAAAAAAAACAGAAAAGGATCAAGAACCCCCACCCAAAAAAAAAAGAAAATCTCACCACTGTTCTCTTCTGGCCATCCCACTTCTGACACCAGTTGTAATGGTAACCCCCTAAAGGGTACCAAAAAAAAAAACATATGGCCAAATTAAACACACATTTATACTGGCGGCCAGCACCATTTTCCCCATGGGGAGGGCAACTCACAAAAAACACTAAACACAATTCCTATAAACATAAACTCTGGGAAAAGTATTTGATCACAATAGTTAGAACATTTTACTTCTTTTACCATATCTTACCAAGTAGTTCACAATATCCTGAACAATGAAAAATCCCAGAAGCAACTCGGCCGCGTTGTCCCTGAAACCCCCCATGTTCAATTAACATTGGTAGACTCCCAAACAAAATGGAACAAAGGATTCCCGCCACTACTTCCCAGAGATATAGGACTATGACAAACACCACAATGACAAATACATTCATTTTACTGGACAATTAATGATTATAATAAAAATAACAATACAAAACTCTTGTGTCTTCTTTCTTTGTGTTTGTGTGAATGTATAAGTGAATATATGTCCATGTTCAAGTACCAGTTCTCTGTCTGGTCATAATGTGACCATCACACAGACCATCATCAGAAATGTCAAAGTCACTGTCGTACTCATCAGCTGAAGCACTGTACAAGAAGTTCATGTTCTCGGCTCCAGACAAAACTTGTAGGTAACAGTCTCTTGCTTGGCAAATCTTAAAAGAGGAACACAATAACTTCAATCAAAAACTTAATAAACAGACATCATTGTTGTGTACAGTATATTTATTAGAGATGCCCCTATAAGACAAAATGTTTGCTGGTCAGAAGAGTCATTGTTTGTCATCAATTAGACTATCACAGATAGCTTCAAACACTGCTAACACACAATTTAAAACATCTAAAACAAACTCTACTGATGTCATTACCTTCTGATATCGGCGAGTATTTGAGATGGCTAAATCGTTAAACCTTTGCTGATGTCAGTGCATGGCCATGAGAGTCAGCATGTCTGCGTGTCCTGCAAACACAAAATATGATATCAACATATTCCCCCTATTTAACTAGTGCAGTATTACACCTGCTAGTGCAGTTGTCTTACCTGCTTTTGACCTGTGTTTTGTGGTCACTGCAATCCTAGAGAGGAAGACATTGCACTGTTCCACCTCCTCTCCTAGTGTTAATCCAGTACTATTCTGGTATGCCATACTCCATTTCACCTGGTTAAAATGAATAAAAAGATCCAGATGTTTGCCGATGTTCAATTCATTTTCTATTACATAGCAACTTTTTCTTACCTCACATTTAAAATCATGGGCTTTGGCATAAAATACTGAAAGGAATGCTTCATATTAAAGGAACTTGGGTGGAGTGATTTGCTCGCAGCACCTGAGAAGCCCCAAGGTGAGGAGCAGAGAGTTCGCTCACCATACATTCACACGAGACAGAAGCGTTAACGCTTGACGAAAAGCTTGTCTGAAACATGGCCAAAAGCCAATCACTGTGGCCGCAACACATGCTCCGGTCTTCCATAAACGTAATTGGCTGGCTCTGCCTAGGATATTTGCATAAGACAATCTGCGCTGACGGATCCACAATTCAGTTCGACAAAGCATTACGTTACCCATTAAAAGTGAATGGGAAGCGTTAACGCTTACGCCCTGTGTGAATGTAACGTCAGAGTTGCGCTAATCACTCTGCCCAAGTAGCAGTGCTTCGTTTTCTGAGAATAAAGTTCCCAGTATGAATACGGTTAAAAGATGATTGTGTCTCATATGACCTTGTTTTTTGTACACGCTGTGACTATACAAATCGCAACATATAAATAGGAAAACGTTGGCGTTATTTTGTCACTTATTGGGAGCAGTATGCTGGAGCCATTTACTTCCAGTCTTTGTGCTAAGCTAGGCTAGCGGTGAGTGCGTCAGACAGAATTACAACATGCACAGAAATGAAAGGGTATGTATGTGTAACCCCTTTTCTCAAATTAGTGTAATTAATAACTAATTTAAGTATTGGTAAATGAGATCTGGGCTAGTATCAGAAGCTCTAGATACGACTACGGAGCCTAAAAGAGTAAAAGAAAACAGACAACACAAAACAGGTAAATTTAAAAATGTATTATAAAATATATTATAAAAAAAATAATAATTATTTACAATCCCTGCCTACCTAAGCCGGCTTCCTGAGTGCACAGTGCACAATAAACTCAAAATAAATAACTCAAATGAAGAATGAGTCCATGGAAGTTCTCAGTGTGTGTGTGTGTGTTTCTTGAAGTATTGGTTCTCTTCACTACCCGGGTAGGTTTACGTGTTCTTATCTGTATTTAAAATGGAGGCAAATGATGATGTTTATAGGTCCAAAGATGCCACAGCTGGCCACACCAGACTCTTGGTCCGTTCAGTTCTGCGGTTGGCTCGCCACTGACCGCTAGGGTCAGAATCAGATCTATCCCTTTCTAAAAAAACCAATCTATACATACAGTACAGAATGCATTAATCACAATTGCCTCATTTCTATTCAAATCTAATCAACTTTTCTCCATTCAAATGTCACATCAAATATAACCAATTGTAAAGGATATAAATACTCTAATCATTATGCAAATGAATAGTTACAAATCACACCACATAAGTCAGTTACAATAAACAACAATTAATCAATCAATAACTTGCATCTCACAATACAAAAATAAATCATAGGATTTCTGAAATAGATATTGATGTTTGAAACTTTTAAATCTATTTGTGCATCTTAATAACATTTTAAATGTTACATTTTAACATATTTATTCTTTTTTTATCAGTTAAGATCTTCATATAAATATAAACATGTATATTCACAATTAAATGTACTAAATCACCCTCATAAAACAAGACAAAACAAATACTCAATCAATCAAGTGACTTTTTAAGTCAATAAAACAGTATTAAGGCACCTTTAACGGTGTACAGCATAACGGATCAAATCAACATGCATTTAAATGTAAACAATTAGTATGCGAGATCAACGATCTTTTATGGGCATCTTAAATAACAAGAAGAGAAAACAGGATACGCACATCCAAAAAAGTCTTGACCAGGTGCCAGATCAAAAATGAATCAAAGAACAGAAAAAGATCTGCACACTGTAAAAAGTCCCTTTATTTAAGAAGTAAAACTGCAACGTTTCGGTCCGACCTTTGTCAGGCAAACACACACACACACACACACACACACACACAAACAAGGATCACCACCAAACAAGAGTTCACAGGTTCAAACAGTCTCAACCAATGACACCCGCCAACAACCAAGGCCACCCAAGCAAGCAGCCAAAGCAGTCCCACCGAAGCAACACCTCAAAACATCACACAACACCCAAACATTCTCCCATCATCTTTTTGATATATTTTTCAAATAAGATTAATCAATACTTAAATCACATGAAAAAAAACAACTCACTCTTAGGTACAAAAGATATCAATTAGAAACATGAATTAAAATCAAGTTCTAAATTCAATCCCTTAGGAGAAAGAGTATTTAGTGTGTAAATGTAGTAAGCTTCTCTTTTTAATAGGAGATTTTTAACATCACCACCTCTTCTAGGCACTTGGACATGTTCAATTCCAATATATCTAAGTGTGGAAAGATTATGTCTTTTTGAATTAAAATGTACTGCTACTGGTTTTTTTTTGATCATTTGTGCGTATACTACTTCGATGTTCTGCAATTCTAGTTTTTAAAGCTCGTTGTGTCTTACCAATATACGCCAACCCGCATGGACATTTAATCATGTAAATAACATTTTTGGTGGTACAAGTGATGACACCCTTAATTTCAAACTCCTTCCCTGAATGGGGATGAGAGAAGACCTTTGTTTTGATGGTAAAATTACACTGGGCACAACGACCACAGCTGTAATTACCCGAAGGGATAGATAAAAAGTGAGTGGGTCGTTCAGGTAAACTGACATCAGCCCTTACAAGATGATCACGTATATTGGGAGAGCGTTTATACACAAATCTTGGTGTTTTTTCAAAGATATCACTAAGGGGAGGATCAGATTTTAGGATGTACCAATGTTTGTTAATGATCTTTTTTATATCTGGACAAATAGGAGAATATTGAACGGTACATACAATTGATTTGTTTTCTGATTTTAGCCGTTTTTTATTTAGAGTTTAAGGTTTCTTGAGTTTCATTTTCAAATCTCCTAATTGCAGACTGTATCCAATCTTCATTATAACCCCGCTCTCTAAATCTATTAACCAGATTAGTACTTTGTTGTGTATATGTTCAGTACTACAAATTCGACGTATCCGGTTAAATTGACTAATGGGCAAGCTACGTTTCAAAGTTGTAGGATGGTAGCTCTGTCCATGCAAAAGTGTATTACGGTCAGTGGGTTTTCTATAGAGATCTGTGATGATTTTATTGCCATTCTTAAATAACATAAAACAATATGAATCTGTGTTTATATGGTATTAAACAGCAAAAATCATGTTCACAACTCCGATTGGTTTTAAAAGAACGATATTTAAGCAATATCGCTCGAGTAGGAGTGTGATATAGCTCTATATCATCACGGCTGTGATTAGGCCAGAGGCACGAGGCCGCAGGCCTCTTTGAAGCTCATAACAACTCAATGGACGGAAAAGCCGTTACTTTATATTACCGTTTCTTGGTCACAAAGTGTAGTTTTAAAGGAAAACTTCAGACCATTTAAATTTGAATATATTATTAAATTGGGTCACCTATGTAGTAGAAGTGTGAAGTTATTTTAGAAATTGGTGCCCTCTAGGCCGAGAAAAGCCAGAAAATGTGTTTTTTGGCTTATGTGGATGAAAAACACCAAGTCCCAGAATGCATTGCTTCGCTGCTCTACGAGGCCACTCCCTGGTCGCGCCTACTGGTTCGAGACGGCAGGAGGGAGGGAGATTCAACTAGACTAAATACAACTTTTACAGACACGTCTGCGACGATTTAGTTGATATATTATTATAAATACTACCTTTTCCACATCGAAATGATGATAAGTTGCGTTGTACCGGGATGTTCAACCTAAACCGGGAAAAGGACAAGCAGTAAATTTTCATCGTTTGCTGCGGTGTAAACAATGGCTGCGGGCTATCAACCACGCAAAGTGTTGAGAAGACAACAATGCGGCAAAATTAAAAAAACAGAGTGTTTGCAGTCTCCATTTCAAGCATGAAGACATCGAACCCAATGTACTCGGAATGAAGCGAAACACGCGAAAGGACACTGCAATTCCGTTCATGTTTACCTTCACAGACACGACGAACAGCCGGAGCCATCTGGTATCAAACGCATTCGTCTACGTTTGAGGTAAGACTCTTGCTAATACTCGTTTCTGATCACACAGTAGCCTTTACATAGTGATACAGTTGTTAGCAAAGTAACGCTAGATAGATAATGACACATAAGTTGGCTGTTCTCAAAATAAAACAACTGTTAGCTACCGAGCTACTTCTGGAGTTGCGTAAGCACGATAGCCTGTTACTGTAAAGTTATTCGATGGTTGAGATAACTGCAAATACATTTGCCAGATGTACATGATTAATTAAATAATATTTATGTATGCTACACATAAATAACATTGCATTTTATCTGTAAAACTGTAAAATATAGTAATATGCAATTTATCATTGCATATTACTGTATTGCATATCATTTTTATAGCTTTAGTTACTTTGCATATTCATATTCAGACTTTATTGATCCGGTGGTGAAATTCAAAAACTACCTGCAAAGTCAAACTTCTGCTGTTATTTTGGTGAAAGAAATGCAAAAGTATTGTTCTGCATTTACTCACAGGTTTCCAGAAAAAGATGCAGAAAAAGAACAATGAAATCCTCCTTGCATGGACCAGGTCAGTGTTTGTTTGTAATGTGGGAGACTTTACATTGGTTTGCAAGGTTAAAAGTTACTAATTGTATTATCTTTTATAGGTCTGTCCTAAATCATATGTGGTTTTTCTGTGCAACCAGTAAGGGGGACGTTGAGGTAAGACATTTGATTCTAATTTGATTCATTTTTAGGAAAAACGATTTTTCTAGACTTATTGATAATAATCATATTTTCATGCAGGTACTGAAATTCCCGTACACACAATGTGTGTAATGAGCATGAGTGTACAGATGATGACGGAGGACATCCTGTGGAATTTCAAGACCTGTCATCGCTGGTCCTTGATAAAAGGCTTCTGAGAGACATGGAAAAGATGGCCCTGTTCAAACATACTGGTGAGAAGTTGCGCTTCTACACTTCATTGTTTTTCCAAATCCTAATGATCATGTTTTAATTTGTTATATCCCTTCTTTCTTTCTCTTTATATAATTGCACACAGGGCCGCTGGAAGTCTTTCACAGCGCACTTTTGAAATACCTCCCCAATGTTAGTTCCTGCACTACAATGGTACCACACTGCCCATAGCTGTACATATCTTATCTATATGGTTCTTGCTGAATATGAATATTTATTGTGTTTTTCTTATAATATATTCTGTTTATACACTGCATAAATCAATATTATTTATACTACTATTAGGTTACTGCTACTACATCGCACATACATACATGCTTCATATTACATATCCATATTTATTCTGCTCTTACAAGGTAACAGCTAATAAACTGAAACATTTATATTTTGTTTATATTACTCTAACCACCTTCTGTAAACAAACAGTATACTACTGTCTACACTGCACTATATTTTTTGCAGTTCTGGTTGGACACAAATTTTGTACTTGTACTCTGCATAATGACAGTAAAGTTGAATCTAATCTAATTTTCTACCCTTTACAGGAGAAGCACGGTTCAACCAAATGTTCTGCAAGAGATCCAGCAGTGGGTCTTGAAGAAAAGCTTCATACCACACAGTTTGTAGACGAACTCATCCAGAAGGCCATTGACAAAAGACTCAATCCAAACATTGTGTTCAACGTGCCAACCTCCCCACTGCCACCCAACATTGCACCAGTGCCTAAACCATCAAAGGAGGCTGCCACAACTTCTTTCAAAAGTCACTTCTGAGACTGACACTTTCTAATAATAATAATAATAATAACAATCACCTCTTCCCTGAGTTCTATTGCTGTGTATAATCAGATTCTGCCACCACTCTTTATATTTATATTATTATATACTGTGTGTATATATACACAATGTTTTTGTATATATTTTTGCTTTGTTTTTATTTTGTGCAGGACATTTTTAGATGTAAATTATGTCCTTGTTTATTTTAATGTGTTCTTTTCACTGGTGGCACAATATTTTTCCTTTTTGAATAATAAAAAATACATTTCTTCATCTAACCCTGTCTTTTGTACACCAAAGTTATAGGCCTACATTATAGACTTGTGGAGGCGCAATGATTACTTATACTGTGATTTAGCTGTCATTACTAACTTTACAAAATCATTTGGGTTAAAAATAAAGCCAAATATTATGTGTGTTACACAATTTAGACCTAAACTTTAAAAAAAGAATGCTTTCCTCAAATTGCAGTCACTTTTTTTTATAAACTCTAATGTAGCAACATAAGGACTATAACACGAACCACAACAAATGTGAGTTTTAACTTTTTATTAAAAAACATAAACAACTCCCACTCATAGCTGATCCAGAGCTTCATCCATTTCTTTATAGCCGCTATAATGTCCGTGAGGAGCTGGATATCTAGGTCTGATGTCCTGAACAACGAACACAGGCAGGTAAAACAAGTCGATGTCCTTTCCCCAGTCTTTCGCCTTGCCAATCCCATTCCATGAAATGACGAGGATGTAAGGAAAAACAGTAAGCACGACGTTAGCAATGCAAGCTATTTTCACATACAATAGGCTAACATAGGTGTAAATATAACAACCATAGCTCAGCTGACGGACATGAAAAACAAATACTCACTTTACTCACATGCCTCGGTTTCTCCCTGCGGGCTTTAAGAAGAAAATGCTATCGCTGAAATTCGCGACAGCAATATGACTCTCTTTCAGTGTCCATAGGCGCACACGAGAGCACGTAAACCACCAGACCGGCCCCACCTCGGCTACAGCAGCCGTGGTTGCAGCCTCTTGTTCCTCGTTCATCCGTAACTGTTTCTCGATCATCCGTAACTGTTGCTCGTTGTATTGCGGCTCGTACAGGTACCACGACCATCAGATTTGAGCAACAGCGAGGCGCACAGCGAGAGCACGTAAACCACCAGACCGGCCCCACCTCGGCTACAGCAGCCGCGGTGGCAGCCTCTTGTTCCTCAATCATCCGTAACTGATCCTCGTTGTATTGCGGCTCGTACAGGTACCACGACCATCAGATTCGGGCAACAGGTCATCAAAATCCCCTTCTGCCATCCGTTTTCAAAACTACACTCTGCCGTCGTGGTTTGTTTACTCGGCTTTCTCCACAAAGCAAGACCCAGGCTAGCTTAGCTTAGCGAAGATTAAAGATGGCTGACTCTCGTTTTGATTCGGGCTTTTCCGAATGGACTCGCAGTCCAACCCCTATGGGCGGGGAGAAAACATGCGGAAGTAGCTCCTAATACTGGCTGTAGTCTTTGCCTCTGGCCAAAAATTCCTCCGATGATGCAAAAATCGTCATTTTGCGTCATCGGAGGACTTTTTTGGACAACCAGAATACAGATATCTCTCCTCTCACGGGGACATGAGGGAGGGAAACACGTTCATTCAGAAATACTGCCAGGTTTCTACTGATACAAAGCTGAATGCTAAATTGGTGAAGTATTCCTTTAAGATTAGTTCAGTCGAGAATGTATCTGTATTATATTTAAATCTGCAGTCGATTAGTAAAGATAGCGCCTGTTTGCTTAGTGAGATTCGGTACGAATGAGAACCAAAGCATGAGCGGACGTCAGTGTTCATTCGCCCCGCTGACCACCGCCCTCTCTGGGCTACATCTCTGAAAGAGATTCCCTGGCTCTCATGTTGGCCTTGTTTGTTTATGATCGTCAAAATGAGATCAAATCAGCAGTATTTGGTGTCATGATCAAACTAGTACTTGTTTTTTTATTCATATTTAGTGTCTTTTGTGTTGTTATTGTTTTGGCGCGAGGTAAAAGTTAATAAAACTATACTTGTGTAACGTTACTATTGCTTTCTCATTTATTCTTAATGCGATACGAGCACTCGATTATTATTATTAGGGGTCAAGCCCAGAATGGGCGAAGACCCCTATTGTATTTGTTAGTTTTCTTTTTATTAGTTATTCTTCTTCTTCCACCATTGCGGTCTATGGCAGCCCATAGAACCGTACGTAGGAAAGTTATGAAATTTGGCACACTGACAGAGGTCAGTCCAAATAATATCCATAGTAATTTTGGAGTCTCTATCTCAAACCCGCTAGCGCCACCAACAGTCCAAAGTTGCACTTATGTTTTTGCTTATAACTTCTGATCCGTAAGTCCTAGAAACGAAATTCTTGTTTCCTCTGATTCCTTGGCTCAAGCCGATTCGATTAGACCCTATGACGTCATTTTCCGTCATGAAAATTTTCATGCACCCCATGACGTCATTTGCGTCATGAATATGTTTCCGCCATTTTGAATTATTCGTAAAACCTACTTTTGCGAACTCGTCCTAGAGTTTTTACCCGATTGCCACGAAAATTGGTATGTAGCATCTAGAGACCCTCACGGCAAAAATTATTAAAAGAATTTTGATAAACCAATCCGTTGTCGTATAGCGCGTCAACAAATTATACGTAGAGCGCAAAAAAACAGATTTTAGGCTGTATCTTTGCCAAACTTAGACCTATTGACACAAAACTTGGTACATGAGATGCCAGTCAAGAACTGAGGGTGCATGCTCAGTTTCGTTGCAGCGCCACCTAGTGGCCAGACGAATGTTTTATACGCCTATAACTTTGGCTGTGATCGACATATTTTCATGGGACTTGTTTCCTTGGAGTTTTGAATAGTTGCCGAGTCCAACGATACCAAACATGCCAGGATTCGCTTTACGGTTAACCCTTTGCGGTGAAATAGCGCATAAAAAACATGCGCGAATATCTCCGCGAGCGTAATTCTGATCGACTCGAAAACACCATAGGAAGAAACTAACCTTACCTTCTGAACAAAAAGTTCTATTGGCATTATATTAAAATTTTCATCAGAAATGGCCGAAAAATGCAAAAAATGTAAAATTACCTTTAAATTTTGTGTTTTTTACACATAAATGGTTATAACTTCACAACGAAAAGAGATTTTTTCACCAGATTTGATACGCTGGGGTGATTAGGGGTCAAGCCCCGAAGGGGCGTAGAACCCTATTGTTATTGTTAGTTTTCTTATTATTATTATTATTAGGGGTCAAGCCACGAAGTGGCGTAGACACCTATTGTTATTGTTAGTTTTCTTATTATTAGGGGTCAAGCCCCGAAGGGGCGTAGAACCCTATTGTTATTTAGGGGTCAAGCCCCGAAGGGGCGTAGAACCCTATTGTTATTGTTAGTTTTTAGGGGTCAAGCCACGAAGTGGCGTAGACACCTATTGTTATTGTCAGTTTTCTTATTATTATTATTCATCCTTGTTCTTCCGCCATTGAAGTCAATGGCAGCCCATAGAACCGTACGTAGGAAAGTTATGAAATTTGGTACACATGTAGAGGACAGCCTCAGAAGTTATTGTAGCAACATTGGTGTGTCTGACTCAAACCCTCTAGCGCCACCAACAGTCCAAATATCCACTTATGTTCATGCTCATATCTTCTGACCTGTGAGTCCTAGAAACTAAATTCTTGTTTCATCTGAATCCTTGGCTCATGATGATTCAATTGCACACATTGATGTCATTTGTGTCATCCACATCTTTCCGCCATTTTGAATTTTCCGAAAAACCTACTTTTTCGAACTCCTCCTAGACCGTTTGTCCGATTTGCATGTCCTTTGGAATGTAGCATCGAGAGACACCCCAGACAAAAAGTTATCAAAAGCTTTTTGATAGACCAATGCGTTCTCGTATAAATTGACAACATATATGGTGGCGAGCACGCCAAAACGGACGTGAGGCCGTATCTTCGCAAAACTTTATTGTATCGACACGAAACTTGGTATATGTCATTACAGTCATGACCTGAGGGTGCCTGCAACGTTTCGTAACAGCGCCACCTAGTGGTAACGAGATTCGAAAAATGCCTATTTTCGCTTATAACTACTTCAAACTTGAGTCTAAAATCATGAAGGTGGCCTTGTTAGATTCCTTGAGGCATGCCGAGTCAAACGATACCTAACGGTTTTCGGTCGGCCATTTTGGGTGTCGGCCATTTTGAATTTTCTCATTAAGTTCAGTATTTCACAAATAGAATGGCGTATCGCTACGAAATTTGGCATGGTTCATCAGTGACATGTTCTGAGCGCACCTATAAATCTTTAGGACAGCGCCACCTAGTGGTCAGGATATGTAAATAAATTGTTTAAAATCTTTATATAATTTGATTAAATTGCCACTATGACATAAGACTTCACTCTATTGATTCCTTGGCTCGTGCTGAGTCCTACTGTACCAAATATGTCTGAGGCGAACCTACTTCCTGTCGGCCATTTTGAATTATATTGAACACCTACTTTTTCGAACTCCTCCTAGATCGCTCGTGTGATTGGCTTGATTTTTGGTATGCATCATCTAGAGACACTCTAGACAAAAAGTTATCAAAAGCTTTTCGGTAGACCTATCAGTTGTCGTATAACGCATCAAAGAATGCGAGGGCGAGCACGCCAAAATGTGTTTGAGCCCGTATCTTCGCAAAACTTTTGCGAATTAATATGAGACTTGGTATATGTCATAACAGTGATGACCTGAGGCTGCATGCACCGTTTCGTCACACTGCCCCCTACTGGTCACGAGATATAAAATATGTCTGTTTTTGCTTATAACTACTGCAAACTTGAATGTAAAATAATGATACTGGTCTTTTTAGATTTCGTGAGTCATGCCGAGTCAAACGATACCAAATGGTTTTTGGTCGGCCATTTTGTGTGTCGGCCATTTTGAATTTTTTCTTTAAGTTCAAGTATTTCAGAAACGCAATTGCGTATTGTTATGAAACTTGGTATGGTTCTTCAGCAACATGTTCTGAGAGGGCTTGTAAACTTTTCGGCGCCCCCTAGTGGTCAAGAGATTTGAAGCTATATCCCTGCATCTCTTTATTGCATTTACACCAAATTTGGTTGGTGTCATCACAATCATGACCTGAGTCACCATCTATTGTTTTGGTCAGTGCCCCCTAGTGGTCAAGTCATTTAAGGCTATATCTCCGTATCGCTTTATCGTATTTACACTAAATTTGGTATGTGTCATCACAATCATGACCTGAGTCAGCATCTATTGTTTTGGTCGGTGCCCCCTAGTGGTCAAGTCATTTAAGGCTATATCTCCGTATCGCTTTATCGTATTTACACTAAATTTGGTATGTGTCATCACAGTCTCCTAGTGGTCAAAAGATACAAAAAAATTCTATTTTTTCCTAAAACTAGTGCAAACTTAGATCTTAAATCATGACAGTCATCACGTATGAATTATTTTTGCCATGTTTGGCTTGACCCCGGTATCGCTGCTTGCAGCTATATTTAGGGGTCAAGCCACGAAGTGGCGTAGACACCTATTGTTTCTGTTAGTTTTCTTATTATTAGGGGTCAAGCCCCGAAGGGGCGTAGAACCCTATTGTATTTGTTAGTTTTCTTAATTTTATTATTATTAGGGGTCAAGCCCCGAAGGGGCGTAGAACCCTATTGTATTTGTTAGTTTTCTTTTTATAATAATTATTATTAGGGGTCAAGCCCAGAATGGGCGAAGACCCCTATTGTATTTGTTAGTTTTCTTATTATTATTATTAGTTATTCTTCTTCTTCCGCCATTGCGGTCTATGGCAGCCCATAGAACCGTACGTAGGAAAGTTATGAAATTTGGCACACTGATAAAGGACAGTCCAATGTGTCCCCATAGCAAATTTGGAGTCTCTATGTCTAACCCGCTAGCGCCACCAACAGTCCAAAGTTGCACTTACGTTTTTGCTTATAACTTTTGACCCGTACGTCCTAGAAATTAAATTCTTGTTTCCTCTGATTCCTTGGCTCAAGACGATTCGACTGGACCCTATGACGTCATTTTCCGTCATGAAAATTTTTCCGCCATTTTGAATTATTCGTAAAACCTACTTTTGCGAACTCGTCCTAGAGCTTTTGCCCGATTTCCACGAAAATCGGTATGTAACATCTACAGACCCTTACGGCAAAAAGTTATGGAATTCATGTCAATTCGTCAATCCGTTTCCGTAAACCGCGTCAACGAATTTTACGTAGAGCGCAAAAAAACGGATTTGAGGCTGTATCTTCGGCAAACTTAAGCCTATTGACACTATACTTGGTACTTGTGATGCCAGTCAGGAACTACGGGTGCCTGCAGAGTTTCGTCACAGCGCCACCTAGTGGTCAGACTTATGCTTTACACGCCTATAACTTTGGCTCAGATTGACGTATTTTCACGGGACTTATTTCTTTGGAGTTCTGAATAGTTGCCGAGTCCAACGATACCAAACATGCCAGAATTCGCCTTACGGTTAACCCTGCGCAGCAAAATAGCGCTTAAAAAACACGCGTGAATATCTCCGCGAGCGTTTTTCCGATCGACTCGAAAACACCATAGGAAGAAACTAACCTTACCTTCTGAACAAAAAGTTCTATTGACGTTATATTAAAATTTTCATCAGAAATGGCCGAAAATTGCAAAAAACGAAAAATTACCTTCAAATTTTGTGTTTTTTACACATAAATGGTTGTAACTTTGTAACGAAAAGAGATTTTTTCACCAGATTTGATACGCTGATGCATAAGCACATTCTGAGGCCACACAAAAAAAATTGTATGCTTGCACCACTAGATGGCCTTATAATTGAACAAAACCTTTGATAACAAGCCAGCCTTATGGTCATACAACTGTTTCTTAACTAAACTAAAGTGTATAGTCATAAAACTAGCTAGATGTAACACAATCATGACCTGATGTTGCATGCACAATTTTGTCTTTGCGCCACCTACTGGTTTTGAGATAGAATATGGTATTTTTGCCTAAAACTACTGCAACAACACATCTAAAACCATGAGTCATCATGGATTATTCATTTCATGGCTTTGACTATAATCACTGGATGTTGCCAATTAACTCCCTAGCAACCATTGAGAATACCTTATCAACCGTTTTTGCAAAAGCAATATCTCTGCATCAGAACATCGTAGAGACACGGGGATGGTCTCTTTTGACTAATTAAACTTGTTATAACATGATGTGACCCATGTTTTGCCACTGCAAACACCACTCACATGTCATTCAGTGCTCTAATGTTCCATGATTGTCAATAACAGAAGGACGATTGCAGTAGACAAGAACTTAGATTATTTTTGTTGATAACTTTTTTGTTTTTTCATCTAAAATTATTAGATTTACTTAGGTTCTTCAATCTGCTTATCCGATCTCAATTTTACATCCTTCTGTGCCCTTTTCGGCTTGACCCCGGCATTGCTGCTTGCAGCTATATTTATTATCTATTATTCTTCTTCTTCCGCCATTGCGTCTATGGCAGCCCATAGAACCGTACGTAGGAAAGTTATGAAATTTGGCACACTCATAGAGGACATTCGAAAAAGTCACCACACCAAATTTGGAGTGTCTATGTCAAACCCAATAGCGCCACCAACAGTCCAAATTTTCACTTACATTTTTGGTTATAACTGCTGACCCGTACGTCATAGAAACGCAATTCTTGCTTCTTCTGATTCCTTGGCTCATGCCGATTCGATTGCGCCATATGACGTCATTTCCGTTATGCTAATTATTTCGATATTTTGAATTGTTTGTAAAACCTACTTTTTCGAACTCGTCCTAGAATGCTAATTATTTCGATATTTTGAATTGTTTGTAAAACCTACTTTTTCGAACTCGTCCTAGAGCTTTTGTCCAATTTGCTTAAAGAATGTGTGTGTAGGATCTATAGACACTCATGGCAAAAAGTTATGGAATTCGTGTTGATTCACCAATCCGTTACCGTATAACGCGTCAATGAATTTTACGTAGAGCGCGAAAAAACGGATTTGATGCTGTATCTTCACCAAAGTTAAGCGTATTCATACGAAACTTGGTAGTTTTGATGGTAGTCACGACCTGAGGGTTCATGCCCAGTTTCGTCACAGCGCCACCTAGTGTTCACGAGATTTGAAAAATGGCTATTTTTGCTTATAACTACTGCAAACTTGAGTCTAAAATTATAAAAGTGCTATTGTTAGATTCCTTGAGGCATGCCGAGTCAAACGATACCAAAAGGTTTTCGGTCGGCCATTTTGGGGGTCGGCCATTTTGAATTTTAACTTTTTTTGTAGGAAAGATATGAAATTTGGCACACTCAAAGAGGACATTCCAAATAGTCCCCACACCAAATTTGGAGTGTCTATGTCAAACCCGATAGCGCCACCAACAGTCCAAATTTTCACTTACATTTTTGGTTATAACTGCTGACCCGTACGTCATAGAAACGCAATTCTTGTTTCTTCTGATTCCTTGGCTCATGCCAATTCGATTGCACCATATGACATCATTTCCGTCATGCTAATTATTTCGATATTTTGAATTGTTTGTAAAACCTACTTTTTCGAACTCGTCCTAGAGCTTTTGTCCAATTTGCGTAAAGTATGGGTGTGTAGCATCTAGAGACACTCATGGCAAAAAGTTATGGAATTCGTGTCGATCCGCCAATCCGTTTCCGTACACCGCGTCAACAAATTTTACGCAGAGTGGGAACAAACGGATTTGAGGCAGTATCTTCGCCAAAGTTAAACATATTCACATGAGATTTGGTAGTTTTGATGGCAGTCATGACCTGAGGGTGCGTGCACAGTTTCGGTACAGCGCCACCTAGTTTGAGCATGTTGATGAGCATGCCACAATGGATTTGCGGCTATATCTTCGCAAAAGTTTTGCACATTGGCAGTGGTTCAGTGGTTCAGGGGTTAGTGGTGGTTGTCTACAAATCGGAAGGTTGGTGGTTCAAACCCCAGCTCTACCTGACCAAGTGTCAAGATGTCCATGAGTTATATGTCATAACAGTCATTGAAAAGTGATTTTTTTTTGCTTATAACTACTGCAAAATTTAGTCTAAATTCATGAAAGTGCTATTGTTAGATTCCTTGAGGCATGCCGAGTCAAATGATATCAAAACGTTTTCTGTCTGCCATTTTCAATAACAAAGCATACCAACTTTTTCAAAACTCCTCCTACAGCGTTCGTTTGATTGGCTTGGATTTGGTACACACAATCTAGACTCTAGAGAAAAAGTTTTTGTCAGTTGTTGTATAGCACATCAACAAATATAATGGCGAGCACGAAAATGGATTTGAGGCTATATCTTCGCAAAGGTTTTGCACATTGATGTGAGTATTGGCAGTGGTTCAGTGGTTAGTGTAGGTTGTCCACAAATCGGAAGGTTGGTGGTTCAAACCCCAGCTCCACCTGTCCAAGTGTTGAGGTGTCCATGAGTGAGACATCTAAGCCCAAATGCTCCCGATGAGCTGGATGGCTCTTGTGTGGCTGACACTGTATGAATAGGTGAATGTTTCACAACTTGTAAATGTCATGAACTGAGGGTGTATGGAATGTTTTGTTACAGCACCACCTAGTTCATCAGTGACATTTTTTGAAAGCCCTTGTAAACTTTTCAGTGCCCCTACTGGTTAAGAGTTTTGAGGCTTTATCTCCAGATCACTTTATCGTATGTACACCAAATTTGGATTTGTCATCACAATCATGACCTGAGGCACCATATTGTTTCGGTGCAGTGCCCCCGGTGGTCAAGTCATTTGAGGCTATATTTCAACATTGCTTAATCACATGTATATCAAATTTTGTGGGTGTCATCACAATCATGACCCAAGGCATCATCTATTGTTTCGGTGCAGTGCCACCTAGTGGTCAAGTCATTTGAGGCCATATCTCCACATTGCTTAATCATATGTACACCAAATTTGGTGGGTGTCATCACAATCATGACCTGATGCACCATCTATTGTATCGGTGCAGTGCCTCCTAGTGGTCAAGTCATTTGAGGCTATATATCAACATTGCTTAATTGTATGTATATCAAATTTGGTGGGTGTCATCACAATCATGACCTGAGGCACCATCTGTTGTTTCGGGGCAGTGCCCCCTTGTGGTCAAGTCATTTGAGGCTATATCTCAACATTGCTTAATCGTATGTATATCAAATTTGGTGGATGTCATCACAATCATGACCTGAGGAACCATCTATTGTTTCGATGCAGTGCCCCCTAGTGGTCAAGTCATTTGAGGCTATATCTCCACCTTGCTTAATCTTATGTACACCAAATTTGGTGGGTGTCTTCACAATCGTGACCTGAGGCACCATCTATTGTTTTAGTGCAGTGCCCCCTAGTGGTCAAGTCATTTGAGGCTATATCTCAACATTGCTTAATCATATGTATATTAAATTTGGTGGGTGTCATCACAAACGTGACCTGAGGCAAAACCCATTGTTTCTACACAGCACTCAAGATTTGAAAAATGGCTATATTTGCCTTAATCTACTGAAAACTTCTTAAATCTTAAATCATGACGGTCATCAACCAATACTTCATTCTGTGCCCTTTTCGGCTTGACCCCGGCATCGCTGCTTGCAGCTATATTTAGGGGTCAAGCCCCGAAGGGGCGTAGAACCCTATTGTATTTGTTAGTTTTCTTATTATTATTATTAGTTATTCTTCTTCTTCTTCCGCCATTGCGGTCTATGGCAGCCCATAGAACCGTACGTAGGAAAGTTATGAAATTTGGCACACTGATAGAGGACAGTCCAATGTGTCCCCACAGCAAATTTGGAGTCTCTATGTCTAACCCGCTAGCGCCACCAACAGTCCAAAGTTGCACTTATGTTTTTGCTTTAACTTCTTATCCGTAAGCCCTAGAAACAAAATTATTGCTTTCTCTTATTCATTGGCTCAAGACGATTCGATTGGACCCTATGGCGTCTTTTTTCGACATGAAAATTTTCCGCCATTTTGAATTATTCGTAAAACCTACTTTTTCGAACTCCTCCTAGAGCTTTTGTCCAATTGCCACGAAAATTGGTATGTATCATCTTGAGACACTTAAGGCAAAAAGTTATCAAAAGAATTTCGATACACCAATCCGTTGTCGTATACCGCCTTAACGAATTTTACGTAGAGCGCAAAAAAACAGATTTTAGGCTGTATCTTCGTCAAACTTAGGCCTATTGACACGACACTTGGTACTTGAGATGCCAGTCAGGAACCGAGGGTGCATGCATAGTTTCGTTGCAGCGCCACCTAGTGGCCAGAGAAATGTTTTATACACCTATAACTTTGGCTCCGATTGACGTATTTTCATGGGACTTGCTTCTTTGGAGTTCTGAATAGTTGCCGAGTTAAACGATACCAAACATGCCAGAATTCGCCTTACGATTAACCCTGCGCAGCAAAATAGCGCTTAAAAAACACGCGTGAATATCTCCGCGAACGTTTTTCCGATCGACTCGAAAACACCATAGGAAGAAACTAACCTTACCTTCTGAACAAAAAGTTCTATTGGTGTTATATTAAAATTTTCATCAGAAATGGCCGAAAATTGCAAAAAACGAAAAATTACCTTCAAATTTTGTGTTTTTTACACATAAATGGTTGTAACTTCGTAACGAAAAGAGATTTTTTCACCAGATTTGATACGCTGATGCATGAGCACATTCTGAGGCTACACAAAAAAAATTGTATGCTTGCACTACTAGATGGCCTTATAATTGAACAAAACCTTTGATAACAAGCCAGCCCTATGGTCATACAACTGTTTCTTCACTAAACTAAAGTGTATAGACATAAAACTAGCTAGATGTAAAACAATCATGACCTGATGTTGCATGCACAATTTTGTCATTGCGCGACCTACTGGTTTTGAGATAGAATATGGTATTTTTGCCTAAAACTATTGCAACAACACATCTAAAACCACGAGTCATCATGGATTATTCCTTTCATGGCTTTGACTATAATCACTGGTGTTTGCCAATTCACTCCCCAGCAACCATTGAGAATACCTTATCAACCGTTTTTGCAAAAGCTATATCTCTGCATCAGAACATCGTAGAGACACGGGGATGGTCTCGTTTGATTAATTAAACTTGTTGTAACATGATGTGACCCATGTTTTGCAACTGCAAACACCACGCACATGCCCTTCAGTGCTCTAATGTTCCATGATTGTCAATAACAGAAGGACGATTGCAGTAGTCAAGAACTTAAATTATTTTTGTTGATTACTTTTTTGTTTTTTCATCTAAAATTATTAGGTTTACCTAGGTTCTTCAATCTGCTTATCCAATCTCAATTTTACATCCTTTTGTGCCCTTTTCGGCTTGACCCCGGCATTGCTGCTTGCAGCTATATTTAGGGGTCAAGCCCCGAAGGGGCGTAGAACCCTATTGTATTTGTTAGTTTTCTTATTATTATTATTAGTTATTCTTCTTCTTCTTCTTCCGCCATTGCGGTCTATGGCAGCCCATAGAACCGTACATAGGAAAGTTATGAAATTTGGCACACTGATAGAGGACAGTCCAATGTGTCCCCACAGCAAATTTGGAGTCTCTATCTCTAACCCGCTAGCGCCACCAACAGTCCAAAGTTGCACTTATGTTTTTGCTTATAACTTCTGATCCGTAAGCCCTAGAAACAAAATTATTGCTTTCTCTTATTCATTGGCTCAAGACGATTCGATTGGACCCTATGGCGTCTTTTTTCGACATGAAAATTTTCCGCCATTTTGAATTATTCGTAAAACCTACTTTTTCGAACTCGTCCTAGAGCTTTTGTCCAATTGCCACGAAAATTGGTATGTATCATCTTGAGACACTTAAGGCAAAAAGTTATCAAAAGAATTTCGATACACCAATCCGTTGTCGTATACCGCCTTAACGAATTTTACGTTGAGCGCAAAAAAACAGATTTTAGGCTGTATCTTCGTCAAACTTAGGCCTATTGAAACGACACTTGGTACTTGAGATGCCAGTCAGGAACCGAGGGTGCATGCATAGTTTCGTTGCAGCGCCACCTAGTGGCCAGAGAAATGTTTTATACACCTATAACTTTGGCTCCGATTGACGTATTTTCATGGGACTTGCTTCTTTGGAGTTCTGAATAGTTGCCGAGTCAAACGATACCAAACATGCCAGAATTTGCCTTACGATTAACCCTGCGCAGCAAAATAGCGCTTAAAAAACATGCGTGAATATCTCCGCGAACGTTTTTCCGATCGACTCGAAAACACCATAGGAAGAAACTAACCTTACCTTCTGAACAAAAAGTTCTATTGGTGTTATATTAAAATTTTCATCAGAAATGGCCGAAAATTGCAAAAAACGAAAAATTACCTTCAAATTTTGTGTTTTTTACACATAAATGGTTGTAACTTCGTAACGAAAAGAGATTTTTTCACCAGATTTGATAGACTGATGTATGAGCACATTCTGAGGCTACACAAAAAAATTGTATGCTTGCACCACTAGATGGCCTTATAATTAAACAAAACCTTTGATAACAAGCCAGCCCTATGGTCATACAACTGTTTCTTAACTAAACTAAAGTGTATAGTCATAAAACTAGCTAGATGTAACACAATCATGACCTGAAGTTGCATGCACAATTTTGTCATTGCGCGACCTACTGGTTTTGAGATAGAATATGGTATTTTTGCCTAAAACTATTGCAACAACACATCTAAAACCACGAGTCATCATGGATTATTCCTTTCATGGCTTTGACTATAATCACTGGTGTTTGCCAATTCACTCCCCAGCAACCATTGAGAATACCTTATCAACCGTTTTTGCAAAAGCTATATCTCTGCATCAGAACATCGTAGAGACACGGGGATGGTCTCGTTTGATTAATTAAACTTGTTGTAACATGATGTGACCCATGTTTTGCAACTGCAAACACCACTCACATGCCCTTCAGTGCTCTAATGTTCCATGATTGTCAATAACAGAAGGACGATTGCAGTAGACAAGAACTTAAATTATTTTTGTTGATTACTTTTTTGTTTTTTCATCTAAAATTATTAGGTTTACCTAGGTTCTTCAATCTGCTTATCCAATCTCAATTTTACATCCTTTTGTGCCCTTTTCGGCTTGACCCCGGCATTGCTGCTTGCAGCTATATTTATTAGTTATTCTTCTTCCGCCATTGCGGTCTATGGCAGCCCATAGAACCGTACGTAGGAAAGTTATGAAATTTGGCACACTGATAAAGGACAGTACAATGTGTCCCCACAGCAAATTTGGAGTCTCTATGTCTAACCCGCTAGCGCCACCAACAGTCCAAAGTTGCACTTATGTTTTTGCTTATAACTTCTGACCCGTAAGTCCTAGAATCGAAATTCTTGTTTCCTCTGATTCCTTGGCTCAAGACGATTCGAATGGACCCTATGTCGTCATTTTCCGTCATGAAAAAATTTCCGCCATTTTGAATTATTCGTGAAACCTACTTTTGCGAACTCGTCCTAGAGCTTTTGCCCGATTGCCACGAAAATTGGTATGTGTCATCTTGAGACAGTCATGGCAAAAAGTTATCAAAAGAATTTCGATACAGCAATCCGTTGTCGTATACCACCTTAACGAAGTTTACGTAGAGCGCAAAAAAACTGATTTTAGGCTGTATCTTCGTTAAACTTAGGACTATTGACACGATACTTGGTACTTGTGATGCCAGTCAGGAACTGAGGGTGCATGCACAGTTTCGTTGCAGCGCCACCTAGTGGCCAGACGAATGTTTTATACGCCTATAACTTTGGCTGTGAGCAACTTTTTTTCACGGGACTTATTTTCTTGGAGTTATGAATAGTTGCCGAGTCCAACGATACCAAACATGCCAGAATTCGCCTTACGGTTAACCCTGTGCAGCAAAATAGCGCTTAAAAAACACGCGTGAATATCTCCGCGAGTGTTTTTCCGATCGACTCGAAAACACCATAGGAAGAAACTAACCTTACCTTCTGAACAAAAAGTTCTATTGGCGTTATATTAAAATTTTCATCAGAAATGGCCGAAAATTGCAAAAAACAAAAAATTACCTTTAAATTTTGTGTTTTTTATACATAAATGGTTGTAACTTTGTGATGAAAAGAGATTTTTTCACCAGATTTGATACGCTGATGTATGAGCACAGTCTGAGGCCACACAAAAATAATTGTATGCTTTCACCACTAGATGGCCTTAAAATTGAACAAAACCTTTGATAACAAGCCAGCCTTATGGTCATACAACTGTTTCTTAACTAAACTAAAGTGTATAGTCATTAAACTAGCTAGATGTAACACAATCATGACCTAATGTTGCATGCACAATTTTGTCATTGCGCCACCTACTGGTTTTTAGATAGAATATGGTATTTTTGCCTAAAACTACTGCAACAACACATCTAAAACCATGAGTCATCATGGATTATTCCTTTCATAGCTTTGACTATAATCACTGGTGGTTGCCAATTCACTCCCCTTCAACCATTGAGAATACCTTATTAACCGTTTTTGCAAAAACTATATCTCTGCATCAGAACATCGTAGAGACACGGGGATAGTCTCTTTTGACTAGTTAAACTTGTTGTAACATGATGTGACCCATGTTTTGCCACTGCAAACACCACTCACATGTCTTTCAGTGCTCTAATGTTCCATGATTGTCAATAACAGAAGGACGATTGCAGTAGACAAGAACTTAGATTATTTTTGTTGATAACTTTTTTGTTTTTTCATCTAAAATTATTAGGTTTACCTAGAATCTTCAATCTGCTTATCCAATCTCAATTTTACATCCTTTTTTGCCCTTTTCGGCTTGACCCCGGCATTGCTGCTTGCAGCTATATTTATTAGTTATTCTTCTTCCGCCATTGCGGTCTATGGCAGCCCATAGAACCGTACGTAGGAAAGTTATGAAATTTGGCACACTGATAAACGACAGTCCAATGTGTCCCCACAGCAAATTTGGAGTCTCTATATCTAACCCACTAGCGCCACCAACAGTCCAAAATTGTACTTATGTTTTTGCCTATAACTTCTGACCCGTACGTCCTAGAAATTAAATTCTTGTTACCTCTGATTCCTTGGCTCAAGACGATTCGATTGGACCCTATGACGTCATTTTCCGTCATGAAAATTTTCCCGCCATTTTTAAATATTCATAAAACCTACTTTTGCGAACTCGTCCTAGAGCTTTTGCCGGATTGCCTTGAAAATCGGTATGCACCATCTAGAGACACTCAAGGCAAAAAGTTATTAAAAGAATTTTGATAAACCAATCCGTTGTCGTATAGCGCGTCAACAAATTTTACGTAGAGCTCAAAAAAACGGATTTGAGGCTGTATCTTCGCCAAACTTAAGCCTATTGACACGATACTTTGTATTTGTGATGCCAGTCAGGAACTAAGGGTGCATGCAGAGTTTCGTCACAGCGCCACCTAGTGGTCAGACTTATGTTTTACATGCCTATAACTTTGGCTCCGATTGACATATTTTCACAGGACTTGTTTCCTTTGAGTTCTAAATAGTTGCCGAGTCCAACGATACCAAACATACCCGAATTCGCCTTACGGTTAACCCTGCGCAGCAAAATAGCACTTAAGAAACACGCGTAAATATCTCCGCGAACGTTTTTCCGATCGACTCGAAAACACCATAGGAAGAAACTAACCTTACCTTCTGAACAAAAAGTTCTATTGGCGTTATATTAAAATTTTCATCAGAAATGGCCGAAAATTGCAAAAAACGAAAAATTACCTTCAAATTTTGTGTTTTTTACACATAAATGGTTGTAACTTTGTAACAAAAAGAGATTTTTTCACCAGATTTGATACGATGATGCATGAGCACATTCTGAGGCCACACAAAAAAAATTGTATGCTTGCACCACTAGATGGCCTTATAATTGAACAAAACCTTTGATAACAAGCCAGCCCTATGGTCATACAACTGTTTCTTAACTAAACTAAAGTATATAGTCATAAAACTAGCTAGATGTAACACAATCATGACCTGATGTTGCATGCACAATTTTTTCATTGCGCCACCTACTGGTTTTGAGATGGAATATGGTATTTTTGCCTAAAACTACTGCAACAACACATCTAAAACCATGAGTCATCATGGATTATTCCTTTCATGGCTTTGACTATAATCACTGGTGGTTGCCAATTTACTCCCTAGCAACCATTGAGAATACCTTATCAACCGTTTTTGCAAAAGCTATATCTCTGCATCAGAACATCGTAGAGACATGGGGATGGTCTCTTTTGACTAATTAAACTTGTTGTAACATGATGTGACCACTGCAAACACCACTCACATGTCCTTCAGTGTTCTAATGTTCCATGATTGTCAATAACAGAAGGACGATTGCAGTAGACAAGAACTTAGATTAATTTTGTTGATAACTTTTTTGTTTTTTCATCTAAAATTACTAGATTTACCTAGGTTCTTCAATCTGCTTATCCAATCTCAATTTTACATCCTTTTGTGCCCTTTTCGGCTTGACCCCGGCATTGCTGCTTGCAGCTATATTTAGGGGTCAAGCCCCGAAGGGGCGTAGAACCCTATTGTTATTGTTAGTTTTCTTATTAGGGGTCAAGCCCCGAAGGGGCGTAGAACCCTATTGTTAGGGGTCAAGCCCCGAAGGGGCGTAGAACCCTATTGTTATTGTTAGTTTTCTTATTATTAGGGGTCAAGCCACGAAGTGGCGTAGACACCTATTGTTATTGTTAGTTTTCTTATTATTATTATTATTATTCTGCTTCTTGTTCTTCCGCCATTGAAGTCAATGGCAGCCCATAGAACCGTACATAGGAAAGTTATGAAATTTGGCACACATGTAGAGGACAGTCTCAGAAGTTACTATAGCAACATTGGTGTGTCTGACTCAAACCCTCTAGCGCCACCAACAGTCCAAAAATCCACTTATGTTCATGCTCACAACTTCTGACCCGTGAGTCCTAGAAAATAAATTCTTGTTTCCTCTGAATCCTTGGCTCATGATGATTCAATTGCACATGTTGATGTCATTTGTGTCATGCACATCTTTCCGCCATTTTGAATTTTCCGTAAAACCTACTTTTTCGAACTCCTCCTAGACCGTCCGTCCGATTTGCATGTCCTTTGGTATGTAGCATCTAGAGACACCACAGACAAAAAGTTATCAAAAGCTTTTTGATAGACCAATGCGTTCTCGTATAAATTGACAACATATATGGCGGCGAGCACGCCAAAACGGACGTGAGGCCGTATCTTCGCAAAACTTTATTGTATCGACACGAAACTTGGTATATGTCATTACAGTCATGACCTGAGGGTGCATGCACCATTTCGTCACACTGCCCCCTACTGGTCACGAGATATAAAAAATGTCTATTTTTGCTTATAACTACTGCAAATTTGAATGTAAAATTATGAGACTGGTCTTGTTAGATTTCGTGAGGCATGGCGAGTCAAACGATACCAAATGGTTTTTGGTCGGCCATTTTGTGTGTCGGCCATTTTGAATTTTTCTTTAAGTTCAAGTATTTCAGAAACGCAACTGTGTATTGTTATGAAACTTGGTATGGTTCATTACCTACATGTTCTGGGATGACTTGTAAACTTTTCGGCGCCCCCTAGTGGTCAAGAGATTTGAAGCTATATCTCTGCATCTCTTTATCGTATTTACACCAAATTTGGTGGGTGTCATCACAATCAAGACCTGAGTCACACTTTATTTTTTGGTCAGTGCCCCCTAGTGGTCAAGTCATTTAAGGCTATATCTCTGCATCTCTTTATTGTATTTACACCAAATTTGGTGGGTGTCATCACAATCAAGACCTGAGTCACAATTTATTGTTTGGTTAGTGCCCCCTAGTGGTCAAGTCATTTAAGGCTATATCTCTGCATCTCTTTATTGTATTTACACCAAATTTGGTGGGTGTCATCACAATCAAGACCTGAGTCACAATTTATTGTTTGGTTAGTGCCCCCTAGTGGTCAAGTCATTTAAGGCTATATCTCTGTATTGCTTTATCGTATTTACACTAAATTTGGTATGTGTCATCACAGTCATGACCTGAGGCACCATCTATTGTTTCTGCACCGCGCCACCTAGTGGTCTCAAGATACAAAAAATTGCTATTTTATTCATAAAACTAATGCAAACTTAGATCTTAAATCATGACAGTCATCACGTATGAATCATTTTTTGCCATGTTTGGCTTGACCCCGGTATCGCTGCTTGCAGCTATATTTATTATTAGGGGTCAAGCCCCGAAGGGGCGTAGAACCCTATTGTTATTGTTAGTTTTCTTATTATTATTCTGCATCTTGTTCTTCCGCCATTGAAGTCAATGGCAGCCCATAGAACCGTACGTAGGAAAGTTATGAAATTTGGCACACATGTAGAGGACAGTCTCAGAAGTTACTATAGCAACATTGGTGTGTCTGACTCAAACCCTCTAGCGCCACCAACAGTCCAAAAATCCACTTATGTTCATGCTCACAACTTCTAACCCGTTAGACCAAGAAACTAAATTCATGTTTCCTCTGAATCCTTGGCTCATGATGATTCAATTGCACACATTGATGTCATTTGTGTCATGCACATCTTTCCGCCATTTTGAATTTTTCGTAAAACCTACTTTTTCGAACTCCTACTAGACCGTTTGTCCGATTTGCATGTCCTTTGGTATGTAGCATCTAGAGACACCCAAGACAAAAAGTTATCAAAAGCTTTTTGATAGACCAATGCGTTCTCATATAAATTGACAACATATATGGCGGCGAGCACGCCATTACGGACGTGAGGCCGTATCTTCGCAAAACTTTTGTTTATCAACACGAAACTTGGTATATGTCATATCAGTCATGACCTGAGGGTGCCTGCAACGTTTCGTCACTGCGCCACCTAGTGGTCACGAGATTCGAAAAATGCCTATTTTCGCTTATAACTACTTCAAACTTGAGTCTAAAATCATGAAGGAGGTCTTGTTAGATTCCTTGAGGCATGCCGAGTCAAACGATACCAAACCGTTTTCGGTCGGCCATTTTGGGTGTCGGCCATTTTGAATTTTCTCATTAAGTTCAGTATTTCACAAACCGAATGGCGTATCGCTACGAAATTTGGCATGGTTCATCGGTGACATGTTCTGAGCGCACCTATAAATCTTTAGGACGGCGCCACCTAGTGGTCAGGATATGTAAATAAATTGTTTAAAATCTTTATATCATTTGATTAAATTGCCACTATGACATAAGACTTCACTCAATTGATTCCTTGGCTCATGCTGAGTCCGACGGTATCAAATATGTCTGAGTCAAACCTACTTCCTCTCGGCCATTTTGAATTATATTGAACACCTACTTTTTCGAACTCCTCCTAGAGCGCTCGTGTGATTGGCTTGATTTTTGGTATGCATCATCTATAGACACTCTAGACAAAAAGTTATCAAAAGATTTTCGGTAGACCTATCCGTTGTCGTATAACGCATCAAAGAATGCGAGGGCGAGCACGCCAAAATGTGTTTGAGCCTGTATCTTCGCAAAACTTTTGCGTATTAATATGAGACTTGGTATACGTCATAACAGTGATGACCTGAGGGTGCATGCACCATTTCGTCACACTGCCCCCTACTGGTCACGAGATATAAAAAAATTCTATTTTTGCTTATAACTACTGCAAATTTGAATGTAAAATTATGAGACTGGTCTTGTTAGATTTCGTGAGGCATGGCGAGTCAAACGATACCAAATGGTTTTTGGTCGGCCATTTTGTGTGTCGGCCATTTTGAATTTTTCTTTAAGTTCAAGTATTTCAGAAACGCAACTGTGTATTGTTATGAAACTTGGTATGGTTCATTACCTACTTGTTCTGGGAGGACTTGTAAACTTTTCGATGCCCCCTAGTGGTCAAGAGATTTGAAGCTATATCTCTGCATCTCTTTATCGTATTTACACCAAATTTGGTGGGTGTCATCACAATCAAGACCTGAGTCACACTTTATTTTTTGGTCAGTGCCCTCTAGTGGTCAAGTCATTTAAGGCTATATCTCTGCATCTCTTTATTGTATTTACACCAAATTTGGTGGGTGTCATCACAATCAAGACCTGAGTCACAATTTATTGTTTGGTTAGTGCCCCCTAGTGCTCAAGTCATTTAAGGCTATATCTCTGCATCTCTTTATTGTATTTACACCAAATTTGGTGGGTGTCATCACAATCAAGACCTGAGTCACAATTTATTGTTTGGTTAGTGCCCCCTAGTGGTCAAGTCATTTAAGGCTATATCTCTGTATTGCTTTATCGTATTAACACTAAATTTGGTATGTGTCATCACAGTCATGACCTGAGGCACCATCTATTGTTTCTGCACCACGCCACCTAGTGGTCTCAAGATACAAAAAATTGCTGTTTTTTTCATAAAACTAATGCAAACTTAGATCTTAAATCATGACAGTCATCACGTATGAATCATTTTTTGCCATGTTTGGCTTGACCCCGGTATCGCTGCTTGCAGCTATATTTATTATTATTATTATATATTATTCTTCTTCTTGTTCTTCCGCCATTGAAGTCAATGGCAGCCCATAGAACCGTACATAGGAAAGTTATGAAATTTGGCACACATGTAGAGGACGGTCTTAGAAGTTACTATAGCAACATTGGTGTGTCTGACTCAAACCCTCTAGCGCCACCAACAGTCCAAAAATCCACTTATGTTCATGCTCATAACTTCTGACCCGTGAGTCCTAGAAACTAAATTCCTGTTTCTTCTGAATCCTTGGCTCATGATGATTCAATTGCATACGTTGATGTCATTTGTGTCATGCAAATCTTTCCGCCATTTTGAATTTTCCGTAAAACCTACTTTTTCGAACTCCTCCTAGAGCGTCCGTCCGATTTGCATGTCCTTTGATATATAGCATCTAGAGACACCCCAGACAAAAAGTTATCAAAAGCTTTTTGATAGACCAATGCGTTCTCATATAAATTGACAACATATATGGCGGCGAGCACGCCAAAACGGACGTGAGGCCTTATCTTCGCAAAACTTTATTGTATCGACACGAAACTTGGTATATGTCATAACAGTCATGACCTGAGGGTGCCTGCAACGTTTCGTCACAGCGCCACCTAGTGGTCACGAGATTCGAAAAATGCCTATTTTTGCTTATAACTACTTCAAACTTGAGTCTAAAATCATAAAGGTGGTCTTGTTAGATTCCTTGAGGCATGCCGAGTCAAACGATACCAAACGGTTTTCGGTCGGCCATTTTGGGTGTCGGCCATTTTGAATTTTCTCATTAAGTTCAGTATTTCACAAACAGAATGGCGTATCGCTACGATATTTGGCATGGTTCATCAGTGACATGTTCTGAGCGCACCTATAAATCTTTAAGACGGCGCCACCTAGTGGTCAGGATATGTAAATAAATTGTTTAAAATCTTTATATCATTTGATATAAATTGCCACACTGACATGGGACTTTACTCTATTGATTCCTTGGCTCATGCTGAGTCCGACTGTACCAAATATGTCTGAGTCAAACCTACTTCCTGTCGGCCATTTTGAATTATATTGAACACCTACTTTTTCGAACTCCTCCTAGAGTGCTTGTTTGATTGGCTTGATTTTTGGTACACATCATCTAGAGACACTCCAGACAAAAAGTTATCAAAAGCTTTTCGGTAGACCTATCCGTTGTCGTATAACGCATCAAAGAATGCGAGGGCGAGCACGCCAAAATGTGTTTGAGCCTGTATCTTCGCAAAACTTCTGCATATTAATATGAAACTTCGTTTATGTCATAACAGTAATGTCCTGAGGGTGCATGCACCATTTCGTCACACTGCCCCCTACTGGTCACGAGATATAAAAAATGTCTATTTTTGCTTATAACTACTGCAAACTTGAATGTAAAATTATGAGAGTGGTCTTGTTAGATTTCGTGAGGCATGCCGAGTCAAACGATACCAAATGGTTTTTGGTCGGCCATTTTGTGTGTCGGCCATTTTGAATTTTTTCTTTAAGTTCAAGTATTTTAGAAACGCAGTTGCGTATTGTTATGAAACTTGGTATGGTTCATCAGCAACAAGTTCTGAGAGGACTTGTAAACTTTTTGGCGCCCCCTAGTGGTCAAGAGATTTGAAGCTATATCTCTGCATCTCTTTATCGTATTTACACCAAATTTGGTGGGTGTCATCACAATCAAGACCTGAGCCACCATCTATTGTTTCGGCACAGTGCCACCTAGTGGTCTCAAGATACAAAAAAATTGCTTTTTTTCATAAAACTAATGCAAACTTACACCTTAAATCATGACAGTCATCACGTATGAATCATTTTTTGCCATGTTCGGCTTGACCCCGGTATCGCTGCTTGCAGCTATATTTATTATTCAGTTTCTTGTTCTTCCGCCATTGAAGTCAATGGCAGCCCATAGAACCGTACGTAGGAAAGTTATGAAATTTGGCACACATGTAGAGAACAGTCTCAGAAGTTACTATAGCAACATTGGTGTGTCTGACTCAAACCCTCTAGCGCCACCAACAGTCCAAAAATCCACTTATGTTCATGCTCATAACTTCTGACCCGTGAGTCCTAGAAACTAAATTCTTGTTTCCTCTGAATCATTTGCTCATGATGATTCAATTGCACACATTGATTTCATTTCTGTCATGCACATCTTTCCGCCATTTTTAATTTTCCGTAAAACCTACTTTTTCGAACTCCTCCTAGAGCGTTTGTCCGATTTGCATGTCCTTTGGTATATAGCATCTAGAGACGCCCGTGACAAAAAGTTATCAAAAGCTTTTTGATAGACCAATGCGTTCTTATATAAATTGACAACATATACGGCGGCGAGCACGCCAAAATGGACGTGAGGCTGTATCTTCGCAAAACTTATGTGTATCGACACGAAACTTGGTATATGTCATTACAGTCATGACCTGAGGGTGCCTGCAACATTTCGTCACAGCGCCACCTAGTGGTCACGAGATTCGAAAAATGCCTATTTTTGCTTATAACTACTTCAAACTTGAGTCTAAAATCATGAAGTTGGTCTTGTTAGATTCCTTGAGGCATGCCGAGTCAAACGATATCAAACGGTTT